>NC_136268.1:39638254-39948254 GCF_964187855.1 Myxine glutinosa
TATATATATATATATACATACATACATACATACATACATACATATATATATATTGTTACGGACCGCGGATTAGATGTTATTTTGACCGAGCGGTGGTGTAACCGCGGCCGAACAGTTATTCCCCTAACTAAAACCCGATTTACCCCAAACTTTGGCCGTATCGCGCCGCAGCTGCTCAATCTGGAAAACTCTAAAGCGACCGAATGCAAAGAGGAAGAAGACGTACAGAAGAGTAACTGGGTTTATTATTATTTACACACAAGCAAAAGGGAGCAGTCACGATTATTTACAGGGACATGAGACGCAGGTGACACAGTGAAAATTATTAGCTTATACAGACTTAGTTACTACCAAGGACAGAACAAACAAAGACACTGACTCACGCCGGGAATTGCAGAGTGGATTGCTGGAAGGAGGTGTGTGGCTGGAGGGGGAGGACGGCACGGAGCTGGCTGGAGCTTGATCCCGCACAGGACGTCGGGCTGGACCTCGACGGCCGCTGATGCCACCGAGCCTGTCGTGTGCGCGGAGTCACGGGTCGGAGCTGCTTGTCTCAATAAAAGCGCATCTGCTCTGGCGACCCAGCTCTTTCTTTGGACTCAGTAAGGGCGCAACTCTCTGACGACCCAGCTCTTTCTCCTCCCTCCTTGTCTCAACTCAAAGCACATCTGCTTGTCTCCTCCCTTGGACTCCTGTCCTTTCTCTGTAAAAGCTCATCTGCTTAGGGAACGCCCCGCCGTGGGTTATATAGGCCCCGCCCCTCAACCTTTGCGAACCTCCCCCAAACGCTCTTCCTCCGCCCTCTCAAACCAAACCCCTCGTGCTTAGTTGGTTGTTCGGGGCTGGCTCACTCCTCCCCTCTATGACGAGGTGGAGACACGCCTTTCTTCCCCAACCCTGCCTCGTGGCCAATGGTGGTTGAAGAAAACCGCCCAAAATGCAGTTGGCCATTGAAATGAACTGAAAGGGGATCTACTCTTATTTCACTTGGTACAATGGAGTATTTAAGTTAATGGGAGACACAGCCTTACCCTAAGACACATAATAAGATATAAGCTATCGAACAGGGGCATTCTATGATTGGCTGACGTGTATGCTTATGGACTAATTACCGAGACGCCCTTTTTATCTTTACACAACTCCGGAGGCAGGAGGGGCCATATCCAACCAATGGTACACAGCAGTTTACCACAATCCAATACACACAATCAAAAAAATGCCATCCTCATATCCGCAACAATATATATACATATATATATATATATACATATATATATATATATATATATACATATGCATATATATATATACATATATATACATACATATATATACATATATATACATACATACATATATATACATACATATACATACATACATATATATACATATATATACATACATACATATATATACATACATACATATATATACATACATACATATATATACATATATATACATACATATATATACATACATATATATATATATATATATATATATATATATATAGATAGATAGATATATATATATATATATATATATATATATATATATATATATATATATATATATATATATATATATATATATATATATAATATATACACACACAGACTTGGCATTTAATATGGAATATTTTTTTTTCTTGACTTGGGTTTACTTTCTTAACTCAGTATATCAATCTGGTGAGTTTCTTTTACACTTTGGTGATTTATTTGTTAAAAGAACCTCAACGAGGCCTACAGTCATCCTGCCTGACTCAACGCATATTTGGTCTTTTTTACTAAACACTGGAAAGGGCCTATGCTTTACATTTAATAAAAATATAACTAACGATAGGAGGCTACATGTTGTGGTCTAACTAACTATAGGGGGGTTGCCTTTATTCACAAAACTGCAACACTACCCCCCTCTCCGACCAGACTCGTCCCGAGTCGACCTTAGGTGGAGCGACCAGTAGTCGGCATTCAAAGTTTACATTTATAAATTAGTGTGACACATAGATGTAATTCCCCTAACATTGAACTCTAACCCCATGTGTGCGACATCATTTACACTAGATATGTCCCTCCTAATGCGTTGAGCAACTAACTAACAGTCTCACACCCACAACTGTTCGCGTATTTCCGGAATTTTTAAACTAAACACATAACTGGTGGGCAACATTCTTACATTTACATTCAAAAAACTTGACTGGACTCGAGGTAAGAAGGAATGGAGAAAGGAAATGGAGGCACTTGCTGCTTAAGTTATCTTGCGGCTTCTTGCCTTGAGAGGTTTCCTAACAAAAACCGGCTGCCCTAGACTGGCATACAGGCCATTTGAAACAAGGGCATCTAAATTTTCACCTCCTCAAAATCGAGCCGTTTATTTGGTGAACAGGGCCACTGACACGTGGTCCAAAGGTGGGTTTCAATGCCACCCAAAAGGTGGTCATAAGGTTGGCCAGAATGCCACCCAACAGGTGGTCCATGGTGCAAGATGATGGGGGCAGCCAAGAGCTACCACAGCAGAGGTGCAGGCCACAAGGCTCGTGGTCCATAAGGTGATGGATGGATGGATGGATGTTTGGCAGCAACATGCTACGACAGGTGAGTCTCCATAATGGTCCTGGGCGGGGAGGAAGACAAAGCGCAATGAGCACAAGGAAGGCAAAAGTGGCACACGAAAAACAAGGTAACCAGGTATCACCATACCTGGTGCGGTGAGAGGAACGTGGCAGAGTGAGCGAAGTAAGCTAGGCCCTAACCATTCGCACCCCCAACCGTTGACTACACTACCCTAGCTCTCCTTGTATTTACAATTCGTTTCTACGTCTTGTCTCCCATGTCCCCCTCTAACACCAAATTCGTCTCCAAATCCCTCCAGGTTCTCCCAGGAAGTTAGGGATGAAATAAAACAATGTTCCACTCATGTTGTGATGCATCTCACTTACGAAACAGCTTACAGAGCCTCTCCGTGCAAAATTCGTCCTCCGTGGTGGATGGTTGTGGATGGTGTGAAGGGATCTCACATACTAACTACACTAACAACATTACTAATTTAACCTCCCCGGGGTCGTACCCTGCCAGTAGGCCTCTTTAAACTATGCGGTTCTAAGAACCCGAATTCCCATTGCCCACACTGTGGTGCCCTCCTGAATTTGGGTCTCACCCCACCAATTTTCTACCTGTGCCCTCGCACAATTTCGGGGCTGGGTCGTGTGGCTCTACCAGCCGGTCTACCTACCTGCGCCCCTCCGTTCACTGGAGCTGCCTCCCGAGCTTGCCTGCTCCTTACACTACCCTATCTGGGGAAGGCCCTCCCTGGCGCTTACCCCCTGATGCCCACCTTGGCATTGGGCAACCCGGGTCCTTCCTCTGGATCATCGGACCCCACTCACACGAACCTAACTGGCTCCCTGAGCCTACCTGCGGCCTTACCTGGCCGACGAGCTACCAGTGACGGAGTGCCCCAATAACTATTACTACCAATTAAGCCACACGCCCAGCTATTTCACTGCCTCATGCACCCCACAAAACACTACATTCTACCATCAGCACCACAGGTGTACATGCAATTTACCTGAACCCTCTACCTAACTTTAAACGACCCCGCCGGGCCTCCGTGAATGGGTTCCACTCCCCCCATTCAATCCTTCGCACCATGCATTCCACACCAATTATTTGCACACCACAACACAATTTCATTCAGACTTACACACACAGCATCATTTATCTAACTAATTTCCCCGATAACTCGTGCTTCCCTCGTCGTCCCTTTAAACTATGCACGCCCTTTTTGTTAGCAACCACTAAACTCTCTACGTCCCCACTACAGTTCATGGTCACTACTTAAATCTTGTCCCTATTGTCTCTCTAAATCCCTAACAATCATTATCCTAGCCCTCCCTCAGCTAGTTTCGGTGCCCCATGGAGGCAACCATTACTGGCCCCTCCATGGGCCTAACACTGCCACCCCCCTAAACTAGTGCTCATGCCCCCCCCCCTCACAGTGTGAGGAATGGTCACACCACCATACCTCCACATGGGGTACAATACTCCCCCCAGTCCTCCAAACTATGAGCCCCCATCTATGGAGGTACTTTGTCGCAGCTCGGCCTCTAAGGGCTGAGCGATCCATGCGGGTGGTTGGTCGCCTGTATGGGGTGATATCCGGCCGGCATTGACGATCTGAGGGGGGGGGGGGGAATTGGTGGGCCCAGGTGCCGGGGTCCATCCCTGCGCTGGGCCCTGCGGTCCCACGCACGATGACCCAACCGGCCACGGTTACAAAACCTCACCTGGTAAGGTGCGTTTGTCCGAAACTCTGAATTTTCCCTCGAACCCCGCCGATCGATCTTGCTGCGGTACAGCACCAACAATACAGTGTGGGTGCTGGAGGTACGAAGCGTGTACGCCGGTCCTTGTGAGACCAATGCAGCACCGATTCCCTCCGGTCCCCACGGTGCACCACTCCCCATTGGCTCTCGTGCACTACTCGTCCCACTAAGCACTACCCCGGTCGGCGTCAATGCCTGAGCTGCATCATTTCTCGCATTCCATTTCGTACTTGCACACTCCGGTGCCCACACTCTCTCCACACACTCCGTACCTGCACACACCGGTGTGCACACTCTCTCCACACACTCTGTAATCGCACACACTGGTGCGCACACTCTCTCCACACACTCCGTCTCATTCGTACCCCTCACAATGGGCCCTTCACGAAATCCCGGGTGTATCCCGACCCACAAGCTTGTCGAGCCTCCGATCGCACCAAACACATTTCCGAAATCATCGCCACTCACCTCGGGGCTCCCCTTCCCCCGCTACTCTTCCAGCACCTGTAAACTTTTCATTTGGTCATTAAGCAATTCATCCCGGTGCGAACACCAACCTTGCACATATTCCATAACTTCCTCCCGTAATTCATTCCCTGTCTCACTTCGTCTCTTTTCAATTTTACTTGCATCGATTTCCACCCTCTCCATTTTTTCCTTAACTCCCATTATCTCCCGATGCGCCTCCGAAATCTTCCCTTCTGAGGTTACCTTTGTCGTCTCTATGTGTGTCCTAATTTCTCGTTCCTTCGTTCCCATCGTCTCTATTACGTCATCCACCCTCTTCGTCAGTCCCTTGTGCACCATTTTACACTCCCTCTTCGTTGCTACAACTTCCCGCTTTAATTATTTTTGCGTCGCCTTCAGCCCCCGATTACATCACCATTTCTCTCTACCTGTTCCCTTAACTCCTGTTGTCCCACCATCAGTTTCTCCACTTTCCGAGTCAGTCCTTCCATTCCCCCTTGTAGTTTAGCAGTAGTCCGTTTTAACTCCCTCTCCACACGTTCCTCGCACCGCTTCACCTCGTCACGTACCACTGCCACCTCTTCGCTCAGCTTACGCCCAATGTCCTCCCCCATCTTTTGCATGTCACACCTTGATTCGTCCCTCATCTTTTTCATGTCACACCTTGATTCGTCCCTCATCTTTTTCATGTCACACCTTGATTCGTCCCTCATCTTTTTCATGCCACACCTTGATCGTCCCTCATGGTGTCCATCCGATCACCCATTTCATCCATGTATGCCCTGAGTTGCACCATAAATAGGCCCATATCCATCGGCACCGCGGCCTCAACCCGTCCGGCCGGCCCCGGGTGCGAATCGACGCCATTCTCACCTCCTCCTGCTGCACCCTCATTAACTCCCTCATCCAATTGTTCATGCTGGTCCTGGGTCATTAATTCATCCACATCATTTACACTTTCTTCACCCACCATTTGACCATCCATGCAACAGTACTGTATTCACTGGACTTCCGCTGAACTTGGGGACGACTAAGAATAAGACCGTTGTTGGTCGAAAGCTTGTCGAGAATTAAAGATCGACCATCCTGAAGCTACGTCCACGTCTGATTTAATCTCCCGATTATTTATATAATGCAAATGAGACGCCCTGCTCGTACTGTGGAGTTTCTACTATTTCTCACAGTTATATATATATATATATATAATGATGTAATAATGTGGGCGGGGGCATATTCATATGTGAAAGAGTGTCGTTCTAGTTTCTCTCTCTTGGAGCGAGGCTCATGGAACAGCAAGGTTAAAATGACAGTTGGCCAATTGCGGGGGGGGGGGGGCGTGGGGTGGGGGGGGGGGAGCTTTGATTGGGCACAATGGGTGAGGGAATATATAATTAGGACAAAAAAAAGAAAGAGAGGGAGAAAGGAAACACTGAAACCAGGAAATGAGAATTCGGTTAGGAAGTGTTAACGGGGGTTATAAATATCATAGAGTTTTGGAGATGTTGAATTAGCTCAAATAATGTAAAGTGAGCAATGCAATGAAATGTTTTATCATGCAGCAAATCTTTTTGATTTATTTAATTATTTGTACAGGAACAAAGAATGACTAATGGAAGAGATTGACTGTATTACATGACCAAAGACATAATGAGACGAGTTAATGAAGGAAATGGAATTGAAATTGTACCATCTTACATGCGGCACTATTTAATTGGGCAGACCACTTGTCTTGCCTTCGACCATCACCCTTGGGTTTTGACCATCCATCCCAGCAACCCTAAAAACGTAGTAATGCGCTGTAACTGTTTATGGCAATGGATGAAATCAACAGTGTTGATCGAGGTATGCAAACTGCAATGGGAAGCACGAAGCAGACGCTTCCCAGAGAACGCTTCATCGATTCCATCCATTGTTCTACCTGTCCGCCGATGCAGAGCGAAACTCACCTTTGTTAGCAAGACCAGTCCTTTCTTCTGTCTTCGGCAACTCTTCAGATCATGAAAATTGGTTCATATCTACAAGTTTGTACCAATTTTCCATTCAATGGATTCATCACATTTATTAGGCATGAATTTGAGATGTTTAATAAAACTCAAAATGTAACTTGTCTTCTATCCACCTTGTAGAAGTTTATTGATGGCAGTAAATTTTATCCCTGTTTAAATATGTAATTCGCCTCTATGTTGAAACACGTGCTGATTTTCAGAATGCATTAACACAAGTGTTAAAATTATTTCCTTGCCTTATGAATTAGTATAGTCATATATACTCATAGTTTGGCATAGTTTGGCGCTATACTAATATGAATTAGTATAGCGCCAAAATACCCCTACCCCCAAAAAATTGCAAAAAAGCGTTTTATGGTTATTTCTTGTACTTTAAGGCACAGTGAACAACATATTAAAAGTTGGACAGAAATGGAGCACGGGAAAGTAAAAATTTCTGACATTAAAAAATGGCCCAAATCTGTCCCCGTTTTCACTTGACACTATTAAGATGGAACATACCAGATTAAGACCGCCACCACTTATTAATGATGATTGGGGTAATTACGTTATAATCTAATTGGACTTGTTGTAAAAAGATTTTAAAAAGAAAAAAAGAAAGAAAAAAAAGGTTTTGATTGTTGCGTACCAGCATTTTAATGTTGAATCTAAGGAAGCCTAAATGGCAAAAACCACGAAACCGATAAAGTTACCTTTTTGTATGATGTTTAATTATGATGTTAGCTGTCACATTACAGAGTTTGGAGGCAATTGCTAATCATTTATGTGAAATATAGCCAATTAAGCATTTAGTGGTGAGTAAATATGCATTTCAACCGATGGCATGTTTCCTAACTTTAATATTTTCCAGGATAGACAATGAGCTCAAGCAAAGAAACCTGCCCCTTATGCCAAAGGGAATTGGATTGTGAGGAGACAGTGGTGGTTCGTGAGAAAGGAGCTAAAGGTATCAACCATGCTAGCGTCGAAAGAGGTGTCGAAGCTGGAACTAGTATGCACAAAACATGCCGGATCAACCACATAAACAAAAAGGACATTGCTTTAAGCAAGAAAGATCGGACAGATTCTGCTCAATCAGTAAAAAGAAGTGCTCGTGTTTCCTTGGGGCCGTATGACCGCAAAACAGATTGCTTTTTCTGTGGAACCGAAGTCAAGAAGATAGACCCAAAACGAAGTCATGCAGAAACGGACAGTTTTAGCTATGTGAAGACAAACGCATTTGTTGAAACGATATTGGTTCATTGTAAAACACGTTCAATGTGTAAAACACATTGTAAACATGTTCATTACAAAACATTGTAAAAAAAGAGAACCATGACAATTACAACTACATGTGGGCAGGGTACAGCCCGAAGTGGAGATCGGTTTCTGAGGTTTGGGACATGGAATGTAGGGACAATGACAGGGAGATCAGGAGAAGTGGTGGAAGTATTGGTCAGAAGAAGAGTGGACATATGTTGTGTGCAGGAGACGAGATGGAAGGGAAGTGGTGTGAGAATGGTGAAGGGTAGGCAGGGACAGAAATACAAGTTTGTGTGGCAAGGGTGCTTGGAGGGCGTGAATGGTGTTGGTGTCCTGTTTTCTGAGGAGTTTGTAGACAGTGTGGTGAGTGTGACTAGAGTGAGTGATAGGATGTTGATGGTAAAAATGATGATTGGAAAGCTCTTGGTGAACGTCATCTCGGGATATGCTCCGCAGGTTGGTCGGAGTGATGAAGAGAAGGACAAGTTCTGGTGTGCGATAGAGAAGCTGATGGAAAACGTAAAAGATGAGGAAGTTGTTGTGGTAGGAGGAGACCTAAATGGACATGTGGGAAGGAGTATGGATGGTTTTGACGGAGTTCATGGGGGTTACGGATATGGTGTGAGAAATGGAGAAGGTGAAAGGATTTTGGAGTTTGCTGATGGAGCTGATTTGTTGATTTGTAATACTCAGTTCCAGAAAGAGGATAATAAGCTTGTTACATACACGTCAGGTGGGTCGACGACAACCGTTGACTACCTGATGGTGCGTAGGCGAGATAGGGGGCACCTCCGAGACACAAAGGTGATCCCGGGGGAGGAGGCTGTTTCACAGCACCACTTGGTTGTCTGCGACGTAAGGGTGAAAGGTGCGAGGAGAGCTCGGCGGGTGAAGTACCAACCGAGAATGAAGGTGTGGAGGTTGAAAGAGGTGACAGTAAGGGAGGCATTAAAAGAGAGGCTGAGTAGGGTCGAGGATGATGTGGTTGAGCTTGAAAGTGGTTGGATGTCAATGAAAGCTTGTCTGTTGGGAGCCGTTGGTGAGGTATGTGGATGGACAAAAGGACCACCGAGGCACTCGGAAACATGGTGGTGGGATGATGAAGTTGGAAAGAGGATTGACGAGAAGAGGAAGAAGTTCAAGGAGTGGCAGAAGGCGAAGGGTACGGGAGCAGAAACAGCAGAGCATGAAAGTTATAAGGCAGCCAGGAAGGCTGCAAAGAAAGAGGTAGCAAAGGCGCAGGAGGCATGTAGGAAAATGTTTGGAGAACGCTTGGATTCGGAAGAGGGTCAGAAAGCAGTATTCAGGATTGCAAAGCAGATAGCGAAAGAGAGGTGTGATGTGATGGGCATGAGCTGCTTGAAGGATGAAGTGGGACAAATCGTTGTCGACCCAGATGGAATTAAAGGAAGATGGAAAAGATATATGGAAATGCTGTTGAATACAGAGAATGAATGGGATGGCAACATAGAGAGTAACCCAGTTTTAGGACCGGCAGAGAAGATAACTGAGAAGGAAGTTGAGGAAGCGCTAAAAGCAATGAAGGGTAGAAAAGCGGGAGGGCCGACGGGAGTTGTGGGAGATATGTTGAAGGCAGCAGGAAGTTGGGGTGTGAAGACAATGACAGAGATCTGTAATCTGGTGGTGAAAGAAGGCCGCATTCCAGTGGATTGGGAACTGAGTACCCTCGTCCCTCTATACAAGGGGAAAGGTGACCCTCTGGAGTGTGGCTCGTACCGAGCGATAAAGTTATTGGAGCATGGAATGAAGGTATTGGAAAGGGTGTTGGAGAGGAGGATAAGGAAGAAAGTGAAGATCGACGAAATGCAGTTTGCATTTATGCAAGGAAGAGGAACGACAGACGCGCTTTTCATTGTGAGGCAGTTGCAGGAGAAGTACATGGAGAAGAGTAAGAAGTTGTTTCTTGGGTTTGTTGATCTGGGGAAAGCATTCGATCGGGTTCCACGCAAAGTATTGACATGGGCATTGAGGAAGTTAGGAGTGGAGGAATGGTTGATCAGAGTAGTGATGGCAATGTACAAAAGAGCACGCACAGCTGTAAGGACGAAGGACGGGAACAGTGGTGAGTTTGAGGTGAAGGTGGGAGTGCATCAGGGGTCGGTACTAAGTCCACTACTATTTGTAGCTGTGATGGAGGTGCTGGCTCAGAACGTAAAGGAGGGTTTACCGTGGGAGTTGTTGTATGCAGATGATCTGGTGTTGATTGCGGAAAGTATGGATGGACTGAAGGAAAAGATGAACACGTGGAAGGAATGTATGGAGACAAAAGGTCTGAAGGTGAATATCGGAAAGACGAAGGTGATGGCAAGTGGTAAAGCATGTGGTGAGGTGGAAAGAACTGGGAAGTGGCCCTGTGCTGTGTGTAGGAAGGGTGTCGGAGTGAACTCCATTCAGTGTACAATGTGCGCTGAGTGGGTTCATCAAAAATGTAGTGGTCTGAGAGGGTCATTAACCAGTGTGGCAGCTACATTCAAATGTAAGGTGTGCACAGAGGGAGCTGCAGATGGAGGAAATGTTGAGTTGGATCTTGGAGACGGCGTGAAGCTGGAAGGTGTGAAAACATTTTGCTACCTCGGAGACATGCTGAATGGAGAAGGTGGATCAGACTCGGCAACGGTTGCTCGAGTGAGATGTGCATGGAAGAAGTTTCGGGAATTGAGTGGCGTGCTGATGATGAGGGGAGTGTCGTTGAAGCTGAAGGGAAAGGTGTATGCTGCATGTGTGAGAAGTGTTATGATTTATGGGAGCGAGACATGGGTAATGAACGTAGAGCAGCAACGAAGGTTGGAAAGGGTGGAAATGCGAATGGTTCGACGGATGTGCGGAGTATCGTTGAGAGAGAGGAAGACAAATGATGAATTGCGAAAGATGATGGGAATAGAGCCTGTGATTGATGCTGTGAAGAGGAACAGGTAGAGCTGGTTTGGTCATGTGTTGAGGAAGGATGAAAGTGACTGGTTGAGAAGAGTGATGGAAATGAATGTAGAAGGAAGTAGAAGACGGGGAAGACCGAGAAAGACTTGGCTAAAGATGGTGGAAGAAGAAATGCGGGCAAGGGGGTTAACAAGGAGAGATGCAGAAAATAGGGCAAAATGGAGAAGATTGTCATGGGGACCGCAAGGCTAACCCCCGCTCTTGCAGGGAAAATGGCCTTTAAAATGCATGTTGTTGTTGTTGTAAAACACGGATGGACGAATGGGCCATTGCTGTTCAAAGCCGCATCGAATATTTCTGGGGCGATCTTCATGCAGCAGACTGTGTTTACCACCAGTCATGTAACGTTAATTTTCGCACAATGCAGGAAATTCCGAAACAGTTCAGGTCAGTTGATTCTGCAAAAAGACGAAAAATTGGAAGACCAAAGGACTGTGGTCAGGAAAAGGCATTTGAAAAGGTCTGCACATTCCTCAATGAAAACGATGAAGAGCAGCTAACGATATCAGATCTTGTTGCTAAAATGGGAGAATACTTGACTGATTGCAAATCCGTGGCATATGGAAATCAGTACCTCAAGGAAAAGCTTTTAGAACGATATGGTGACTCTATATTTGTGGCTGAGGGCAAGGGTGTGAAAAACATTGTGACCTTTCGGGAAAAAAACCCGCGAGATTCTTCGTGACTACTACAATTCACCTCGGGAAGATGACGAGGAAGCACAGAAACGAGCAATTCTACAAACTGCAGTGACAGCCACCGAGGACCAGTGACAGAAGAGGATGATGAACAAGACGGCATCTGAGAAGCCTAATGTTGGATATTACACATTATGACATCGGTAGTGAGTAATACGAGAGTGTTCCCTTGATTAGGTCACTGATGACGTCATAGATGACGTCGTGACATCATTGCAAATGCGACATTCATTCCAGAAAGTACTGTTATTTGAAAAACATTGGTGAAAAGAACATTTGTTCAAACATCAGATTTGCAATTTGAATTTTTTTATGGTTATCGGTCAGATTTTTGACGTTTTTCTGCCGGTGGCCATTTTGTTTTTTGACGTCATTTTTGGAGACTTTCCCGTGCGCAGAAATTGTCTAACTTTTGATATGTTGTTCTCCACATCAAATACTACAAGAAAATGTCATAAAACGTTTTTTTGCAATTATTTTGGGGTTACGTGGTATATTGACTCTATTAAATGGTTCTTTGATCAGGATCATTAGTCCGTTTTATACCTTATATGATAACTTACAAGAGGATGAAATTAATTGTTGTCCAATTCGCTCTTTAGGTGGGTGTGAGAAGGTGAGTTTTTGGCCAATACCAGACCAATACTCAAAGCATAGATATTTTCTCTTCAAAGTTTTTGTTCTGTCCAAGGCCCAATTTGTAATCTTTGAAGCTTAAGCATGCAACCGTCTTCAGGTGTTCCTCATCATAGCATCTTGGCCTCAAAAGGTATTTTAGGAGTTCCAGCAAACTCCAGACATCTTTCACTTGTAATTCCATGCAATGCACTTGTGATTGCTGACCAAATCTGATTGCGTCTTCCTTCCTTTTAGCGAGGCGGCAAACACAAAAAACGTCCCCATTGTGATACAAGCATTAAATTTGGCAGTTATGCTCTTATATATAGATACTCTTTAAATCCAGTCCATTAGTCCGTAAATCCAGTCCGTAAGTTAAACGCTCTTTCACCTACCTCATTCTCATCCACCCTCTCTGAAAAAATGTCCACTTCTCCCTTCGTTGACCTCCACACCCCTTCTGACCTCACTGACTACTACAACCACACTCTCTCCTCCTGCCTTGACCAGCTTGCGCCTATAAAAACCAAAACAGTTTCTTTCACCCATTCTGCTCCCTGGTTTACCCCTGAACTCCGCCTGATGAAAACTCGTGCTCGCCAACTTGAAAGACTCCGCAATAAAACAGGTCTCACAATTCACTCCCAAGCCTACAAGGACCACCTACAGCACTACAAAGATGCCATCTCCCGTGCCCGCTCCGCCTACTACTCTCAAATTATCCACTCTGGCTCTGGAAACCCAAAAGCACTCTTCTCTACAATAAACAAACTCCTCAGCCCCCTGAACACCACCACCCAGTCATTCACAGTAGAAAACTGCATCTCCTTCCTTTCATTCTTCCAAAGCAAAATTGACAACATATACAACAGCTTAACCACCACCGCACCCGCTCCCCCTCAAACCACCTGCCCCCCCTTATCCTGCCAACCCCTGTCTCAGTTCTCCCCAGTCTCCCCTACTGACCTTTCTGAACTCCTCATAGGAATGAAAACTGCCACCTGCACTCTGGACCCCATCCCCTCCAGCTTTGTTAAGGCTTGCCTTCCTGCTCTCTCTCCACTTATCACTGCAACAATAAACTCCTCCCTGTCTACAGGCATCATCCCACCATCCCTCAAAATTGCTGCTGTTACCCCCATTCTGAAAAAACCTGGACTAAACCCTGACACCCTAAATAACTTCAGACCCATCTCCAACCTACCCTTTCTGTCAAAAGTTTTGGAACGCGCTGTAGCCACTCAACTCAAACATCACCTCTCTGCCAATAACCTGTATGAAACATTCCAATCCGGATTCCGCTCCAACCACAGTACTGAAACTGCTCTCCTCAAAATCACCAACGACCTTCTCCTCTCCTCTGATGCCGGCAACCTCAACATTCTCATCCTCCTCGACCTCAGCGCCACCTTTGACACCATCAATCACACCATCCTCCTCACCCGACTTGAAACCACCTTTAACATTACCGGCACTGCCCTCTCTTGGATCAAATCATACCTCTCTGACAGACGCCAGTTCATCTCCATCAATAACTGCAAATCCCCCACTGCTCCCCTCCCCCAAGGTGTCCCCCAAGGTTCAGTTCTTGGCCCCCTCCTCTTCATCCTGTACCTGTCCCCCCTTGGTCACTTAATCCGCCGTCATGGTCTCCAATTCCACTGCTTCGCCGATGACATCCAGCTTTTCATCTCCACCAAGTCCATCTCCACCGCCACCCACTCTATCCTGACAAACTGCATCACTGAAATAAAATCCTGGCTTCAAATCAACTTCCTCAAACTTAACTATGATAAATCTGAAATAATCATCATTGGCCCAAAAACGCTCACCAAATCCACCCATAACTTTGCCCTCAACATCGACGGTTTCCCAGTATCCACCTCCCCTCACATCCGGAATCTTGGCATCATCTTTGACCAAACCCTCTCCTTCGACAAATACACTAAACAGATCACAAAGACAGCCTTCTTTCACCTGAAAAACATCGCCCGTCTCCATCCATCCCTCTACTCCACGGCTGCAGAAACCCTCATCCACACCTTCATCACCTCCCGTCTGGACTACTGCAACAGACTCCTCTATGGTTCACCCTCAATAATCACCAATAAACTGCAATACATTCAGATCTCCACTGCCCGTCTACTCACCCATTCCCGGACCCGTGACCACATCACCCCCGTCCTTTACAAGCTTCACTGGCTCCCCATCCCCCAGAGAATCCAGTACAAAATCCTCCTCTTGACCTACAAAGCCCTCCATAACCTGGCCCCATCCTACCTGGCTGACCTCCTTTCCAGACACACTCCCACCCACAACCTCCGCTCTGCTGGTACCAACCTCCTGCCCACCCCCCCCCCCCCCCCCCCCAATCCGGACCAAATTCAGATCCTGTGGGGACAGGGCCTTCTCCATCGCTGCTCCCACCCTCTGGAACTCACTACCTCACACCATCAGAGACTCCTCCTCACTCACCACATTCAAAACATCACTCAAGACCCACCTGTTCAACACTGCATTCAACATTTAACCCACAGCATTTAACCCCTGACTATCTCTTCTCCTTCTGCTTCCTTTTGCTTTGATTATTTACCTATTGATTTTTGTCTTTTTGCACTTGTTTTTTGTACTCTGTCAAAGCGCCTTTGGGCTTCTTGAAAAGCGCTATATAAAAGAAATGTATTATTATTATTATTATTATTAGCCAACTCGAAATTCAACATGGCGGCCATTTTTTTCAATTTTTGTTTTCAAAATGGCCACAAAAATTGCTAAAATGTGCCATAAACGTAATATTTAATTTAGGATGTACGAGTATCAATACAAAATCACAGAACTACATATTATCTATAAAAGAGGTTGTTAAAATTTTCAATGTATCTTAATTAGGTAAATTGAAAATGTTGACTACCTCTTGTAGATAATTTTTTATTTTGAAAAGACATGGCCGTCATATTTCATTTTCAAGTTGGATATTCGACTGGATGTAAAGAGTATACATAGAGGAACATCATTGCCAGGTTTCATGCTTGTATCATGATGTGAACGATTCACCGTAATAATGGGTGCTGGCCGCCTAGCTATTTATTCAAGCTGGGGAGATGCATGACATATTGCAGAAAAATACAGAATAGGGTATACAAAGAGATGAACCATAAACATACAATGACAAGGTTTATAGTGCCCCTAGTAACCTATTGTTCATGTTTCAGTTGTAATTTAGCATAAAAATAGTGGAATATGAAATTAATAAATAAAATTCATTATGTCAGACCATATTTGATGCCTCTCCCCTTTTTGACCAGATCATGGATGGAGCCGTATTGTCTGCAGGGTCTCATGCTGACCTGTAAGTATATTTTTGAAATACAACCTTTTAAGATTGAGCATTATACGAAACTAGAAACACCTGCTCCCTTTTGGAGCATTGGCAAAGTCGTTGGGGAGGGTTGAGGCGGGGGGGGGGGGGGGGGGGGGATTTTGTTTTTTTAACCCTCGGTGGAGATCGGGTGAAAAATTGGTAATCAGGCAAAATGTGTAACCCATATTGCCTCCCACCCCCCCTCCCAACCCCTAACCCACTCTCCACATTGCTTCTCTGTGTCCATGACTGACCCTGGGTACTACCGAACAACTAACTAAATACCAATACATATGCAAAATTTGGTGGAGATCAGGAGAGAATCATAAGTCATCTCTCCCCCTCCCACCACCATCCCACTCACAGGGGGAGGGGTGTTCCTTGTGCCTGTGACCTGACCCTTGGTACTACCAACACATATGGAAAATTTGGTGTAGATTGGGCCAGCCGTGTTATTTATATGATATTCAGATTACATACACGTACACATACATACAGATAATTGCTTTATGTAATATAGTAGGATGCGTTTGGTATTCTGCCAGTGCTTTTCCAAATACTGCTTCTAAACACCTGAGGCTCTGAAAAGGCAAAGTTGAAAATAATAAGTATGAGTGGAGTGCCAAAGGGTCTATGACTCTATGCGATGCCACTATATTGCCATCTCTTTTGTTTGCCTGAAGACATTTCTGTTGACATTGGAAAATAAAAATTTAAGGAAATATGCTCTGACAGCTTCCATTCTTCCATTCAGTCACTTATGCATATTTGTACCTTTGGATTTCCACCTTTTCCTGTGAGTGTCCCTTTATTGTGTGCAAAATATCGGCTCATGCAAGGGGATGGATGCACTGAGATGATGGGAATATAATGAAGTGGATGAACAAGTGGCAAATGATGGATATGGTTATCTGCAGGTACGACTTATGGATGTGGGGAAGATTAATGAAGTGTAAACTATTACAGGTGAGGCTTTGAAGCTGAGAGGAGATGCTATTTGGAATCTGGAAGCCCTTTCGGCAGAGTAGAATTACACTGACTCAGGGGGGTGTTTCGATGGCAGAGGAAAACTAGAACGATGCAACTGTGTCGTCAATATGCCTCTGCATAGTCCCACAACGGATAGATGCCATCACTCTGCATATGTATGGGTAGAGGATCATGTTTGTGAAGTTTCGTGTTGATCGGATAAGGTTTGTTTTTTAATCCAAGATGGCTGCCAAACCACGTAACCTATGGCATCGTCATTTTCAAACTATATGCAACAGTGCTGTTAGATGATATTTGCAAAATTTCGCATCGATAGGGTGAGTGGTTTCAGAGATATAATTATTTCATATTTTCATCCAATATGGCTGCCCAACCATGTGACCTATGATGTCATATATTTAATATTTCAATACAAATGTGTCATAGATCATGTGCATGCAATTTCAGATTTTTAGGATAAGGAATTTGATTAAAACATTTTTGGTTGGTCTACGACTTCACCTATGTCGTCATCGTTATGATGCTTTTGTTCCGCATTGGGAGTACTTGACAATGTGCAAGGTTTCAAATTTTTCCATTCAGCGGTTTCCCAGAAATATTTTTTTCATTATTTGCTTTTAATCCAAGATGGCTGCCATACCACGTGACCTATGACGTCACAATTATCATTAAAAACATTCTACATGGGTGTCACTCCCGCCCTGAAAGTTTTGTCTCAATCGGACATATGGTTGCTGAGAAAAACGAGGTTTAGGACAGACGGACAGACAACCCGAAAACATAATGCCTCCGGCGACTTTGTTGGCGGAGGCATAAAAAGAGTAACGAGTGAGTGGAGGCTGCTGTGGCAGCAAGCCTGGAATTGAAGGTTAACAAGGAGAGGCTTGCTTGAAGAATTGCATTTGTACTAAATGGACTGAAGAGGGAAGCACCGCTGAAAGAGCAGCAAGACCAGAAGAGGTGCAATATAAACTAGAATATCACTCGTACAGCGCATAGTGTTGCCTCGCACGTTCATTCTGACCAAAAATACCATCGTTAACTGAACACGCTACTATTATGGACCACAGCTATTATGGCTCATATACCCGTGTCATCCATGCACGTATCATCCATGCAATGCCAACACGTGTGACGTTGGTTATCCCTGCACAGAGAGCAGGATCTCCCAGGAATCCTTTTTGTTCTTGCCCCATAGATTAGCCATCACAGCAAAGATAGGTATGTCCATCAGCGAAGGATTTATTAATTTAAGTGATTAATGGTCGCTAAACATCACTAATTAGTATTGGTACGTGCTCCTCCCCGACCCCCTGGTCACGGTGTACCTCCGAACCCCGAGAGGAGCCACGGCAGAAAAATGTGTTATTCCGTGTCAAAATCATTATTGAAACCACACCAATGGCTATCAACAAACAAATAATGTATTCAAAATCACACAGGAATAACGATACAACAATGATAGCAATCAACAATACAATCAACACATCTTATGATGGTACCATCAGCTAGGGTAAGATAACTCACTGTGCTCCAAGTGAGTGAAAAATAACTTCCCCCAATGTCTCTAACTCAAAGGTGATCCCCTCCAGCGAGTGTCAGAGCGAGATCAAATCGAAACCCGAACCCCATTCAGATGACGGGCCCGGTCACACTGCCAAACAGCTCACAGGCGTAGGTGGCCGAAGCGGCATAAAGAGTCATGTGGTCCAAAACCGTGTCAGGCAAACTCACGGAGGAATGGGAAATCCAAAGACGCCCTCCAGATATGAACTTTCACTGTTCAGTCGGCGAACCGCAAATTAATCTTCAAACTCCGCGTTGCGCACACACATCCCCGACAGACGACAGGATGGTGACAGAACTGACGCGTAGCAAAGACCTTTTGCGATGAACAAAGCGCGAGGCTCAAAATGGCCGACGGCTCGTACTTGAGTCGAAACGACCCGGCGATGATTCGTCTGAATCCCAACGCCAAACCTGACCACGCAGGTTTCTCAATCCCAGCGATAACCTATCGCAGGAATTCCTTTCAAGGAACTCAAAGTTCACTCACGACTTTCGTTCGACAATGCTCGCTACGGAGCTTGAAGCGACTCGCTTCTTGTCTGACTTCACTCGCCCCGCCTCCTTTCTCCCTCTCATCTTCTTCTTCCTCCGGCTCCCGATCCGGCTTCCTGTCTCTTTTTAACATTAACGCTTTTATCCTTTGCAAACAGTTCCTGAACAATAAACCTTTTGAAGACAATAATAGTACATAGAATCAGAAATATTTCCAGGGGAGGAAAACCACAACAACGGAAGTGACAAATCCGTAACAGTATGTTAATTGCATGACTATGAAGTATAAGTTAAGACATTAAAAAGTATGTCCCGTGGGCTTTGTCCACTGAATGTTTTGTTTAAATATGTCAGGTATATTTTTGTCAGGAAGTTATTACACTTTGAAACACTAAACACCTGAATTTGGGTCACATTCCCATTTAACTCCAAGTTAAACAAAGGCCTACAATTCGGCCGTTTACCCATTTTAAAAATATTATAATTTCCTTACTATTAACTCGAGAACAAGGATTTATATAACATTTTAATGTATTTTTATGGCACCCATACCACGTGATCTATGATGTCATAATTATCATTTTAAAATTCTACAAGTGGAGGTGCACCTATGCTGAACATTTCCTGTCAATCAGACCAACGTTGCAGAGAAAATCATATTTTTTCTGTGTAGAAAAACAAACAAACAAACAAACAAACGGACTCAAATGCAACACCCTCTCCTCTGACAAGGGTAATAAAAGAAATCACAGTAAAGATAGGTATTTCCATCAGCGAAGGATTTATTAATTTAAGTGATTAATGGTCGCTAATTGAAGTAATGGTCGCTAAACAACACTAATTAGTATGTTAATTGCATGACTATGAAGTATAAGTTAAGACATTAAAAAGTATGTCCCGTGGGCAAAGCCAACAAGAAAGAGCAATCAGAGATTGCAGACCCTGGCCAGGATGTGTTTTCCACTGTTTTAAGGCTTTTGTGTTAAAACAAATATGGCAGCCGAACCACGTGACCGATGACGTCATTATTATTTTTTCTCCACCAATTTATCCCTAGATGATGCTCAAGAAATTTTATCTGATCGGATGATGCCTTGGACTTGTCGAATTATGACGTCATAATGGAGGCACCATAGACATCATCATTAACCTATTTTATTCCCCATGGAGAGTTCTTTACAATGAGCCATGTCCCAATTTTTTCTATGCAGCGCTTTCGGAGATAGAAAGGTGCAATTTTTTTCGATTTTTCCAGGATTGCGCCAATACCACGTGAACCAATGAGGTCATAATTATCATTAAAAAATGATACAGGTTGAGTTGCACGTATGGTGGAAATTTCCTGTCAATCGGACCAACGGTTGCCGAGAAAATAATATTTATTCTGTGCGGACAGACAAACAAATGAAAAATCACTCATCGAGCGACACTTGGAAAAACAGAACAAAGTAGAATGGTACTCGGTAGAGCATCCTTTTGACCTCAAAAATAATTTGTGGTTGAATTCAGTAACCTGATATGCAAATGAGCTTCACAGTTTAAGTTAATCTGATGAAAATTGAGAATTTTAGAAATTTGGCCTATGTTGACCTTATGGCCGATGTTGACCTCAAAAATAGTTGGTGGTTGGTTTCAGTAAGCCGATATGAAAATCCTATTCAGATTACAAGTCAATCGGATGAAAATTGAGAATTTTAGACGTTTCAAAAAAGCAGTTGACCTTTGGCCTATGTTGACCTTTTGACCTCAAAAATATATAGGATTGTGTTGGACCACGAACCCTACCATTTGGTGAAGTTTTGTGAAGATCAGTTTAAAATTGTGACCTGTAGGCAAGTATAAGTGAGAGGACAGACAAACACGCACACACACACAAACTGGAGTGATCAACATACTTGCAAAATATATATATATTTTTTGCCAAGTAACAAACAGACAAACGGACCCAAATGCAATACCTTCTCATCCTGCGAGGGTAATAATCACAATGGTCCAAAATAAAGCAATGAATGAATGAAAAGCAAGCACACAATGAATCCCCATCCCACTTAATCCATTCTCCAATGGAACGCTCATTATTTATTCATGAAATGTGGGCTCAGCAGATGCACACTCTGAGCAAAAGTAGAGAGGATGAATAGAAGAGGAGGAGAAGTCGTTCAGGGCTTATAGTCGGCCCTTGCTTTACTTGGGCCCCGTTGACGGACGGGTACCAGTTGAAATACAGGTAGGGGGAATGGTCAGTAGGTTTGTTGTGGTGCAACCTCGTTCCCCACCGGATCACTCGCAGACGTGTTCACAGTCGATCGTTGGTCGAGTCAAAGGCCAGGATTCAGGAATAACGCTTGCTAGGTTCGCTTTATACCCGCTTAAGCGGGGTGGGGCTTGGTTGTGCGCAGCCCGCTCGGATTGGGGGATCCTCTAGATGCCCCGCCCCTCTCACCCATCAATCATTCGCGGCTCGCGCTAGTGAATCTTCTTCACCTCGCGGATGGGTCCGCGTTTTCCCGCCAAGGCGAGTTAAAGCCGAGACGACGCTGTTGTTTTAATGTGTGGTGTTCATCTTTAAATAAATGTGGTGTTTGTGTTTAATAAATATGTCGGGATAGAGGGAAAACATTCGTTATGAGGGGAATTAAAGACAAAGCATTTATACGGTACGTCTTTATAAGGGCCGCTTATGTCTTAAATGTGTCGGCAGAGGTAAATAAACCAAATTTGAGCTGCGGTGTCAAACTGTGTCTGGAAAGAGAAGCTGAATTCAGTACTGCATTCAAAATGCGAAATGGTTATCAGGCAACCTGTATGGCTACAGCTATAAACGAGAGGAAGAAGAGGAAAAATGGAGGGAGGAAGAAGAGGAATTCTACATAGCCCCCCTCCCCACCCCCTTCTCCCGATACACAAAAGGGGAGGGCTGTCTGAATACCAATTCTAATGAGATAAATACAACAACAACAACAACAACATGCATTTTAAGGCCATTTTCCCTGCTAGAGCGGGGGTTAGCCTTGCGGTCCCAATGACAATCTTCTCCATTTTGCCCTATTTTCTGCATCTCCCCTTGTTAACCCCCTTGCCCGCATTTCTTCTTCCACCATCTTTAGCCAAGTCTTTCTCGGTCTTCCCCGTCCTCTACTTCCTTCTACATTCATTTCCATCACTTCTCAACCAGTCACTTTCATCCTTCCTCAACACATGACCAAACCATCTCAACCTGTTCCTCTTCACAGCATCAATCACAGGCAATATTCCCATCATCTTTCGCAATTCATCATTTGTCTTCCTCTCTCTCAACGATACTCTGCACATCCATCGAACCATTCGCATTTCCACCCTTTCCAGCCTTCGTTGCTGCTCTACGTTCATTAACAATGTCTCGCTCCCATAAATCATAACACTTCTCACACATGCAGCATACACCTTTCCCTTCAGCTTCAACGACACTCCCCTCATCATCAGCACGCCACTCAGTTCCCGAAACTTCTTCCATGCACATCTCACTCTAGCAACCGTTGCCGAGTCTGATCCACCTTCTCCATTCAGCATGTCTCCGAGGTAGCAAAATGTTTTCACACCTTCCACCTTCACCAAGATCCAACTCAACATTTCCTCCATCTGCAGCTCCCTCTGTGCACACCTTACATTTGAATGTAGCTGCCACACTGGTAAAAGACCCTCTCAGACCACTACATTTTTGATGAACCCACTCAGCGCACATTGTACATTGAATGGAGTTCACTCCGACACCCTTCCTGCACACAGCACACGGCCACTTCCCAGTTCTTTCCACCTCACCACATGCTTTACCACTTGCCATCACCTTCGTCTTTCCGATATTCACCTTCAGACCTTTTCTCTCCATACATTCCTTCCACTTGTTCATCTTTTCCTTCAGTCCATCCATACTTTCCGCAATCAACACCAGATCATCTGCATACAACTCCCACGGTAAACCCTCCTTTAAGTTCTGAGCCAGCACCTCCATCACAGCTACAAATAGTAGTGGACTTAGTACCGACCCCTGATGCACTCACACCTTCACCTCAAACTCACCACTGTTCCCGTCCTTCGTCCTTACAGCTGTGCGTGCTCTTTTGTACATTGCCATCACTACTCTGATCAACCATTCCTCCACTCCTAACTTCCTCAATGCCCATGTCAATACTTTGCGTGGAACCCTATCGAATGCTTTCTCCAGATAAACAAACCCAAGAAACAACTTCTTCCTCTTCTCCATGTACTTCTCCTGCAACTTCCTCACAATGAAAAGCACGTCTGTCGTTCCTCTTCCTGGCATAAATCCAAACTGCATTTCGTCGATCTTCACTTTCTTCCTAATCCTCCTCTCCAACACCCTTTCCAATACCTTCACTCCATGCTCCAATAACATTATCGCTCGGTACAAGCCACACTCCAGAGGGTCACCTTTCCCCTTGTATAGAGGGACGAGGGTACTCAGTTCCCAATCCACTGGAATGCGGCCTTCTTTCACCACCAGATTACAGATCTCTGTCATTCTCTTCACACCCCAACTTCCTGCTGCCTTCAACATATCTCCCACAACTCCCATCGGCCCTCCCGCTTTTCCACTCTTCATTGCTTTTATCGCTTCCTCAACTTCCTTCTCAGTTATCTTCTCTGCCGGTCCTAAAACTGGGTTACTCTCTCTGTTGCCATCCCATTCATTCTCTGTATTCAACAGCATTTTCATATATCTTTTCCATCTTCCTTTAATTCCATCTGGGTTGACAACGATTTGTCCCACTTCATCCTTCAAGCAACTCACCCCCATCACATCACACCTCTCTTTCGCTATGTGCTTTGCAATCCTGAATACTGCTTTCTGACCCTCTTCCGAATCCAAGCGTTCTCCGAACATTTTCCTACATGCCTCCTGCGCCTTTGCTACCTCTTTCTTTGCAGCCTTCCGAGCTGCCTTATAACTTTAATGCTCTGCTGTTTCTGCTCCCGTACCCTTCGCCTTCTGCCACTCCTTGAACTTCTTCCTCTTCTCGTCAATCCTCTTTCCAACTTCATCATCCCACCACCACGTTTCCGAGTGCCTCGGTGGTCCTTTTGTCCATCCACATACCTCACCAACGGCTCCCAACAGACTATCTTTCATTGACATCCAACCACTTTCAAGCTCAACCACATCATCCTCTACCCTACTCAGCCTCTCTTTTAATGCCTCCCTTACTGTCACCTCTTTCAACCTCCACACCTTCATTCTCGGTTGGTACTTCACCTGCCGAGCTCTCCTCGCACCTTTCACCCTTATGTCGCAGACAACCAAGTGGTGCTGTGAAACAGGATCACCTTTGTGTCCCGGAGGTGCCCCCTATCTCGCCTACGCACCATCAGGTAGTCAACGGTTGTCGTCGACCCACCTGACGTGTATGTAACAAGCTTATTATCCTCTTTCTGGAACTGAGTATTACAAATCAACAAATCAGCTCCATCAGCAAACTCCAAAATCCTTTCACCTTCTCCATTTCTCACACCATATCCGTAACCCCCATGAACTCCCTCAAAACCATCCATACTCCTTCCCACATGTCCATTCAGGTCTCCTCCCACCACAACAACTTCCTCATCTTTCACGTTTTCCATCAGCTTCTCTATCGCACACCAGAACTTGTCCTTCTCTTCATCGCTTCGACCAACCTGCGGAGCATATCCCGAGATGACGTTCACCAAGAGCTTTCCAATCACCATTTTCACCATCATCAACCTGTCACTCACTCTAGTCACACTCACCACACTGTCTACAAACTCCTCAGAAAACAGGACACCAACACCATTCACGCCCTCCGGGCACCCTTGCCACACAAACTTGTATTTCTGTCCCTGCCTACCCTTCACCATTCTCACACCACTTCCCTTCCATCTCGTCTCCTGCACACAACATATGTCCACTCTTCTTCTGACCAATACTTCCACCACTTCTCCTGATCTCCCTGTCATTGTCCCTACATTCCATGTCCCAAACCTCAGAAACCGATCCCCACTTCGGGCTGCACCCTGCCCATATGTAGTTGTAATTGTCATGGTTCTCTTTCTGAGGCAATGTTTTTCTGGCCGGATGCCCTTCCTGACGCCAACCCTCTTAGTCGTCTCTTACGACACGCAGGGATACGGTGTACCTATTCTGACCAGGGTACACACTGGGAAACGTTTAAAACATGGAAATTCTGGGGGGAGAGAGGGGGGGGCGGCGTCAGCATCACGGCTGCGGTTTAAACATATTCCAACAATATCCAAACAGTGGCAGTTATGCCAGTGGCTGCTCCAGACATTATGTGGATTTGCTTATGGGTCATTTTGAAAGAGACAAGGTGAAAACCACACGTACAAAAATAGTAATATAATCCTGATGAAAGGAAGTTCTTAAAGCTGAAAGACATCAAGAGTGCGAAGATCCAGCTAAAACTACAAAAAGCTTTACTGGCAAACATGGAAAGAAGCAAAAGTAGAATTAAAGGTTGTCAACCCACGGCAGTTCATGTATTAATTTTGAGTTAAAGGAAAAATGTCAAATTCAAAATAGTCTCATGGAATGTGTGAATGTGTCATATTGTACAACCATGAGTCCTACAATGTTGCTTCATCTACGGAGTGTGAAAAGCACAGTTTGCAACAAAACAATGTCACCTTCTTATATTTGGCACACATCATCCTTGACACAGGGTGGCCATTTTTCTCTCGACTAAGAATTTGAGAAAGAATGAACCTAAAAGATCTCCATGAGATGTCAGTTCCTTGGGGGACATCTTCTGTCTCGCCTTTTATACCTTGGTTTGACATGTCAATGTTAAGATTACGTGAATGCTTTCGCATGGTTAAATCCAACATAGTCTTTTCAGTAACAGACCAATTTGCCATTGGCCTCTTTTTTGAAATGGTGTAGCCCATAATTTTCACTGCTTATAATTAATTACAAGGCCACGAGAAAAGACAACTCGGTTTGTGCTCCATTGGAGACATCTTCATTTGTGCTGTAATTATTAAGAGCGTTAAGTGCAAATAGAGATTTTTAATGTCTTCTCTTCAACACCGTGCCTTTTTGAGTATTGTGACACTTAAATGTTGTAGTAAAAATCATCACATCCCTGCAATTATTGAGATGAAAAATGAGAAATCTTTGAAAATGGAACTCTTACAAAGGACTATTTACTGATCGCCTTTTCTTTTTATGAGAATGAATCATTGACAGAACAGGATCGAAGCATCAACTCTAGTTCTGATGCATCATAGGAGAAAAAGGAGAATAAGGACAAAAAGAAAGACATGAAAAACAAGGAGAAAAATACATAAAATGTCATAGCCCCGTGGTTTTAGTAATTTTGCTATACGGAGGGAGTTAAAGGCCGTCAGTCGGCCATCTTCGGTCACATTACAAAACGAAATATTAATATGCATATGTATTCTTATGCATTGCCGTTTGCCAAGTTTGAACAAAAATTGTGCGAGTACCGAGCTGGCAGTGTTTCCTACACCCACATCACCCAGAGACCCCCCACGTCTTGGTGAGGGTGGGACATTGGTAATCCTATCCAGTAAGTGCCCTGGACAATATGCCAGGGTATTACCATCAAATGTCATCATGTGTTTTGTGCTTCCTGTTTTTATGCTGAGATGATGGACTTGTGAAACATAGCAGCCTGGCACGGTGATGTGCTAAAATAATTTCTGGCAGTTTCAGTCGACAACAATGCGCAGGTCAGGTTGGAGTCATTCACGAGAAACAAACTATTTGTGGTAAAATTGCTGAGCAGTTGGGGTGTAGGAGTTGGAGAGGGGATTGGTAGTGAGCTGTGCTGGGACAAGATACACGTGTTTGAAAGAAAACAATGCTAAAGGTGAAGCATATCAAAAAACCAGAAGTATTTCCAGCATTTTCACTTGGTTTTATAAACGTAGACGGTCATTGCAGCAATGGACTGTATATTGCTCATTCAGCCTCACCATTTGAATTGCATGTGAATGTGGAATTATATCAGTTCCATCCTAGGTAATCAAACAGAAAACCAAATAATGCATTGGAGTCATCAGAAGGAACACGAATAAGGAAAGAGCAAAGATGGGGTCATTAAGAGGAACCTGAATAGGATTCGGCTTTCAGCCGCATTTCTTTCTGCAAGAATTCACTTCTCCTTAGACATATAGATAAAGAAAGAGAGAAATAAAGAGTGAAAGAGATCAAAGAAAAAAAAAAGCAGCAATTAGAATGAATAAAGAAACTAGAAAAGCACTCTTCGATGTCACAACGTCGACTGATATGCCTCCACCCACATTATTACATCATTATAATACTTGTATCAAGTTTAATTTAAATCCATTCAGCTGTGCCCAAGTTAGCATTTTTTTTACCTGACATGACCTCTGACCTTTGACCCATTGACCACAAAATTTTATCAGTTCATGTTTACGTCATCATACATACCTGTACCAAGTTTTAATTTAAATCCCTTCAGCTGTTCACAAGTTCTCACATTTTTACCTGACATGACCTCTGACCTTTAGTCTTTTTTTTTTTTTTTCTTTTTTTTTTGTATACAAGATCGAGGCTCGTGAAAGAGCGAACATTAATCACACAGAAAGACAAACCGACACATAAAACATATAACATCGGGAGCAGTAGACAAGATGGGGAGAGAGGGGGAAGGACACAAACACAACATTTGAGAGCAGGGACCGAGAGACATGGAGACATCGAGAGATCTGAGAGAGGGCGAGGGCTTTGGGGGGGGGGGCATGGGGAGGGGGCGGTGGGAGAGGTATAAAACATATGGACACTGCCAGGACTTCCAGGAAAGAAGTTGGAATTTCAAACAAGGTGGATCTGGGGTGAATTAGCGGGGGTAGAAAAGATCAAGGTTTTGGATGGGGGAAGATAAGAGATGGTGGTGAACAGCTGTTTTAAAGACCTGGAGGGAGGAGTGGGATTGAAGGGAGTGAGGGAGTTTGTTCCAGAGGCGGGAGAAAAGAGGAATGAAAGAGTGAAGGTGAGCAGAGAGCCGAGATTTCGGCAGTTTAACCATCAGAGGGTTGCTGGCAGATCTTGTGCGACCTGTAGGAATATTTGGGGGACAGAGCACAGAGAGAGCTGGGGTGCAAGGCCGGAGAGGAGTCGGTAGAAGACAGAAAGACCACCTACCTGCCTGCGGTGAGTGAGTGAAAGGCCCTCAGAGATAGCTTCATCGCGGGAGATTCCAATCATTCTGAAAGCTTTGGTTTCAACAGCGTGAAGCCGAGCTAGGTGTGAGGCAGGAGCACCGGCCCATAGGGGAGAACAGTATTCCATTGAGCTGCGGATGAAAGCCTTGTATGTGGTGAGGAGCTCAGGTGTGCCGAGGAAGGACTTCGCACGACGGAGGATGCCCAGTCGGCGACTGGCTTTGGAGGCCAGCTTGGAAATGTGGTTTTCCCAAGAAAGATCATGGCAGATAGTGAGACCCAAAATCTTGAGCGACAGAACTTCTTGGAGAGGATTGTTGAGAAAGTAGATGGGAGGGTTGTCCAGTCGATCTTTTCGGAGAGACATAGTAAGAGTGTGAGATTTGTCAGGATTGAAAGACATGTTCCACTTGTTTGACCAGTCTGTGATTTTGTCCAGGTCTTCAGAGAGTGAGGAGGCAGCAGACTGCCGATCTGAGGGAAGAGGAATGGAGCGGCAGAGAGTGGAGTCATCAGCAAAGAGATAGAGAGGATTTTCGAGAGAGTCAGAGAGATCATTGATGAAGACCAGAAAAAGCACGGGGCCCAGAACACTGCCTTGGGGAACTCCAGCCTGAACAGGAAGAGGAGATGAGAGAAACCCATTCAGGGCCACACGTTGACGACGACTAGAGAGGAAGTCCGCCAGCCATGCGTGGAGATTTCCATGGATACCAAAGGAGGAGAGTTTGGTGAGCAGAGCGGGGTGCCAGACCGTGTCGAAGGCACGTGATATGTCGAGGGAGACAGCTCTAATTTCCTGTTTGGCATTGAGGACCTCCATCCATTGTTGAGACAGCAGAAGCAGCATGTCCAGAGTAGAGTGACCTGGTCTGAAACCAAATTGATGATCAGAGATCAAGCCATTGGAGAAGAGGAAAGATTTCATATCCGAAGCAATGATGGATTCCATGACTTTGCTGATAATTGGGAGAAGGCTGATTGGTCTGTAGTTGCTAGGATCTGTTTTTGCACCTTTTTTGTGCAAAGCGGTGATGTTGGCTGATTTCCAAGCAGATGGCAGTTGACCTTGAGCAAAAGAGAGGGTGAAGAGAACAGAGAGAGGGTGAGATAGAGCAGCAGAGCAGGATTTTAGGACCCGTGGGCTGATGCCGTCGGGTCCAGTTGCAGAATCAGAGTCGAGGGTTGACAGAAACTTTTCCACCTTGTCAGGAGGAAAGGACACGGAGTCCAGGAGCAGCAGGGTACGACTGGGTATGGTGGGTACAGAGAGGGATGGGTTTGGGACACAAGATTTAGAGGCAAACACAGAGTTGAGGCATTCAGCTTTTTCACGTGCGGAGTCAGCTGTGTAGCCGTTTGAGGTAAGGGAGGGGATGGAGGGGGAACAAACACCAGAAACGGATTTGACCAGACGCCACCAGGATTTGGAAGAGGGAGACAGATAAGAGAGTTCGGTCTTGAGAACGGAGAGATATTGTTTCCTGGCTCTCCTGAGGGTGGACACACACTTGTTTCGGGCTTTGTGAAAGGAAATGAGATTTCCTTCCGTTGGATTTGCTTTCCAGGAGACGAAGGCAAGTTGCTTCTGGGCAACAGCCTCACCACAAGATTCCGTGTACCATGGACGGGAGGAAGGGTATGACAACTGAAGACGAGATGGGATAAATCTGTGCATGAGAGAGAGCAATTTACTTTGGAAGAATTCCCAGGATGAGTTGATGTCAGAGGTGGTAGAGATGGTAGACCAGTCCAGATGATTGATGGCTGCTTGAAGACCGTGCCAGTTGGCCTGAGTGAAATGCCAGACTCGTCGATGCTGAGCAGGCTCCCTGAGGATGGTCAGAGAGATGTCCACTTTAACAAGGACATGATCAGATGATCCGATCGGAGCAGAAGAAGAGCAGCAGACATTTTCAGGGAAGTTAGTCATAACCAAGTCCAGAAGAGAAGATGTTCCGTTGACTGAGATCCGGGTTGGGAAATTGACAGATTGTGTCAGTCCCAGTGAGTCGCAGAAGTCCTTTGCTGAGGAGCCATGGCTGGTGAGAGAGGTACCCACACCCAGCCAACTGGCATGATGACAGTTGAAATCACCACATATGAGGAAGAGAGAGTTGGGATGAGTAGATAGAAGTTGGTCCATATCATCAGACAGCGAGATGTAGATGGAGTCATCACTGTTTGGTGGACGGTACAACACACATATGAACAAGAGGTGGGAGCGAAGGGGAAGCCGTAGCCAGAGGTATTCCTGGGGGTGAGGTGGAGAGAGTGCAGTGCAGGGCGAGTGAGGAAGAGAGTTTTTGATAAAGATAGCAACCCCGCCTCCAGGACGAGGCTCAGGTCTATCATACCGGAGGAGGGAGTAGCCCGGGAGAGATACTATGGAATCAGAGACATCATAAAGGAGGAAAGTTTCTGTTAAGCAGATCACGTCTGGTTTGACAGAAGCAACCTGTATGGAGAGATCAGTTAAGTTTGAACGAAGGCCCCGGATGTTTGAGGTCCATACCGTTAATGAAGAGGAAGGGGGAGCATCAGATACAGAACAGGGGGGAGGAGGGGTAGGGTAAGATGTGGAAGAGGTGGAAGAGGTAGGGAGAGCTGTTGAAGGTGTGTCAGAGATTTCAGAATAGCTCGGAGAAAGGGAAGGATGGGGCGGACAAAAGGTTTGATGGTGATTGGGTGAGCCACAATGAGGTGTTATTTGAGGAGGGGGAAGAGCGAGGCAGAAGGTTGGGGGAGATGGAGGTGAGAGTTTGAAGGGGGAAGAAGCGGGGAGGACGCTTTGAGGAGGGGGAGTGAGAGGGGGGAAATTGAGAAGCAATGAGGGTGGGGAGATTTGAAGGGGATGGGTTATGGGGGAGATTTGGAGGGGAGGGGGGAGGCAGGAGTCTAAGAGGGGAGGGGCGAGGGGGCGTCTTGGCGGGGAGGGGTGAGGGGGTAGTTTAGGAGGGAGGGGGCAAGGGGGGAGATTTGAAAGGGATGGGTGATGGGGAAGATTTGGAGGGGAGGGGTGATGGGGAAGATTTGGAGGGGAGGGGTTATGGGGAAGATTTGGAGGGGAGGGGTGAGATTGGATTTTTGAAAGTGTACGATTTATGGGAAACGAACATTTATTGCAAAATGAGTTTCTTGTGACCTTCGAGTTAAAAATACGTTTAAGGACGCTGGATGGAGGATGGAGTGCAGGAGAGTTTAGGGAATGTAGAAAAAAGGCACTATAGGAGATGGATATTTTTTTTGGGATGAATTGATTTGGTGAGCAAGTCGAAAGCAGCCTTTTAAAGAAGAAGAAGAAAAAGGTGTTATAAAATATGACGGAATACATAACTTGAGGGGAAAGTGTAAACATTGAAGGTTAATGAGTGAAAACTATCTGGGGAAATGGGGGAGAAACACGTGGTCGAAGAACGAACGAACGAATAAGAATGAATAAACGAATGAGAACAGAGAAGGAAAAATTTTTTTTTTTTTTTTTTTTGAGTTGAGATTTACACAAGGAAGTAGGCTATGGGTGAAAAGACTGGGAATACAGAGAACGAAAGTTATTGGATCACAAACGACGGACCGCTGAGAGAAAAACAAAGCCTCAAGGTTGTACAGTGCACACTGTACAAGGCCTCAAGACACGACATGAATTAACACGATTTTCAATACAGGTATGAAAGATTTGCACCGAAAAATCTTCGTCGGGACACAATATACGTTCAACACCATAAATAAATACAGTTTTAACGAAAATACAAATGGGAACAATCACTTAACTTCGATTTCAAATCGTTCGCGACGCGGCAAAGGCCTTGCTCGCGACACGGCAAACAGACGATCAGACGGTTCTCGGGACCCCCAAAATTTGACCTTTGGCCCAAAAAATATTCACTCAATCTTTACAATATTATACATACCTGTACCAAGTTTGAATGAGATCACTTCAGCTCTTCTCCAGTTATAGACCCTATTACAGATTTGACCTTTGACCCCAAAATCGAATAAGTTCATCTTTACATCATTATACATACCTGTACTAAGTTTGAATGGGATCACTTCAGCCGTTCTCAAGTTATAGACCTATTACAGACTTTGACCTATGATTCCAAAATCTAATCACTTAATCTTTACAACATTATACATGCTTGTGCTAAGTTTGAATTAGATCACTTCAGCCGTTCTCAAGTTATAGACCTATTACAGATTTGACCTTTGACCCTCTTGACCCCAAAATCGAAACAGTTCATCTTTACATCATTCCACATAAGTGTACCAAATTTGGTCAGAATCCCATGACTGGTTCACAAGTTATCGCGGTAACAGTATTTTTTTTTACCGAACATGACCTCTGACCTTTGACCTCGTGACCCCAAAATCTAATCGGTTAATATTTGCCTCATTATACATACCTGTGTCAAGTTTTACTAAGATCCCTTTAGCCATTCTCAAGTTATCGCGGTAACGAAAACCTATCACGGATGGACGGACGGACAGCCGGATGGACAACCTGAAAACATAATGGTCGGCGGAGGCATGAAACGATTGTTTACTAGGCTAAAAGTGCACAAATCTTCCGTGAATAGTAACCATACAAGGATCCCAGATCATGTGGTCCTCCGTCCTTTCCATATAATTATTGAACAACATTGAGAGGAAAAAAAGGGGGTAGGATTCAAAGGATCCGTGTAGCGATCAAGCGGGGGAGGCTCCGGGATATGATTTTTCACGCAGCTTCGAGGGAAACCTCCTAAAGGTGGACAGAAACATTGTCACAACATGTAAGTCTATCAAAAACTTCGATCAAAATCAGACATTTTTTTGTAAAAGTAGTATTTTCGCTATAAAAGTGGTAGGCTGTTAAAGTATGCAAAAAGCGGTAGATTACCGCCTAAAGCAGTAGATTTGGCAACTACGTCATATATCAATGAGACATCTGACCTTTGGCCTTTGTTCACAAGTATATCTTTCAAAGGATTTCAAAGGAGCTCACTCATTTCATGTTCACAAACAGACTTGAGACCCCAAATAACCAAAGTTGTATACCATCTTGAATGAAATTAAAATGAGTGAGCCATCTGCTTTGGAGGAGGGTAGGGCACAGTGAGACATGGACTACGCCAAGGCAAGGCAATTTTTAGAATTTGAAGTGAACCAGGAAGTAAAGAAGATATAGAAATTCACTTCGGAAATGACTAACATATCTCAAATTTGAGTTTTAGACTTCTGATTGCTTTTATCTTTCTTCTCCTATTTAATTGTCACACTGAAGGCTGGAAAGGGATACAGCTGCAGATGGAGGAAATGTTGAGTTGGATCTTGGAGACGGCGTGAAGCTGGAAGGTGTGAAAACATTTTGCTACCTCGGAGACATGCTGAATGGAGAAGGTGGATCAGACTCGGCAACGGTTGCTCGAGTGAGATGTGCATGGAAGAAGTTTCGGGAACTGAGTGGCGTGCTGATGAGGAGGAGAGTGTCGTTGAAGCTGATGGGAAAGGTGTATGCTGCACGTGTGAGAAGTGTTATGATTTATGGGAGCGAGACATGGGTAATGAACGTAGAGCAGCAACGAAGGCTGGAAAGGGTGGAAATGCGAATGTGAATGTGCGGAGTATCGTTGAGAGAGAGGAAGACAAATGATGAATTGCGAAAGATGATGGGAATAGAGCCTGTGGTGGATGCTGTGAAGAGGAACAGGTTGAGATGGTTTGGTCATGTGTTGAGGAAGGATGAAAGTGACTGGTTGAGAAGAGTGATGGAAATGAATGTCGAAGGAAGTAGAGGACGGGGAAGACCGAGAAAGACGTGGCTAAAGATGGTCGAAGAAGAAATGCGGGCAAGGGGGTTAACAAGGAGAGATGCAGAAAATAGGGCAAAATGGAGAAAATTGTCATGGGGACCGCAAGGCTAACCCCCGCTCTAGCAGGGAAAATGGCCTTAAAATGCCTGTTGTTGTTGTTGTTGTTGTAGTACTATACAACACCCTGCTGCTGTGTATAAGCCCATTCATGTTTCTCATTCATGATGGAGGTATTATTTCTTACACCCTCTATCACCGCTTCCTTTTTTTCCCCTTCTTTTCTTTGATGTTGTTTATGAGCTATTCAATGTGAAATGAAACTGAAATTGTAACTTCACACAAATTATAATCCAATTCGCTTTCTTGTTGCATTTTCCTACAATTCATTTTTTTTAATCATGGCAATAACTCGAAGAGCAAAAAATAAATTAAAAAGAAGTTATTTTTCTTAAGTGAGTGGAAAATTATTTCAACCTACTGAGGTTGGTACAAAGTGACAGCTTAATTGACATGAAACGTCGTCTCCTCCAGTATGGATAATGACTCCCCAAATGGCAATGCTTTTTCTTCTATGGCCCTGCCGTTGCTATATTACACGTGGCATTTCATTCAAATCTTTGAGAATCAACAGCTGCTACATCAGAAGCCAGAGTGCCTCCTGCATTTGTCAAAATATGATAACTCAGCAAATCAATCTCCTTATAAGCTGTAAAATGCCAAGCCATGAGCAAAGATACAAGCAATAAATTTATTCTTCTTATTCTTTAACGTCCACAATTATTCCCACATTTTTGTGGGGTTGGCCATGTGTAGCTTGGCCAAAGTGTTTCACGAAGCGGCTAGCCAGGCCTGATGGTCAAATTAAGGTTTGTGCGGGAATTTAGAATTTGGCTATGGTGCCACCTATAGCTCGCCTACTCTTTGAAAAGGACACCATGAGATCACAAACGTCCACCAACCAATGCTGGCAGACGGAAAGTCAAGTACAAGGTCCACCCAAGGGATGGCACACACATTGATGAATCACCCTGCCTGTGAAACACCGGGACAACAGTTTATAGCTGGGCCATGATTCAAACCCAGGCTGGACAGCTTAGCAGCGAGGGTGTGTACCTAATCAGGTCGGGGGGCAGAATCTGCGGTCGGGGGGGGGGGGGGGGAGGGGTGGATTCGGATTCCCCCACTCTAGTTTTTTGCCATATTTCCGCAGAATTGATTTTTCTCATGCTGATCTTTAATGATGTCGTGTTACTTACCCTGTAGTGAACACCGCAGGGCGACACGGGTAACCAAACGAGCTTTAACTCCAAGGTGTTCAATCCAAAAATGATGGTATTCTTTACACGCAAGGGAAAGGAGGATGACTAACTTACCTGGACGGCTTCCACCCGACATCTTCACACCTGGATAATTAAATCAAACCGACATGGAATTAAAATGTACAAATAAACAGGTTTAATGAAAATAAATGCCAGCAAACAAGAAAATGTGTGATAAGACTAATATCCTAAATGAGACGTCCCCATACAGACCCGAATACAGACAAAGGGAAATATAAAAGAACGAAAATAAATGTGTGTTATTTATTGTGGGCACTTAGCTCCGAGTTGTTCTTGAACCTCGTCAGGAATCGTCAAAGATCGTCACAGGCCTCTATGTCCTTGTGCGCGAAAACGCAGGCTGCAATGCCCATGGGCACGAACTAGGCCTCGCCGCGCGGTCCGCTCACTCCTGGTTCCATCTGCGAAGCGAACAGGCCGTGCCCGCTCGGTCGCTCCAGCCGCGATTGTCCTCACGATCTTATTCACCAACACCAACACGATGATGCGAGGAAGTCCAGAGCCTCTGCCGTTCATTGTCAAAAGCCAGGACTCGAGAGACAAAGAAGACGAGCGGAAATCAAGAGAGGAAAAAATGTTGGCAGAGCGTTCCTTTATACTCAAGGCTCTGAAGTCATCCTGACGACGTCTCCATGTCCGCTTCTATCAGCGAGTCCCTTCTTAGCAGTCCTTGCTTGAACCAAATTCTGGACCAATCACTGATCTTCAGGGTGTGGCCACACAAACCTGCCTGTGTGTCAACTAGGTCGGTGTTATCAGCGGTAGTGCTCAATGTCCTGCTTCCGGTTGGTTTTTATTTAGGGTTATTAATGCACGATTTCTTGCTGGATGTGTGTGCTGCGTGTGTCATTAGGAACAGAGGCCATTACATACAGGGGACTAATTACCCATAATCCATTTCTAATTAACATAACCCCTCCCCTCGTGATGGGAACGGAGATACGCTCTTCCATGACATACGGTCTGACTTAGGTACATCAAGATGGCTACACGATTTCCGGTGCATACTACCTATGCAATTATACCTGGACTAAGGTAATCACTGCCTACCCCCTACAAACATAACAATAACTTTTTCTGTTCAACTCTTGCACACGTTTTGATACTATTTTTTTATTAAAATGTTATATACAGTTGTCGTGGATTCCCCCAACCTCTCCCCCACCCCCTACTCCAACTCTACTTTTTCCACCATATTTTTGCAGAATTTTTTTCTCCTGCTGAGCTTTCATGACTTTTTCTGTTCAACTCTTGTGCACGTTTTGATACTAATTTTATAAGTGTGATCTACAGTTGCCACGGATTCTCCCCCCCCCCTCCTACTCCTCTACATTTTTTCGCCATATTTTTCGAGAATTTTTTTTCTCGTGCTGAGCTTTCATGCCCTTTTCTGTTCAACTCTTGTGCACGTTTTGATACTGATTTTATAAAAGTGTGATTTACAGTTGCCACGGACTCCACCCCCCCCCCCCCCTCTACATTTTTTCGCCATATTTTTGCAGAATTTTTTTTCTCGTGCTGAGCTTTCATGCTCTTTTCTGTTCAACTCTTGTGCACGTTTTGATACTGATTTTATAAGAATTAGATCTACGGTTATCCGTCCTCATCCCCCACCGGCTTCGAGAAGATCCAAAATAACCCGGCTTGATTAGGGTTAATTAACACCTGATGTTCACATTGCTAACTGCAATGTTATTATGCCGTGAGTTAAATTTGCATTTGATTTTTCTCAACTACAGTCTGTCAAAATGTTTTAATATGCAAGTTATAGAATTCTGCAATTGGATACTAATTTTAGGTTTGTCGTTTTCTGCATCTGTTACAAAATATCATTGGACACCCTTTTCCAGTTTTGAGAATTGCCCGCATGTGTCTCTAATTCACGTAACCATGAATGTCATCAAAAGACACAGTGTAATAAGTTATCGAACAGTTTGTAAGCCATTTTCAGAGCATCATCTTCCATTGGAAAGAATGAGCAGTAACGATAATCAGGAGTCAAAAACCTCCATCTGGGCAACACTTAAAAACTTTCTTAGCCATTTATTAATCAACTACTACAAATACTACTAATACCACGACTTATTTAATGGCCCCAATTATTCCAACCCTCTTGTGCGGTCAGTCTGGGAGTGATTTTTGCCCAAGTCTTTCATAACTCGGCTAGCCAGGCCTAACGTTAGACTGAAGGTTGGATGAATTTATAATTTGTTCAGAGTGCCGCAATTACTCATCTATTCCTTGGACAGGACAACGTGGGATATTCAGCATCCTCCTTAGACCAGTAATGGCAGACTGGTCCTTTGGGTTAATGTCAAAGCAAGAGATGATGCACACATTGATACCTCTCCCTGCTCGCACAATATGAGTGTGACAGTTTTATACTTTGAGTTATCCCTTCTTGTTAATTTTCTGAAACCCAGGAAATCTGCTCACCTCTCACCTATGGAACCATCCACCTCCCTGTGTCACCACAATATTTCACTGTACCTTAAATACAGCTGCTCATCATCATTTTATGTCATCTTCCATCTCTCCCCATGAGCTTTTGATTCTAATTAACCATTTGAACATCCATCCCTCTTGCTGCAAGTTACTACTTTCCTTCTCTAATCCTCATTTCCTTTTTTTACAGATTCAAACCGAGGCTAGATAGCTCAAAAGCAGGTGCGCGTACCTCCAAGCTCTCCTGCCATCCCACAATCCATCAATAAATCAACTGTAGGCATTTATCTCGACACCTTGGGATTTTTCAGGTCCATAAAATATTGCTCAGAAATCGGGTACGCAGCTTAATGTCCAACCGATTAACAGGACATTTTGTGATGCTCCGGCAATTCATAGTGGGAACAGAAATCGAACTCGGACTAGGCAGCTCAAGGATAAGTATGTCATCTTGGCACAATCTTATTAGGACGACCATTTCGTTAAGGTGTAGCATTAATATGGCTTAAAGTGTGAGAAGCATCCCATTCCAGCACAACTTGGACATGACAACAAAGCATAAATCAGTATCGAGCTTTAGAGATTGACCAGAACGTCCCCGGCATGTTGCTCCTTCAATCTACCTTTACTGTTGCAGATTACAGGTGAATTTATCAGGATACGTCATCGTCGTTGTGAATGCTTCTGTTGAGTGAAGGCAGTTATCTAAGATTAGGAATAAAGCTATTTGTAGTTTGTAAAATCATGTTTTAGAAAACAATAAAATTAGTGATGCAAACATTACAACAAATTAGTGCCATTTATTATGCTTTCACCCCTGTTTGTCTGTTTGACCATTGATTCTTCACCTTTGAGAGATGGGGCCAAAAACGATATATCGTATGATATTTCAATAATTTGTGGACGAGTTGAGACAAAACTACGTGGATGGGTTATAGTCAGGTTCACTATGTTAACAAATATAATTTCGTTCAAAATTTTGGGAGATTAGCAAACCCGAACATTTTTGGAATCATCAGAGTGTGGAAATGTAACTCATTGATTGTAACTCAGTATAACTCATTGGTTGGAAGCAGGTACTAGCAGGTGGTTGTAAGAATGTCAGGAATGTATCTCGCTCTGTCGAAGCTGGGAGTCCTTTTGTCCACCTTTATTACGACCCCGGGCTAACACACATTCCCAAGCCCGCACTATTTGTTTTTGGACATCGGGATGCAAAGAGGGTGAAGAACCTCCCCAGCAGGGAGGCGGTTGTGGATGACCAAGGAGCTTCAGCGCACGGAGGATTAACATTCAGCGCACGGAGGATTAACTCCAATTTGCCCATATAAGCAAGAGCAAACTTTGAGTCAGGAGGACTTGCCACAAGAACATCTGCCCGACGGACGAACGAGTATGCAATGGGAAAGCAGCGCCAGGAGAGCACCGGCCAATGAGGAAGAACCAACGACTTGAATTACTAAATTCGTTATGGTATTGTAGTTCCTTATTATATTGAAACAAGTGAACTAGTAGTTAATAAAGTCTTGATCTTTTGTAAACCTGTTTCCGGTCATTGGAGTCTCGAGTCCCAAACACACTTCCACGACAACTTGGTGGCTACCGTACGTGGATCGAGTGGACATCGCCAAGGTAAGCATGGCTTCTTGGGGATTGTCCATTATGAAATACGAACCTGTGTTTAGTTTTTGTACATACATGGTGGAGGAGGTGGTGTTGGACTTCCCTACGCACCGATACCACGATATAGGTAACGTAACGATAATCCGAGGAGTGTAACGTATTTTTGCGCTGTGTAAATAGATGCGCCAGTTCGACGCTGGTTATTAGAAGCCTTACCATGAACTAGGAGCAAGATCGTGCCATGAGTGCACCATGGGACGATCTGCTTCCAGGACGTGTAAGGCCGGTACACTCGTTTACCCACCAGCACACGGATAAAGTACTACTTTTTTTTTGCACTTGTTCGAAGCACTTGACTTGATCGGCGCTTGGCGAGCGACAGGGAACCGGGAAACGGAATTATATTTATATATATATATATATTTCCAATATGGTACACCGGCCACAACGATTTTAGCGATTATCCGAGTTTTTTTTAACGATTTCTGTAAATACGTATTTTTCCTGCGCTGTGTAATTCTTCTGACACGCGCCACGAAGAAACGCACCACTGATGTGCATGAGGCGATTTGTTTGCCGGGTCGGTAAGGTCCGTACACGTGTACAATCGTGTACACCCGTTTTAAATAGAGAATTTTTTTTCAGTTTTCCCGCCATAACTAAAACCTGTTGTGTTTTTTTTTGACGAAATTTGCTAGATAAATAGCATGGGTGACACGGATTAAATGATTTTATGATTATGAATTAATGAGAAAATGATTTTATATTTAAATATAAAAATTGATCTGCTTGGTGTTAGTTTAAGGGCTGTTCCAAATTTATCTTGATTATGAGACAAAAACAGCAGAATGGGAATCAACAGACAATGGAACAGCTCGCGACGAGTGTTTGTGGGTGACAACCACCCTCTGGTCGAGGCTCATAGAAGGGGTGATGCTTACTGATTCGGCACGCTTAAAATAGGTGTTAATGATGGGATGTCAGAGGTTTTGGCGTGGGCTTAATAGTCACACTGTTTGAAAAATAATGCTCGATGCAACATGATCCTAAAAAGAACCCATCCCTACATCTACCCCAGAGACAGACAAAAAGAGATAGACAGAGTGAGACAAAGTGAGAAAGAGAGACAGACAGAGAGAGATAGACAGAGAGAGAAAGAGAGAGAGACATAGAGACAAACAGAGATAAAGATGATAGTCAGACACATAGAGAGAGACAGACAAAAAGAGATAGACAGAGTGAGACAAAGTGAGAAAGAGAGACAGACAGAGAGAGATAGACAGAAAAAGAAAGAAAGAGAGACATAGAGACAAACAGAGATAAAGATGATAGTCAGACACATAGAGAGAGACAGACAAAAAGAGATAGACAGAGTGAGACAAAGTGAGAAAGAGAGACAGACAGAGAGAGATAGACAGAAAAAGAAAGAAAGAGAGACATAGAGACAAACAGAGATAAAGATGATAGTCAGACACATAGAGAGAGACAGACAAAAAGAGATAGACAGAGTGAGACAAAGTGAGAAAGAGAGACAGACAGAGAGAGATAGACAGAAAAAGAAAGAAAGAGAGACATAGAGACAAACAGAGATAAAGATGATAGTCAGACACATAGAGAGAGACAGACAAAAAGAGATAGACAGAGTGAGACAAAGTGAGAAAGAGAGACAGACAGAGAGAGATAGACAGAAAAAGAAAGAAAGAGAGACATAGAGACAAACAGAGATAAAGATGATAGTCAGACACATAGAGAGAGACAGACAAAAAGAGATAGACAGAGTGAGACAAAGTGAGAAAGAGAGACAGACAGAGAGAGATAGACAGAAAAAGAAAGAAAGAGAGACATAGAGACAAACAGAGATAAAGATGATAGTCAGACACATAGAGAGAGACAGACAAAAAGAGATAGACAGAGTGAGACAAAGTGAGAAAGAGAGACAGACAGAGAGAGATAGACAGAAAAAGAAAGAAAGAGAGACATAGAGACAAACAGAGATAAAGATGATAGTCAGACACATAGAGAGAGACAGACAAAAAGAGATAGACAGAGTGAGACAAAGTGAGAAAGAGAGACAGACAGAGAGAGATAGACAGAAAAAGAAAGAAAGAGAGACATAGAGACAAACAGAGATAAAGATGATAGTCAGAGTCAGACACATAGAGAGAGACAGACAGAGAGAGATAGACAGAGAGAGAAAGAGAGAGAGACATAGAGACAAACAGAGATAAAGATGATAGTCAGACACATAGAGAGAGACAGACAAAAAGAGATAGACAGAGTGATGACCAAGTGAGATTGGATTGTGGTTTCAAAGTTTTGTTGTTGTTGTTTGCACGCATGTTTTTTGCAAGCACGTACGGGCGAGCACGTACGTGCGGGCACGCCCTAGTATATATAAACCAGAGGTAATATTAAGTTATGGAATTAATTGCTTTCAACAATGCAAAGGGTGACAAAATATGGGATTTTAATGGGATTTTTTAATGGGATATTGGTTTAGGAATGTTTAGAGGTCATTGCAATGTGATAATAACTTGTTGGAACTTGCTGTTGGCACTTGTTGGAACTTGCTGTTGGAACTTGTTGGAACTTGTTGTTGGATCTTGTTGTTGGAACTTGCTGTTGGCACTTGTTGGAACTTGTTGGAACTTGTTGTTGGAACTTGCTGTTGGAACTTGCTGTTGGAACTTGTTGGAACTTGTTGTTGGAACTTGCTGTTGGAACTTGTTGTTGGAACTTGTTGTTGGAACTTGTTGTTGAAACTTGCTGTTGGAACTTGTTGTTGGAACTTGCTGTTGGAACTTGTTGTTGGAACTTGCTGTTGGAACTTGTTGGAACTTGTTGTTGGAACTTGTTGTTGGAACTTGTTGTTGCAACTTGCTGTTGGAACTTGCTGTTGGAACTTGTTGGAACTTGTTGTTGGAACTTGTTGTTGGAACTTGTTGTTGGAACTTGTTGGAACTTGTTGTTGCAACTTGCTGTTGGAACTTGCTGTTGGAACTTGTTGGAACTTGTTGTTGGAACTTGTTGTTGGAACTTGTTGGAACTTGTTGTTGCAACTTGCTGTTGGAACTTGTTGGAACTTGTTGTTGGAACTTGTTGGAACTTGTTGTTGCAACTTGCTGTTGGAACTTGCTGTTGGAACTTGTTGGAACTTGTTGTTGGAACTTGCTGTTGGAACTTGTTGTTGCAACTTGCTGTTGGAACTTGCTGTTGGAACTTGTTGTTGGAACTTGCTGTTGGAACTTGTTGTTGGAACTTGTTGTTGGAACTTGTTGTTGAAACTTGCTGTTGGAACTTGTTGTTGGAACTTGCTGTTGGAACTTGTTGTTGGAACTTGCTGTTGGAACTTGTTGGAACTTGTTGTTGGAACTTGTTGTTGGAACTTGTTGTTGCAACTTGCTGTTGGAACTTGCTGTTGGAACTTGTTGGAACTTGTTGTTGGAACTTGTTGTTGGAACTTGTTGGAACTTGTTGTTGCAACTTGCTGTTGGAACTTGCTGTTGGAACTTGTTGGAACTTGTTGTTGGAACTTGTTGTTGGAACTTGTTGTTGGAACTTGCTGTTGGAACTTGTTGTTGGAACTTGCTGTTGGAACTTGCTGTTGGAACTTGTTGTTGGAACTTGTTGTTGGAACTTGTTGTTGGAACTTGTTGGAACTTGTTGTTGCAACTTGCTGTTGGAACTTGCTGTTGGAACTTGTTGGAACTTGTTGTTGGAACTTGTTGTTGGAACTTGTTGTTGGAACTTGCTGTTGGAACTTGTTGTTGGAACTTGTTGTTGGAACTTGTTGTTGGAATGAATGGGAACATTCAAATGTTGGGTTTTGCTAACATTTCCACAACGTCGCTACAACGTTTCACTTTCGTAGTTGCAACGTTTTGCTCCAACGTTTTGGGGACATTCGAATGTCAAGTGAATCGAATGAGAATTCAGGAATTATTTCATTATTAACGATTAATGAAGTACTTATTTAATTAATTACATTTCTTATTACATTACAGTAATTACCTGAGGTAATTACAGTAATTACAGTTCCGGTAATTACAGTAATTACAGTAATCATTACAGTAATTGCAGTAATCTTATTACAGTAATTACATTACATTAACTCAGGCACCTTTTGAGTAAGGAAGCTGATATTTGGACATGACACTGACCAAGTGATGTGGCTGTCAAGGAAAATATTGATTTATTGATTAATCATTTAATAAATTAACTCGTTGATTTATAAATGACTTATTTAATTAAAATTCCTGAGAGATACATCTTCGGATGAAATACTTGCAGATTGGTTATGCTATGAGCCAATTGATTAAGGAAAATATTTTGTGATGGCCATATTGGCAATTTCGTGGCCATATTCGTGGCAACTCAGTTAGTGCCACTGCACCTTTAAAATGCATCCCTGCGTTCATTTTTCGATCGATTGAGTTGAAATTTTGAACAATCGGATCTGGACTGTCGTTGTTAACGACTCTAGCACGCACTCGTCCAATCAGGATGGAGCGGTATGGTCCCCGGATCATCACTGCCCGCAGTTTTAATTAATTTTACTTTTTCTCTTGGTCATATAATTTTGAAGACATGCGTGTCATGATAGAGGAAATGTTTGTTCTGTTGAACGGAATAAATGTTGTTTATTTGTGTGGGAGTGTATTTTTGTGTATTTCTTGTGTATTTTGGATATATTTTCACGACTAATTCCAGTTAACATCCTGCAAAATTTGCTCGTTTGCTGGCCGAGTCGAAATTGCGTTGAGTTTCTATGGCATGCGCCATTAAAAGCGCTGTGTAATGGTTGAGCTCCTTTTATTTCGGTTTGGTCATGCGGATGAGCAAACAAAGTGACAAATGCTGCGGCTGGAGCAGTAGAAGCGATGTTTTTTTAAATGGAAACGATGTAATGAGTAATTAAAAGTGGGAGGGGGCAACACCACGCATACCTCTTTTAAGGTGTGTATAAACCCTGGAATATTTCAGCAATCAATACAATGCTGAAACTATGTAAGTTAAGTTAATGAGTAATTTACTGAGTAATTTAATGAGTAATTTAATGAGTAATTTAATGAGTAATTTAACGAATAATTTAATGAGTAATTTAATGAGTAATTTAATGAGTAATTTAACGAATAATTTACTGAGTAATTTAATGAGTAATTTAATGAGTAATTTAATGAGTAATTTAACGAATAATTTAATGAGTAATTTAATGAGTAATTTAATGAGTAATTTAACGAATAATTTAATGAGTAATTTAATGAGTAATTTAACGAATAATTTAATGAGTAATTTAATGAGTAATTTAATGAGTAATTTAACGAATAATTTAATGAGTAATTTAATGAGTAATTTAATGAGTAATTTAACGAATAATTTAATGAGTAATTTAATGAGTAATTTAATGAGTAATTTAACGAATAATTTACTGAGTAATTTAATGAGTAATTTAATGAGTAATTTAATGAGTAATTTAACGAATAATTTAATGAGTAATTTAATGAGTAATTTAATGAGTAATTTAACGAATAATTTAATGAGTAATTTAATGAGTAATTTAACGAATAATTTAATGAGTAATTTAATGAGTAATTTAATGAGTAATTTAACGAATAATTTAATGAGTAATTTAATGAGTAATTTAATGAGTAATTTAATAAGTAATTTAATAAGTAATTTAATGAGGAATTAAAAGTGGGAGGGGGCAACACCACGCATACCTCTTTTAAGGTGTGTATAAACCCTGGAATAAACGTGGGAGGGGGCAACACCACGCATACCTCTTTTAAGGTATGTATAAACCCTGGAATATTTCAGCAATCAATACGATGCTGAAATGATGTAATTTACTGTGTAAGAGGGTCGACCTTGGGTTTGTTTGGGTTTGTTGTTTATTTTGTGGATGTGTATTTTTTGTGTATTTTGGATATATTTTCACGACTAATTCCAGTTAACATCCTGCAAAATTTGCTCGTTTTCTGGCTGAGTCGAAATTGCGTTGAGTTTCTATGGCATGCGCCATTAAAAGCGCTGTGTAATGGTTGAGCTCCCTTTATTTCGTTTTGGTCATGCGGATGAGCAAACAAAATGACGAATGCTGCGGCTGGAGCAGTGGAAGCGATTTTTGAATTGTTCAATGATTATTCGATATTGTTATGACTTATTGTCAATAGGTATACTGAGTGGCCATGAGGTAGCCTGTTGCTATGTACAGTTTTATTCTATTGTTGATTATACCACATAATTGTGGTGATAAAGGAAATGTTCGTTTTAAATAGATGATTATGATATGACCATGACTATAAAATCATGATGATTATTATGAATGATATCATAGGGTTCAAATGCAGAATGATTGCATGAACTTGGGAAATAACTTTCAAGCCCTATGGGATAAATTGGGTGTTACAAGCAATGGAGCTTCAAAATTTAGCATGATTGAAGGAATTTTACAGTCTTATTTCAGTAGTTTTACGAAATTTAAATTGCCAAGAGATTTTGGGTACTATTAAAGAAAAAAAAAAATGATGAGATATTTTTTCCAATGAACTTTAATATCTGCCATCCATTTTGGCTGTCTCACGAATGAAGGATGAGTTGCCTTTAGTGGTTGCAAAGAAAATTTGTGGAGACCAGGCAAAATGGGGAAATATGTCAGATATGACCCTAGGACAGGACGGTGATTCATCAATTGACATGAGGTACGAACCAGAGGTGACGACCGATGAGTCGATCTCAGTCAATGGATGGACTTGTCCTGACATCATTGGGGAAAGGGCTTATGCAAGGAGTCATTCAAAATGATTAATTTGATTTATTGATGAATATTGATGAATTAATTGAAATTGAATAATTGATTGAATTGTTAATTGATTGAATCTAATTGATTGAATTTAATTGCATAAATTGAACTGAATAAATTGAATTGAATATATTGATTGTTTGATTGATGAAAATGCGGTCTCAAGAAAGAAGCTTTGATATATTTGCGAGATATTATCAATGTGGAGACAACCTGGGAAAATTGAGCAAGGTGGTGAGTTTATATACAGATATATATGTGCGGTTACCATTGTGTGATTTCCCCGTCAAACAGAGCGGACACCTGAGGATTCACCCATTTCATACTGACCCTCCGGCTCATCTGCAAATACTGATCTGTGAGATTGGATTGTGCAAAAGCCACAGCTGAGGGAGATTCTCTGGAAATCACCGTGTGAACAGGTGGAGAGATCCTTCCTGGAGGTACGAGTGAAGCTTTAGAGGAACCTGGAACAAGCTACAACACATCCAACGCTACTTTGATAAAAGGCAGAATGGGAAATGGAGCCTGCAAGAATACACAAGGACAACCAGAAATTCCACAAAAAGGTACTTGTACACATCATATGTACGACCGTTATGGTGCCGAAGCTATAAGACAGGTCGAGAATTGGTATTTGTGGACAAAGGGACATGATGAGGAGTTTCCAAGAGATGGTACATTCGAGCGAAGTCGATTGGAAAGATTGGAACAAAGATTGAAAGCCAGGAAGAGACAGAATCTAACGGTAGACTGGCTTGCATTCCATCTTTGGGATGGTGAATCCAGACAACGGGAACAGCAAGAACGGATAACGGATCTAGAACTTAAAATAAAAAGGATACAGGATACAGTGGAGGAGACAAATGCACAACTGCCCTCGAAATTAGGAACGAAAGTGACAGTTGTCCCATCAGATTTCCAGTTGTCTCCCCAAAAAGGACGGTACAGAGAATTTTTTCGTGTTTCAGGAGATAACGAGAGATTGCAGTGGCAACTCAGGGATGTAGAGATGCAGCCCAGCAATACAAGTGCACAGGTGCACAGATCAGACAACGACAGAAACCGGTGTTTCAAATGTGGACGGATGGGACATTGGAAAAGAGGATGTCCGTATACCAAAAGGAAGACAAGTTAATAGAGTAAACCAAGATCAAGGGTACCAGTGCTGACCGATACCTCAGACAATGATTAGGCCTTCATTGCTGCAAATCCCAAATGATGATTGGCCTCAACAGATTCGATTACTGGACAAACATGAATAACTGTCGATGATTCTTGTGTCTGAAAAGTTTTCAGAGCAAGAATGATTCATTTTTTCTTTTTGCTTGTTAACAAATTAATAATTAATTGATCAAATGCCAAAATTGGATCTTCTATTTTGGGCACAGCAATTTTAAATTTACAAAGTTTGGAACAATTGCGTTGCAATTTTTGGCAAACCAAGTAACAAGAGTCACATGATGATCAGGTGGGAATTTCGGACTATTGTTCCGCACGATTGATAGGTCAATGGTCGACTGACATGCAAATGGGTGTGTAGTCAAAATTTGGATAGATTATTGTGAAGGCAGAAAGGGTAATTTCAATGTGACATCATAAGGGTTTTCTAAGAATGGACTTTTGGTTTATTTGTCTATAAGCATTTTGAATTTGATTGACAAATTTTATGAAATTGAAATAAAATTGACACCCATCTGATCTGTAAATAATGGTTCCAACGCAAACAAATATGCATAATGCATGTGTGTGTGTGTTTTTGTGTATCAATCTTACAAGATTGTTGACACCGACAGTGTGCCTGTCTGGAAATGGATAGTTATATGTGGATGGGATTGGGATATGTGGATGGGATTGAATATCCAGAGAATCCGTAAAATAAAATAGAAATATAATTTGATTATGAGCATTATCTCTTTTGTCAAGGGAAATGGAATATAAAAATTTGATGTGCTGGGTTATGAGCAGCCATTAATTAATAGTAAAATTGTGAGTAATTTTGGGATTCCATTTTTGATAGAATGTATATGAGAATAACATCTATTTATGGATATGAGCTTCATAAAAGGAAATGAGGAAGTACAAAATCATCCAAATTTGGGAGAGGTCTTACACTGACTTCCCAGAATACTCTGCTCATGGATTTTATATATATAAACTTGAATTTTATCAGCATATAAATTGTGCTGTATGTATGGATGTGTTTTAGGCATAGATGATATGGGAAAAGAGTAAAGAAAATTTTGCTGGTTTGAACTATTGTGGGTTTTCAGTTCTGGAGTTTAAACAAAGTCACTGGTTAACAGATGAGAAAGGATAGTAAATAAATTATTCTCTGCTGGGCAAATTAAGTACGATATTACTAAGACTTATGAGAGCTATTGTTCCGCCTTACAGCAGTGGAAAATTATTGGAAAAAATTAGATCCAACATAATGAATCTATAAAAGAATGTGATAAGGATAATATCCTCAATTTGTACTAATTATTTGATTGTGGGTAAAGGAATTAAGTCATCGTAGTGGATTGTTAACAGCAGCCTGAAAATGTCCTGAGAGTGTGCATCCATGTAATCAGAAATCCCAGATTTGTTTTTACAAACAACATTTTGGTAGAGGTCTTGTGTGGAACACTTCCTTGGTAGATAAAAAACGGTACTGCATGCTGGCAGCCACTTTTGCGGCCAGTTAGGCCAAACAAATTGAGAGGAAATTGTAGTTAAATACGTAAGTTACACATGGCTATTTGTAAAAAGGAAATTTGTTGAGATGGGAAACATTTTTTCGAAGGTTTATTAAGGTGTTATAATATGACATGTGGCAAGGCAAACTATTGGATGGGAAAATTAGATCTGGCTATAGAATAAATTTATTGACCCCTTGAAGTTAATCCTTCAAATCATTGTTTCACTGGCATTTTTGTTCAAATTGGAAATAGTTTGGTAGAGCTTTGGTTAAAACCTTTGGTTGCGGTATCTTGGAACGAATTGATAAACCATAGGAGATTGATAAGAATAGAAACAAATATGGACCCAAAATAGAAAGTTGGATTCATGCCTCTCATTGCAAGCAAGCACATGGGGCTAAGGTGGACGATCCCACAGAAAATGAGGCTGCACCTAGCAGCCCAGCAGAACATTCAGTGGTAGAAAAATGATAGTCATGATTTACAGTCATTTGAATTACATTTTAACACCCCTTGCATTGATAAACATTACATTTTCAACATGTGATATTCCTACTTGGAATAGTGACATTTATTTGCCTACATGACATACAATTACCTGCTGATATTAATACAGCATGAGTGAAAAAATGTATCACAACTACACCCATGATCAGGGGATTGAGTTCAACCCCGGGAGATAGGGGGATCAGGGTAAGACAAATAATCTGATTATGTTACATATTAAGGGATTTTCTTTATTTACCTTTTAGGAAGCTTGTTAGTTTGGTATATAATGTTAAATGTCATCGACATATAACTATGTCATAGATATGAATATATACAAGGAGTAGCAGACTTGTTTGTTGGTTTAGTAGTTATATTGGCAATTGTTTTAGTGGTGGCTTGCTTGAAAGCCTTAGTGACGGTGTGTTTGAATAAGGTAACCAACAACACGATGATAACACATGAAGTGACAAATGAGGAAAGAAATGTGGAACCAAAAAAGGAAGACTTTTATGGCGACATAAACAGTAGAATTAAGATAATGGCATAACGACAATGTTATGAGTTGTGTCAATTACAATATCAATGAACTCATATCACCACGAGTGACACACTGTTAGGAAAAAAAAAAAAAAAAAAAAAAAAAAGAGGGAAAAGAAAAAGTGGAGAGGAATTATGGTAATTATACATTATGCTTAATTTGTTGGTTTGGGAAAATTGTTGTTGGGAATTAGGTATTCCCGTTTGTGATTGTAATCATATACAATGCTATTCTTAGTTTAGTAATAAAATACATACCTGATTGAATATTATTTGTGTGACGCATATAAATGAATATAACTTTTTGTGTTAAGGAAAAACAACAAATTGTTGAATGTGAAACTGTCGGAAGATATACATGATTATGCTGATTTCATGGTAAGATGTACCCTATCTGATTCAGTGTGTGCGGAAAGCAGATTCAGATATGACTGAGCATAAGGATAAGACGAGATCACATTTTGGAGGGATTGCTAACGGAATTGGGAAGAAGAAAGAAAGAAAATTTGTGGCTAAAAAATGAAGTTAATCGTGGCATACACCCTCTTTCTCAAAGAATGATGAAGACATTCTCCCGTGTAACTTGGAGATGGATGCTTACCTTCACCAAGGAAATTTATGTGACCATCTGCCTGGATCACACTGCAACATATGAAAGAAAGGCGATCACTTACTCTTGTTCGAAGGCTTGGAACATTCATCACATCAGAAGTTGCAGGACAACGACATTTTACCTGCAACCTCTGTGAAATGCGGGAACATATGTTATTACTTCACCAACTTGCGGGGAGCCAGCATGGAGCTGCAAACAAATGGCTGTGCCTTTTCACAACAGCTGTGCACAATTCCGCTGGTTGCTCATGGTATGGACCATGGATGACCTGAACACCATGGTCCCAACATCATTGTGGATGCATCCGGCATCCCTGTTCCACATCTTGCTGGCCAATCAACGTCACACCAATACTTGCTGCCCACTCATAATGAGGGAAGAGGCAAGTCGACTACAACTGGGCGAAGGCCTTGTTCAGGAATTATTATGGTTTACAGCAAAAGTGGCAAGAATGCTACATGGAGAGCAGGGTCAGTCTATGACTCCGCACTGTTACCACAACAGCGAAATCCTACACGAAGTAGTGCAGGTGTTATGAAGACAGAAAATGTTTCATACCTGGATTCAAACACAAGTGATCATCCCTTCCTTTCAAACAAAGAGTCAACATTTGTGTGGAGGCAAACGTTTTTGCCAGATGTTGCAGATGCTTTACAAAACTTGAAAATGAAGTGAAATTGTTGTATCTTGGTGATGGTGAAGTGTTGTTTTGAAAAGATATTTGTGATGCAAATGCAATAGATTGAACAATATGGAAGGAGTCAATGACCAACGAAATGTTTTGTGATTCTTGCAGGATGACGGTGTATGCCCAAGGGAATGTAATTACCAAAGTTGTGGTTTGAGTACTTGTATTGATATTTACTTATACTTGTATTGATATTTACTTGTAGTGATTGATTATTTACTTATACTTGTATTGATATTTACTTATACTTGTATTGATATTTACTTGTAGTGATTGATTATTTACTTATACTTGTATTGATATTTACTTGTAGTGATTGATTATTTACTTATACTTGTATTGATGTTTACTTGTAGTGATTGATTGTTTACTTTTATTGATGTTTAGATTAATGGTTAATATAAACAAAAACAAAAAGATGAGGGAATTGTGGAAATGTAACTCATTGATTGTAACTCAGTATAACTCATTGGTTGGAAGCAGGTACTAGCAGGTGGTTGTAAGAATGTCAGGAATGTATCTCGCTCTGTCGAAGCTGGGAGTCCTTTTGTCCACCTTTATTACGACCCCGGGCTAACACACATTCCCAAGCCCGCACTATTTGTTTTTGGACATCGGGATGCAAAGAGGGTGAAGAACCTCCCCAGCAGGGAGGCGGTTGTGGATGACCAAGGAGCTTCAGCGCACGGAGGATTAACATTCAGCGCATGGAGGATTAACTCCAATTTGCCCATATAAGCAAGAGCAAACTTTGAGTCAGGAGGACTTGCCACAAGAACATCTGCCCGACGGACGAACGAGTATGCAATGGGAAAGCAGCGCCAGGAGAGCACCGGCCAATGAGGAAGAACCAACGACTTGAATTACTAAATTCGTTATGGTATTGTAGTTCCTTATTATATTGAAACAAGTGAACTAGTAGTTAATAAAGTCTTGATCTTTTGTAAACCTGTTTCCAGTCATTGGAGTCTCGAGTCCCAAACACACTTCCACGACAAGAGCATAGATAATCCGAAAATCAATGTTGGCATTTGCACATACACCTGCATGGCCGCCATTTTGGATTTTCAAAATGGCCGCCATAAAATACATATTTTGCGCTATCTCGGCTTCGAGTCAACCTAGAAACTTAATTAAATATGCTAATCCTATGTTTTCTGGGTCAAGGAATCCAATAAAGGCCTCAAAATAGTGCTCAGGATTATAGAAAAGCAACAACAAAGGTAATTGAAAACCATTGTCTTTATATTTGTGATATAACTGTATTACATAATACATGATATTGCAAGTCCTTTGAAGTTATAGGTATGGGTTTATAAAGCAAGAAAGCAGCCTTGTTAGTATCAGATTGAACTATAAGTCCTATACACAGGATCTACTAGGTCTATACCGTTCAGGAATATGCTTTTACAGATCTTCATCACTGTCCTGAGTGTCATTTTCGCAAAGGTGTCTACGCAAATGCCAACATTAATTTTTGGATTCCTCATGCTCTGAATATTCCAAAAATGTATAGTGTTGCTAATCTCCCAAAATTTTGAACGAAAAAACATGGTGAACCTGACTATTAGTTAGGTGACAACAACAAGCCGATTCGATTTTAGTTCATGTCTGAATCCAGATTCGGCCTATCAGTGCAGTCCCTAACCCTAACAAAACATAATGTTCGGCCTGGTGTACCCTACCGAGTGCCATTGTAGTTTATTATGTACTTGTAGTATAACCTGATGGTGCACTTACCTTTCTGCATTCTATTCTAGGTTTGATTCACAATCTCCTTATTAACCAGGAAGCAACCTCATTCCAATTTTCATAAATTTTAGTTTGATCTCATCTACTGTTTATGCTGCCACTACCTTTCTTGGGAGACTGTTTTATTTTCCTTTTCTTTGTTTCCAGGCTATGGTCCCTGGTCCAATCGCTGTCAATTTTGCAGAAAAACTTTTCTGTATTTATTTTTTCTCCACCCTGCATTATCGTAGAAATCTCCAGAATATCCCCTTGCAATCCCCTCCTTTGTAATGTTTAAAGTCATATCTCATTCAGCCGCTTCTAATAGCTTAGTCTATATGCCCTGGAATCAATCTACATGCTCAATACTGAACCCTCTATATGGCACTTATGTCCATCAACAGATCCCACCCACTCACCTCGTCTCTCCAAAAGGACTGTCTGGCAAACTCTCCCATGATCTACTTCCGAAACAAAAAAACTTCAACAGTTTAATCACTCAAACCTTTGGGCTTCACCATCAGCCATGATATTTCTTGGACACAACCTATTTCTAATATGGCCTCCAAAGCAAGCCACTGACTGGGCAACCTCTGTTGTGCAAGGTCTTTCCTTGGCCAATCTGAACTTTGGACAACTTATGAGGCCTTCTTTCGCAGCTTGATCGAGTACTGCTCTCCCTTTTGTTCTGGTGCCCCTACCTGCCATCTTGCCCTTTTTGATGCTGTGGAAAGCAAGGCCCCCAGAATCATTGGGATCTCGTGCAATGAAACTGAGTGTCTCCACCTGTTACTCTTTATTCTACGGCCTATTTTCTGGTCTTGCACCCTCTCCCCCTCTCTTGGTCTCTGTCCCTGTCAGGTTTCTGCATTGTGCACATGGTCTGCCAGTAACCCTCTTCTTGTTAAACTCCCAAAATCCACGCTCATTGCTCACCTCCGCTCATTTGTTCCCTCTTTTCTCTCGCATGTGGCACCAACTTACCCAGTCTGTTCAGACCTATTTTTCTGTCCAGGGTTTTGAGACAGCTATTCACCACTACCTCAGGTCATCCTCCTGACCTCCTCTACCCAAAATGACTCCATTACCAAGCACTCCCTTTTCAGGTTATTGTGATTTTTCCCCCTTGCTCCCTCACCGCTTTTCGTTTGTTAGTTGTCGGTTGGTTTGTTCCTTTTCTGTTTTATCCTCACGTTCCCCTTCCTCTTCTGGATGTGTTTCAGCTTGTGTGCAACTCGTTCACCCCACCTGTCATCTCCCTCCCCTTGATCTCACTCTCCCTCTCTCTGCCACTTTGCTGTTTGTGTTTCCCATTTTCCATGTTTTTCCTTTCCATGGTGGATACTTTCCATGCCGCTCTTCCATGGGCCTCGATCATGTATACAAAAAAAAGGTATCTCAACTTTACTGAATCTGTTCACTCCCTCTCTGCTATCTACATTACTTCCAAGCATTGTGCCATCTGGTCATTTTGAACACTTACTCAACTCGACTGTCCATATCATTTATGGCAATTAAAATATTAACACAGTCCAAGCGATAATCCCTGAGGCACTCCAATATTTCCAACCTCCAAACAAGACATATTCCCATTCAGCCAAATAACATATCCCCCCTTTGTTTCTATCACAAAGCCAGTTTTCATTCCAATGAGCAACTATAACAGCGATTCCAGAAGGCCTAACCTTAGCTAATGGCCTTCAATGTGGTACCTTATCAAATGCCTTCTGAAGGTCTAGAGTCTATATCTGTGTCTAGACTCGAGACATACTTCATCCAGTGGACTTCCCTCACCCACACACTTCCCTAACCTACTTCATGGACCTCCAATAAATTTGTTAAACATGAACTCCCTTTAGTAAATCCATGCTGACTGCTTTTAATTTATTGAAACAGTTCTCTATCTTATCCTTAACTAGCGGAGCCTACCTGTCGCTTTGCTGACGGACCAATTAGTCGTTCTGTTTGCCAAAATAAATTTACCCATGTGATGAGTGCTTTACCCTTTGCGTTTCCCAGGTTAAAAAGGGAATTGTAATACCGATTGCCACCACCATTAGGTGGCGCTACACGGTACACAATTACATCGAGAATCTATGCCCCTCGTGCAATCCTCAACCCCCCCCCCCCCCCAATCCCTTCCCCGTGTGAGGCCGGGTTACATAGTCAATGTTCCCCCCCCCCCCCCCCCATAAAGTTGTATGTGTATCCCAAGATTGGAGTTTGTAACTTAAAATATGTTGCCGTTCAAAGAACACAAACAAACTGAGAAGAAAGAACCACCTTTCAAGGCCATTTCCCCCCGCAAAGCAGGGGTTGGCCTTTTTGGGGCACCGTGCTCCCCTTTTTGAAGCAATGTTTTACAGCCGGATGCCCTTCCTGCCGCCAACCCTGTTAGTCGCCTCTTGCGACACACAGGGAATTACCAGTGAACTGGTACTCAAGTTGCCGACCTCGGAAGGATGATAGGCTGAGTCAACCCCCCTGGCATTAATTCAGCAATCGACCGGGATTCAAACCCAGGATCCTAGGTATCCCAAGCCGCACCCTAACCGCTAAGCCAACACCAGGTTTCATACAAACTGAGAGAGATATTTTTGCCTTTTAAAGGTATAGATTAACGTCTCTACATCATCGATGCAAATGAAGTCAAACTAACAGGTCCATCGTTCCCCAATTCTTCTCTGGATCATTTCTTAAATACCTATTATATTTTCTACTCTCCAATCCTCTAGTACCTACCCTGACTATAATTAGCTGTTAAATTGGTTAACATTTGGTTAACATATATTGGTTAACATCATGCTTATCTGCTGTGTCACCTGTTTTTAACACTTGGATGCATACAATATGGCCCTGGGGCTCTATTTTATCTTAGAAGAGGTACTATTGGATATAATTCCTCATTGGACAGCTTGATAGCTCATCTCTTGAGGACAATTCACTATGCTTGTGATTGCCTACAGTGGTCCTCCATGTTTATGCATTCTGCCACCTAGGAACGCAACGTCCTGAATACGAAGCTCCATCGGACAGTTCATGGTCCGTTCAGAAATCAAAGCCAGACTAGACAGCTCAAAGGCATATGCACTACCTCTGTCCCACCCTGTCAAACCTTTGCACAACTTACCTCCTCTTCCATTTATTCCTTACTTAACCACCATCCACTTACCATCCAGTCTGTCTTCGTAAAATATACTTCCAGCACATTCCTTCCTTCATCAGCATCCACACTTTCCATGTTTTATCCTTTTGCAATACCTCTTCTCTGCACTCTCCTTATGTGAAACACATTTGATGTAAAGACAACTATAAACGAATACAATGCATTGATTCTCAAACAGACATGTCTCCAAATCAGCAAAAGGCATGTAATAATATACCAATGAAGCTGTATGATTCGTTCGAAGAGTAATGCCGTTTTAATAGCCGTCACCAATCTCTGTTCTACAAAATGATACTGGTTATTACTCATGTACTGCTCAAAGGGCTGTTTGCTCTGGCAATTCCCAATAATGCTGTGTTAATGGGGTGGTCTGGGATACATTGGAAACCTGCATTCTGTCACAACAACCATCTTGGTTTCCCGTTTTACCTTGTGCTGTCGAGAACTCGATCTTAATCTCGTGGGATAGCATGAAAACGAACTCGAATAAAGAACCAGAAACGTATAAATTGATCATGAACATGGAAAATGAGAAGGTGTATTCCGCTCTGTGATTTCCTCTTTCATTAAATCTCATCAACGGCTGTTGCAGTTCCAGTGGGGTCGATCGATGGACATCGATTCAGAAAACGGATTGAGCGTGGAAAGTTGTGTGTAGTGGAGGTAGAGCAGAGGAGAGTGTAATATCGAATTTTTTTATGATGCAAATAATCTTCACCAAGAGCCGAATTGGTGTTTGGTCAATGCTGCAATTAGTTCTTTATTTTCAAAACACACAGAAGATATTGTACGCTTATAATTATGTAAACATTTTAAAGGGATAATGCAGTATTTCAAGGCATTCAATGTTTCTCTGTGATCACCATAATACGAGTATAATACTAATACAATACAACAAAATATAATATATTACAAAAACGGCACCCACAGTGGAGTACAATACCTCTGCCAAGCTGATTAGTTTAAGCTTTTGGTCTCAATGATAGGCCGGATCTGCAACCGGAGCTGAACCAAAATCTAATCGGGTGGTTCTTGTCGCCTAACCAACTCATCCACATAGTTTTATCATAATCTGTCTGTAAGCTTTGAGTTTTTTTTATACATGGTCTAAGACTCGTAAACCTGACACACACACACACACACACACACACACACACACACACACACACACACACACACACACACACACACACACACACACACACACACACCACCTCAACTGAGCTTGGAGAACCACTGAACCACTTCCACACAGCCACTAGACTAGAGTGTTGAAAGTTCCCAAGAGCACAGTGAGCTCCAACATGAAGAAATGGAAAGAATATGGAACTACACAGACTCGTCTAAGAGCTGGCCGTCCAACTAAACTGTGCAACCGGGCAAGAACGACCTTGGTCAGGGAGATGATCAATAACCCAATGACCACTCTCAGGGAAGTGACCAAAATGGTAGAACCTGCAAGGACAACAGTCTTTACAGCACTTCACACATTTAGGCGTAATGGGAAAGTGGCCAGACGGAAGCCACTCCTGAGAAAAAAGCACATGGCCGCACGTCTGGACTGGAGTTTGCAAAAAGACACTTGAAAGACACGGAGAGTATGAGGGAAAAGATTATATGGTCTAATAATAAGAAAATTAAACTATTTTGCCTGAATGTAAAGTGCTATGTCTGACGGAAACCGAGCACCGTTCATCGCCCATCTAACACCATCCTTACCGTGAATCATGGTGGTGGCAGCATCATGCTATAGGGATGCTTTTCAGCAGCAGGGACTGGGAGACTTTTAAGGATAGAGGGAACAATGAATGGAGCCAAATGCAGGCAAATCTTTCAGCAGAAGCAGCTTCCGAGTTCAAAATACCTGAGACAGCGGTGAGGATTTATGTTCCAACAGGACAATGATCCCAAGCATACAGCCAAAGAAACACTGAAATGGCTTCTGCGTTCAAATGTAAACCAAGCTATAAACAGTTTCACGGGCAGGGAGAGGGTAATTCATCAATGTGTGTGCAGCCCTCGGATGGATGTTAAGCCGGGAATCACATCTGCCAAATTTCTTCTCCCTCCTTCCCTTCTTCCCACCACCCCCTCCCTCCGAACTCCCACCTCACCCCTTCCCCTCACTCCTCCTCCCACCCTCCCTCCAGGCCCTTGCCCCTCCCTTCTCCCACATCTTCCCCCTGGACCCACACTCCACCCCTTCCTCGAGTGAGAGAGAGGGGTGAGAGACAGAGTGGAGGGAGAGGGAGGGGAGAGTGAAGAGAGGGGGAGGGAAAAGTTGGGAGTTCAGAGGGAGGGGTGGTGGGATGGGAGGAGATAGGGGAATGGGGTGGGATGAAGGAGGGGAAAGGCAGGAGGAGTGACCCTGCATTGCTCGGCTATGTCTGGAACCTTTGCTCATAATATAATATATAATATAATATACAATATGAGTTCCCTTTCAAGGAACTTCAACACAGGAGGAGGCCATTAGCCCCATCCAGCCTGTGCAGTAGTTGCCAATTTATGGTTGTTTGTCCAGCTTTCTCTACATTTATAATGCTGAGCCTCAAGCAAGGAAGCAGCACGTACAAATTTAAAGTTATTGATACGACTCGACCGGGGTTCAAACGGCTGACCTCCTAGACTAAGTGCAAACACTCTATCCATTACATCACCGAGTCTGGTCCTATGTTTAATTGTTTTTTTTATACAGAATCTAAAGCTTATTGAATTATTTTCATTGCCTGGGAACATCAAAAACCCTATCCTGACCTTTTGATCCGATTTCCCTTTTATATATATTTCAACCTCATATTGGCAAAAATCAGAGTGACGTTTCTTATGAACCATCAACATATGGGAGGAATGCTTCAAAATTGAATCACTGGACAAATCTAGAATGCATTGTTAGTCGAACAGAGGATTGTAATAAGATGCCTGGCCTTTGTAATATACTCGGGAAGAAAGCAGGTTGTCGCATCCATTTATGGTGTGTGTGTCAGCTAGACCGTGGCAGCTTTGAAAGCTTCTGCCAGGAACGTCTGTAACGATATCCAAGTTAATTTCTGCTGTTTGGCTATGATGCTGCAAGCAAGTGGTCAAGTGTTTCTCTTGCCAAAAAGAGTCTCAACCGCTTGCAAAGTAGATGTTTTCAAAGGCAAAAACATGGTAAAGGAAGATTGTTGGCTTTTTGATTGTTGAATTTTGTTTTAGCTTCACCATCTCAACAATAATGTGGGCCTCTTGCGGCATATGAATAAGAAGAATTTTGTTGTGACGTCATAGAGGGGATCATAGGCACCTTTTTCCATCCCCATAGGAGGGTATCACAAAGTGTGCCGCCCCTCGCATGAATGTTAAGCTGGGTGTCTTATCTGCTAGCATTACACTGAAGATGAAGATTAATGTGGGAATTTCGAATTGACCAGGATATGATGTGCAAAGCCCGACTCTTTGTGAAAGTTATCTGTAACGTCCATCAGAGAATGCAAAAAAAATGGGGCACTCAGCTTAATATCCCTCCTAGTGATGGCCCACTCATCGATACAACAGGCTGACTGTGAAATATTAAGATGATAGTTGATAGCCCTGTTAGTCCGTTCTTTGCACAGCAGGAGGTGGGGTTTTGCGATCATGTGTGTGTGTGTGTGTGTGTGTGTGTGTGTGTGTGTCTGTCTGTCTGTCTGTCTGGGTCATAACTTTTTTACAATTTGAGTTTTGTCATTAAATTTTCAGTAAAGCTTTATCTATCTATAATTCCAGCAATCTCTCTGTGTGTGTGTGTCTGTGTGTATGCGACCGCTGTTTCTCGACAACTACTGGTCCGATATACTTGAAACTTGCCAGGTATATTGCTGGGGACCCGAGGATGTGCCTTTTCAAGGTTTCATATTAATCGGACAAGTAGTTACCGAGCTATGGCGATTTCTTTACCAAACTCCGCAAGCCGTTCGCTTTGGACCAAACCATTTCATGTAAATAGAGGGGGGGGGGGATTGTCACCGTACTCGCAAGCCGTTCGCTTTGGACCAAACCATTTCATGTAAATTGAGGGGGGGGGGGATTGTCACCGTACTCGCAAGCCGTTCGCTTTGGACCAAACCATTTCATGTAAATAGAGGGGGGGGGATATAATTTTGTACGGGCATGCCCTAGTTATGATAATACGGAGAAGGAAAATTAATAATTTTGTCCAAAGGTCAAAAGGTTAAAGGTCAGCATCACCTAAAATCATCAATTTTCATCCAATTGACCTGAAATATATATTTACCATTTTAGTTTTGCCATCAAATTTTCAACAAATCCTTATTATGACAATATGGAGCAGGCAAATTAATAATTTGGTCAAAAGTTCAAAGGTCAGCAAATCACCAATTTTCATCTCATTGACCTGAAATTTAAAGAATTTGCATATTGGGTCACTGAATTGGTTCACCAATCAAAAGCTACAAGCTGATTGGTTTTTTTTAAATTAAAGGTTAAAGGTCAATGTTGCATAAAATCATCCATTTTTGTCCATTTGACCTGAAATTTAAAGAATTTGCATAATGGGTCACATAATTGGTCCACCAATCAAAATCTAGAAGCTGATTATTTATATATATATGCACATGTCGAAAGATTTGTAGCTCAGGATTCATATTGTAAATGATAGCACACTGCACAGTAAAATAATTAAAAATTCTTTATTAATAGCCTGACGTTTCAAGAACAAACTACTGTAGTTCTGGAGATAGATATATAACCCGGTGTGTACCCCGGTTTAGAATAGGTACACCGTATCCCTGCGACTGTAAGAGTACACCGTAAGAGGCGACTAAAAGGGTTGGCGTCAGGAAGGGCATCCGGCCATAAAAACATTGCCTCAAAAAGAGAACCATGACAATTGCGACTACATATGGGCAGGGTACAGCCCGAAGTACCCCGTGGGGGACCCCTCCCTCTCGTCAAAACTCATGGTGGGGAACCCGATCGAAGCAAGGGTGGAAATCATTCCATTTATGACGACGAAACGTCTGATGCCCGACGTGGAGATCGGTTTCTGAGATTTGGGACATGGAATGTAGGGACAATGACAGGGAGATCAGTAGAAGTGGTGGAAGTATTGGTCAGAAGAAGAGTGGACATATGTTGTGTGCAGGAGACGAGATGGAAGGGAAGTGGTGTGAGAATGGTGAAGGGTAGGCAGGGACAGAAATACAAGTTTGTGTGGCAAGGGTGCCCGGAGGGTGTGAATGGTGTTGGTGTCCTGTTTTCTGAGGAGTTTGTAGACAGTGTGGTGAGTGTGACTAGAGTGAGTGAAAGGTTGATGATGGTGAAAATGATGATTGGAAAGCTCTTGGTGAACATCATCTCGGGATATGCTCCGCAGTTTGGTCGGAGCGATGAAAAGAAGGACAAGTTCTGGTGTGCTATAGAGAAGCTGATGGAAAACGTGAAAGATGAGGAAGTTGTTGTGGTAGGAGGAGCCCTAAATGGACATGTGGGAAGCAGTATGGACGGTTTTGAGGGAGTTCATGGGGGTTACGGATATGGTGTGAGAAATGGAGAAGGTGAAAGGATTTTGGAGTTTGCTGATGGAGCTGATTTGTTGATTTGTAATACTCAGGTCCAGAAAGAGGTTAATGAGCTTGTTACATACAGTCAGGTGGGTCGACGACAACCGTTGACTACCTGCTGGTGCGTAGGCGAGATAGGGGGCAACCCCAGGACACAAAGGTGATCCCGGGGGAGGAGGCTGTTTCACAGCACCACTTGGTAGTCTGCGACATAGGGGTGAAAGGTGCGAGGAGAGCTCGGCGGGTGAAGTACCAACCGAGATTGAAGGTGTGGAGGTTGAAAGAGATGACAGTGAGGGAGGCATTAAAAGAGAGGCTGAGAATGGTGGAGGATGATGTGGTTGAGCTTGAAAGTGGTTGGATGTCAATGAAAGATAGTCTGTTGGGAGCCGTTGGTGAGGTATGTGGATGGACAAAAGGACCACCGAGGCACTCGGAAACATGGTGGTGGGATGATGAAGTTGGAAAGAAGATTGACGAGAAGAGGAAGAAGTTCAAGGAGTGGCAGAAGGCGAAGGGTATGGGGGCAGAAAAGGCAGAGCATGAAAGTTATAAGGCAGCCAAGAAGGCTTTTTTTGCATACAAGATCGAGGCTCGTGAAAGAGCGAACATTAATCACACAGAAAGACAAACAGACACATACAACAAATAACATCGGGAGTGGTAGACAAGATGGGGAGAGAGGGGGAAGGACACAAACAAAACATTTGAGAGCAGGGACCGAGAGACATGGAGACATCGAGAGATCTGTGGGAGGGAGAGGGTTTTGGGGGGAAGGAATGTGAAGGGGGGGGGGGTGGGAGAGGTATAAACATATGGACACTGCCAGGACTTCCAGGAAGGAAGTTGGAAATTCAAACAAGGTGGATCTGGGGTGAATTAGTGGGGGTAGAAAAGATCAAGGTTTTGGATGGGGGAAAATAAGAGATGGTGGTGAACAGCTGTTTTAAAGACCTGGAGGGTGGAGTGGGATTGAAGAGAGTGAGGGAGTTTGTTCCAGAGGCGGGAGAAAAGAGGAATGAAAGAGTGAAGGTGAGCAGAGAGCCGAGATTTCGGCAGTTTAACCATCAGAGGGTTGCTGGCAGATCTTGTGCGACGTGTAGGAATATTTGGGGGACAGAGCACAGAGAGAGCTGGGGGAGCAAGGCCGGAGAGGAGTCGGTAGAAGACAGAAAGACCACCTACCTGCCTGCGGTGAGTGAGTGAAAGGCCCTCAGAGATAGCTTCATCGCGGGAGATTCCAATGATTTTGAAAGCTTTGGATTCAACAGCGTGAAGCCGAGCAAGGTGTGAGGCAGGAGCACCAGCCCATAGGGGAGAACAGTATTCCATTGAGCTGCGGATGAAAGCCTTGTATGTGGTGAGGAGCTCAGGTGTGCCGAGGAAGGACTTCGCACGACGGAGGATGCCCAGTCGGCGACTGGCTTTGGAGGCCAGCTTGGAAATGTGGTTTTCCCAAGAAAGATCATGGCAGATAGTGAGACCCAAAAGCTTGAGCGACAGAACTTCTTGGAGAGGATTGTTGAGAAAGTAGATGGGAGGGTTGTCCAGTCGATCTTTTTGGAGAGACATAGTAAGAGAGTGAGATTTGTCAGGATTGAAAGACATGTTCCACTTGTTTGACCAGTCTGTGATTTTGTCAAGGTCTTCAGAGAGTGAGGAGGCTGCAGACTGCCGATCTGAGGGAAGAGGAATGGAGCGGCAGAGAGTGGAGTCATCAGCAAAGAGATAGAGAGGATTTTCCAGATAGTCGGAGAGATCATTGATAAAGACCAGAAAAAGCACAGGGCCCAGAACACTGCCTTGGGGAACTCCAGCCTGAACAGGAAGGGGGAGATGAGAGAAATCCATTCAGGGCCACACGTTGACTACGACCAGAGAGGAAGTCCGCAAGCCATGCATGGAGATTTCCATGGATACCATAAGAAAGGCTGCAAAGAAAGAGGTAGCAAAGGCACAGGAGGCATGTAGGAAAATGTTCGGAGAACGCTTGGATTCGGAAGAGGGTCAGAGAGCGGTATTCAGGATTGCAAAGCAGATAGCGAAAGAGAGGTGTGATATGATGGGGGTGAGTTGCTTGAAGGATGAAGTGGGACAAATCGTTGTGGATTCAGATGGAATTAAAGGAAGTTGGAAGAGATATATGGAAATACTGTTGAATGCAGAGAATGAATGGGATGGCAACATAGAGAGTAACCCAGTTTTAGGACCGGCAGGGAAGATAACCGAGAAGGAAGTTGAGGAAGCGATAAAAGCAATGAAGAGTAGAAAAGCGGGAGGGCTGACGGGAGTTGTGGGAGATATGTTAAAGGCAGCGGGAAATTGGGGTGTGAAGAGAATGACAGAGATCTGCAATCTGGTGGTGAAAGAAGGCCGCATTCCAGTGGATTGGGAACTGAGTACCCTCGTCCCTCTATACAAGGGGAAAGGTGACCCTCTGGACTGTGGCTCGTATCGAGCGATAAAGTTATTGGAGCATGGAATGAAGGTATTGGAAAGGGTGTTGGAGAGGAGGATAAGGAAGAAAGTGAAGATTGACGAAATGCAGTTTGGATTTATGCCAGGAAGAGGAATGGAAGACGCGCTTTTTATTGTGAGGCAGTTGCAGGAGAAGTATATGGAGAAGAGGAAGAAGTTGTTTCTTGGGTTTGTTGATCTGGAGAAAGCATTCGATAGGGTTCCACGTGAAGTAGTGATATGGGCATTGAGGAAGTTAGGAGTGGAGGAATGGTTGATCAGAGTAGTGATGGCAATGTACAAAAGAGCGTGCACAGCTGTAAGAACGAAGGACGGGAACAGTGGTGAGTTTGACGTGAAGTTGGGAGTGCATCAAGGGTCGGTACTAAGTCCACTACTATTTGTAGCTGTGATGGAGGTGCTGGCTCAGAACGTAAAGGAGGGCTTACCGTGGGAGTTGTTGTATGCAGATGATCTGGTGTTGATTGCAGAAAGTATGGATGGACTGAAGGAGAAGATGAACAAGTGGAAGGAATGTATGGAGACAAAAGGTCTGAAGGTGAATATCAGAAAAACGAAGGTGATGGCAAGTGGTAAAGCATGTGGTGAGGTGCAAAGAACTGGGAAGTGGCCGTGTGCTGTGTGCAGGAAGGGTGTCGGAGTGAATTCCATTCAATGTACAATGTGCGCTGAGTGGGTTCATCAAAATGTAGTGGTTTGAGAGGGTCATTAACCAGTGTGGCAGCTACATTCAAGTGTAAGGTGTGCACAGAGGGAGCTGCAGATGGAGGAAATGTTGAGTTGGATCTTGGAGATGGCGTGAAGCTGGAACGTGTGAAAACATTTTGCTACCTTGGAGACATGCTGAATGGAGAGGGTGGATCAGACTCGGCAACGGTTGCTCGAGTGAGATGTGCATGGAAGAAGTTTCGGGAACTGAGTGGCGTGCTGACGAGGAGGGGAGTGTCATTGAAGCTGAAGGGAAAGGTGTATGCTGCATGTGTGAGAAGTGTTATGATTTATGGGAGTGAGACATGGGTAATGAACGTAGAGCAGCAACGAAATGCGAATGTTTCGGTGGATGTGTGGAGTATCGTTCAGAGAGAGGAAGACAAATGATGAATTGCGAAAGATGATGGGAATAGAGCCTGTGATGGATGCTGTGAAGAGAAACAGGTTGAGATGGTTTGGTTATGTGTTGAGGAAGGATGAAAGTGACTGTTTGAAAAGAGTGATGGAAATGAATGTAGAAGGAAGTAGAGGACGGGGAAGACCGAGAAAGACTTGGCTAAAGATGGTCGAAGAAGAAATGCGGGCAAGGGGGTTAACAAGGGGAGATGCAGAAAATAGGGCAAAATGGAGAACATTGTCATGGGGACAGCAAGGCTAACCCCTGCTCTTGCAGGGAAAATGGCCTTAAAATGCCTGTTGTTGTTGTTGTTTGTATATGTGTGTGTATATATATATATATATATATATATATATATATATATATATATATATATATTGTTACAGACGCGGCTTTTAGATGTTATATTGACCGAGCGGTGGTGTATTTAACCGCGTCCGAACAGTTCCTCCCCGATTAAAACCCGATTCCACCCGACGTTGACCCGATCGCCCCACAGATATTCAATCGGGAAATCTCTAAAGCGACCGAAAGAGAATGAAAAAGAAGAAGAAGAAGAATACGGAGGAAGAACAGGTTTTATTATACACACACAAGCAATGGATGGAAGAAGCAGTAACACAGCGAATCCTTAACTTACACTATTCATTTTTACTTAGCCCCAAGACAAACGAGCAGGACAGGACGTTCACACTTACACAGGGGATAATGCAGGCAGGTAAGGCTTGAGATGGAGGCAAGGTCGGGAGGCCGCCGTTCGCAATTCCTCGCGGTTTTGGCGGGAAACCCTCGTCGTGTATCCGCTGTGGTCGACGGCACGCGCTGGTTCGGCACACCTGCTCCTCTTCTGGGGTGGGGCCGTCTCCCTCCTTTCAGCGCGTCTCTCCAAAGCTGGTCTCCTTGCCGAGTACCTCTCCTCTTTTGCTTGGAGCGTTTCGCATCTCACCGCCTCTCTTTGGTGCAGCCTCTTTGCTCCTCTCCCAGGGTCATCTCCAGCTCATCTCTTAAAGCAGTCCCTTGCAGTCGCTTTTATCACCTCGAGCGAAATCAAGCCGCCGACTCCGAGGGCACGCCTACCGGGTCACTCACCGCGGTGTTGATTGGCTGTTAGGGCTGGTTCACTCCTTCCCTCTTATGACGAGGTGGAGACACGCCTTTCTTCCCCAACCTTACCTCGTGGCCAATGGTGGTTTGAAGAAAACCGGCCAAAATGCGGAAGGCAATTGGAAGGGAGGTTTTGGGGAAATTGGAAGGGCCTACGCTTATTTTGTTTGATACAATGCAAAGTCAATCTAGTGGGAAAACACATACTTAGCCTACATGGAATAAGGAAATACACTATTTAAAAGATATATCGTGACCTGCGTGTACTTTTCATGCAATTTAACTAGGACGCTGACTGCGACCATTATTTACATTACAGGGTGGTACCGTACGTTTGTAACGTTCACATTGTAACGTTTCCATATTCGTTACACGGCACCCTCCGTTCTTCAGGCCCGTCCTCGGGCCTATTAGACTTTAACTTAGTGTGACACGTAGGTGTAATTCCCTCTACAATTAACCTGACCCTGAGTGTGACAATTTTAAAACACAAATAAGTATGTCCCCCTATTGCATTGCATCCTGTCTAACAGACTCAAGCCCACAGCTAACCGAATTACGGAATTATTCTCAAGCTATACATTTACGGTGGGGAGCATTATTTACAATGACGTGATTTCTTATTTACAACGCAACCCAGGACCTGTGTTTTTTTTTTTTTCTTTTTTTTTCTTTCTAGGGAACAAGAGAAAGAAATTCCTGTTGGGAGGGAGGAGACAGCACGCATTGCATCGATGCACCAGTACCAATACCATCAAAGCACCCAAGAGCACCAAACACCACAAAGCACCACAAAGCACCCAAAAGCACCATCCAGTGCGCAGTCACCATGGCTCATAATAAACACAACAAAACAACTGGTGGTGGTCTTCTCTTTCTCTGCTGGGCCGATGTTCTTCCCGACGTCTTCTGGCTTCATGCGGCCTATTTGGACATAATAAAAAGCACAACTTGTGTCCATTTTTATTTAGGGCCTCAGGGGCCAACTAAGGGTGGTCCACCTGTTTGGCATAGGTGCCACCTTACCGAGGTCCGCAAGCAAGATTCCCTGGCCACCATGGCCGGTTTCCAACAGAGGTGCCCTGCCCCAGAACCTGGGGTCCATCAAGTGGTACTTGGCCGCAGAACAGCGGTCCATAAAGTGGTACATCAACGCAATGCATGCTGGTTCTGGGAATCTCGGGCGCACAATGGCCACCTCACGCACGCTCCCATCGGCACCCAATGGCGCACAGGTCATGTGGGAGACAAAAGAAAGACAATTGAGCGAGGGGTAAGGTCACAAGGGTACACGTCAGTAAGGCAATGCAAGGTGAAATGCGTACGGAGGCCGAAGTGAGAAAGCTCGTCCCTACCGTACGTCACCCCCCTGTCACCTACCCTACCCTTGTTCTCACCCCATATGTACAAAAATCTACACATTTACAAATTCGTCACTACTGTCACGTCTTCCCCATATTTCCCCTATACCAAATTCGTCTCCACAATCCCTTTACTTCAAAATTTGCCATCACCAATTCATCATCAATCCTCATAAGGAGGGAGAGATGGAATTACGCACAATGTCACACCCACGTCATGATGCGTCTCACAATCCAAACATTTGCATCATAAAAAATAATCAAAACATGGCATGGTGTGGAGTACCTGTCACCTCAGGTGAGTGGATGCAGATGGTGCGAGGAGATCCTTCATCCTAACTATCTATCTATAATTCCAGCAATCTCTGTGTGTGTGTGTGTGTGTGTGTGTCTGTGTGTCTGTGTGTGTGTTTGTTTGTCTGTGACCGCTGTTTCTCGACAACCACGGGTCCGATATACTTGAAACTTGCCAGGTATATTGCTGGGGACCCGAGGATGTGCCTTTTCAAGGTTTCATATTAATCGGAGAAGTAATTACCGAGCTATGTCCAAAAAACGATTCAACCAATCAGAGAGCAGCGAGCTATCACGTGTGCCGAACGTGGCGAACAGACTCTGCCTCGGACGGCACATTTGAGAGCGTATTCATTTATTTCCCGTCGGCAAACTATGTTGGCGCTATGTTGGCGTTAAACTATGTTTTAAAACTAATTAAAACTAATTTGCGATTCTTTCGCTTTGCGATGCGATTTGCGATTGCGTTAAACTCGCTCGGGCGTTAAACTATGTTTTAAAACTAATTAAAACTAATTTGCGATTCTTTCGCTTTGCGATGCGATTTGCGATTGCGTTAAACTCGCTCGGGCGTTAAACTATGTTTTAAAACTAATTAAAACTAATTTGCGATTCATTCGCTTTCCTGCGCATTTGTGCACGCGATGGCGATTTCTTTACCAAACTCCGCAAAGCGCAAGCCGTTAGCTTTGGACCAAACCATTTCATGTAAATAGAGGGGGGGGATTGTCACCGTACTCGCAAGCCGTTCGCTTTGGACCAAACCATTTCATGTAAATAGAGGGGGGGGATTGTCACCGTACTCGCAAGCCGTTCGCTTTGGACCAAACCATTTCATGTAAATAGAGGGGGGGGATTGTCACCGTACTCGCAAGCCGTTCGCTTTGGACCAAACCATTGCATGTAAATAGAGGGGGGGGATATACTTTTAGATATATATATAGTACGGGCATGCCCTAGTCCTCTAAATGACTTTAACACACTTTACACTACCCGGGGTCTTTCCCTGCCAATCCATTGGCCAACTTACACTATGGGTTCTAATAACCAATTCCCATTGACGAACTGTGGTGCTTCTCAATTTGGGGTCTCACTCCCCCGATTCATCTCCCGGTGCTCTAGCACGATTTCTGGGCTGCGACGTGTACCTCTCCCAGCAGGTCTACCCACCTGCACACCTCCACCACTGTAGTTGCCACCCGAACTTACCTAGCTCCTCACCCTAACCTAACTAACTGGGGACAGCCCCTCTCCTGGCTCTGTCACCCCATGGTGCCTTCTGGCACTGGGCTACCCGGGTCCGTCCTCCGGATCCTCGGGCCCCATCCACAACAACTACTACCGGCTCCCAGAGCCCACCTGCGGCCTCACCTGGCCGACATCCTTACAGTGGTGGAGTGCCCAAACCAACTACACACACTAACAGGCTACACGCCCAGCCATTTCCACAACACCAACGCACCCATCCACATACCATTCTGTCACCCGCACCACAGATGCCAATATCCAACCACAATTTACCTGTACCCTCTACCTAACACTTACACTACCCGCCCCGGGTATCCGTGATGGGGTCCACTCTTCCCCCATTCACACCTTCGCACCATCCACTCCACTCCACAATTTCCACCATTCTCACTCCACGACCATCCAGTCCAATACTCCAGATATTCCACACTACCATTTATTCCACACAGCCACATACACCTGTTCTTCATTCACCTGTCGTTGCACACCTGTGCAATCATACCTGGTGCCACCTGCACCCTCCTTTCTTCCTGGACCATTTGGTCAACACAACACGCAATCACCACTACTCCCTCATACACTGCTCCACACACCTGTTCAGTTGCACACCTGTGCAATCACACCTGTTCCATTCTCACCTGTTCAATCCTCACACACACGGCATCATCTCAGCTAACTACTCCCCTCTGAAACTTGCGCTTCCCAGTCGTCCCTTTAACTATTGCGCTCCCTCGTCATTATCATCCATACTAATCTACCTGCGTCCCCACTACAGGTATCAGTCACTAACTAAACTTAACGTCACCTAATGTCATCTTCGCTAGGGCCCTATCGATATCCTAACCCACCCGGGCTAGTTTTCACTGCCATACACCCCATAAGCTATTGCTCCTTTGCCCCCACCTGTGAGGGATGGTGGATTTGCCATCCCACCACATCGGGGGTCTTTCACTATCAATTTTGCTTACCAAATTCCAACCAATTCAAAAATTTTCCATTTACTGCCAATTCTATTCACTTTTCTAAATTTCGTTTCAAATCACTACCATCATCATCCGTCTACTTTTTACATCCTCTCGGTGCGCCAATTCACATCTACAGCCCGGCTTCGTACAGCCGAGCCATGAACGCGGATTCTTTTGTGCTGGCGGCTGGATGCGTCCCGCATTCGGGGCAGGGGCGGGGGCTTACCCGGGCCGAGATCCCACGCATCACCTCGGCGTGGAGCCATCCAATGTCCCGATCTCGACCTGCCGGCACGTCTCAACAAAACGTGGTCGCCATAGCGACCCTTCCTATCCAGCCGCCCGCTCCGCCTAGTGGAGCCCGGCCGCGGCCGTTCCACGCGAGGCCCAGCGTGGATCGCGCACGGCGGTCCTTTCGAACCCGCCGTGGCTCGGATCCCCGCTGGTTCTCGCGGCACGCGAAGCCCGGCACGCACCGAGGGCCCGATTCGGCTATAAGTCGCCCTAACCGCTAAACCGGTTACCGTCGACGCTTCACCTGGACGCTGACATGCATACGCTACCCCTTTCTTGCTCATACATGCAGCTGTTCCCATTCTCCTCGTACCTTTCCTTACACACCTCGGTACACTCATTCCGTTCGCCGACTTGGTCACACACCTGACCACCGAACACTTTGGCACACATTCGTTGGTCGCACACCTCACCGACACACCTCTTCGCGCCCCTTTCTCCGTCACCTCCTCTGTGACAATCACAGGTGTGCTCTCATTCGCACACCCTACCACGTGCCTCACTACCAACTCAAATGTGCCTTCCCACACATGCTCTACCATTCCAGGTGTACATCCTCGCTCACCTGTCACAACCAACTCACGCTCCGTTTCACTCTCACTACTCTCACCACTACTCTTGACAACGCACTCTTTCCTCATGCACCTGTCCGTTACACACCTTTCTCGCGCACACTCTCCCGTTACACCCTCTGTAACACTCACCACAGACGTAAACTTTCTCGTTACATCCTCTGTAACACTCACCACAGGTGTACACTCTCTCGTTACTTCCTCTGTAACACTCACCACACCGCGCTTCCATGTACCCCCTCGCACACGCGCTTCGACCAACTCACTCTTGACGGCACACTCACTCCTCGGCGTGCACTTTTTCCTCACACACCCCATGGTCGGACATTCTCGCACACCTCTTTTTTCGCACTCGTGACCTGTCACACACTTCACCAACGGCCTTTCACGAACACCCGGATCCAAACCAATCCCCAAGCCGACTGAAGCTTTCCTCACATCATATACATTGCCACTCACCTCCGTACTTCGTCTCCGCACCTCCTTTGCCACCTGCAAACTCTTTATTAACGCACAGGTTGTAAACCTGGTTAACGCACAGGTTGTAAACCTGGTGCGTTATAGCGTTTGCCTGGGAATTTCTGTCTCTCCAAAAGTGAAGCTCCGTTTCTGTCGCTCAGATGTGTAGCCAGTTTCTGTCGCTCAGATGTGTAAACATGACGTCATCAAATCTATATTTAGGCTAACCATGGGCTACCCCTTTGGCTGGTACGCGGCCGCTCGCTAGTACATAATATAGGATATATTTGTTATATGTTATGTTATAGGATATATAGGATATATGTTATATGATATAGGATATATATAGGATAGGTTATAGGATATATATGTTATAGGATAGGAATATAGGACCCAAATGACCCAGAGGACCCAAATGACCCAGAGGACCCAAATGACCCAGAGGACCCAAATGACCCAGAGGACCCAAATGAACCAGAGGACCCAAATGACCCAAATGACCCAGAGGACCCAAATGACCCAGAGGACCCAAATGACCCAGAGGACCCAAATGACCCAGAGGACCCAAATGACCCAGAGGACCCAAATGACCCAGAGGACCCAAATGACCCAGAGGACCCAAATGACCCAGAGGACCCAAAAATGAACCAGAGGACCCAAATGACCCAGAGGACCCAGAGGACCCAAATGAACCAGAGGACCCAAATGACCCAAATGACCCAGAGGACCCAAATGACCCAGAGGACCCAAATGACCCAGAGGACCCAAATGACCCAGAGGACCCAAATGACCCAGAGGACCCAAATGACCCAGAGGACCCAAATGACCCAGAGGACCCAAATGACCCAGAGGACCCAAATGACCCAGAGGACCCAAATGACCCAGAGGACCCAAATGACCCAAATGACCCAGAGGACCCAAATGACCCAAATGACCCAGAGGACCCAAATGACCCAGAGGACCCAAATGACCCAGAGGACCCAAATGACCCAGAGGACCCAAATGACCCAGAGGACCCAAATGACCCAGAGGACCCAAATGACCCAGAGGACCCAGAGGACCCAAATGACCCAGAGGACCCAAAGGACCCAGAGGACCCAGAGGACCCAGAGGACCCAAATGACCCAGAGGACCCAAAGGACCCAAATGACCCAGAGGACCCAAATGACCCAGAGGACCCAAATGACCCAAATGACCCAGAGGACCCAAATGACCCAGAGGACCCAAATGACCCAGAGGACCCAAATGACCCAGAGGACCCAAATGACCCAGAGGACCCAAATGACCCAGAGGACCCAAATGACCCAAATGACCCAAATGACCCAGAGGACCCAAATGACCCAGAGGACCCAAATGACCAAGAGGACCCAAATGACCCAGAGGACCCAAATGACCCAGAGGACCCAAATGACCCAGAGGACCCAAATGACCCAGAGGACCCAAATGACCCAGAGGACCCAAATGACCCAGAGGACCCAAATGACCCAAATGACCCAGAGGACCCAAATGACCCAGAGGACCCAAATGACCCAGAGGACCCAAATGACCCAGAGGACCCAAATGACCCAGAGGACCCAAATGACCCAGAGGACCCAAATGACCCAGAGGACCCAAATGACCCAGAGGACCCAAATGACCCAGAGGACCCAGAGGACCCAAATGACCCAGAGGACCCAAATGACCCAGAGGACCCAAATGACCCAGAGGACCCAAATGACCCAGAGGACCCAAATGACCCAGAGGACCCAAATGACCCAGAGGACCCAAATGACCCAGAGGACCCAAATGACCCAGAGGACCCAAATGACCCAGAGGACCCAAATGACCCAGAGGACCCAAATGACCCAGAGGACCCAAATGACCCAGAGGACCCAAATGACCCAGAGGACCCAAATGACCCAGAGGACCCAAATGACCCAGAGGACCCAAATGACCCAGAGGACCCAAATGACCCAGAGGACCCAAATGACCCAAATGACCCAGAGGACCCAAATGACCCAGAGGACCCAAATGACCCAGAGGACCCAAATGACCCAGAGGACCCAAATGACCCAGAGGACCCAAATGACCCAAAGGACCCAAATGACCCAGAGGACCCAAATGACCCAGAGGACCCAAATGACCCAGAGGACCCAGAGGACCCAGAGGACCCAAATGACCCAGTGGACCCAGAGGACCCAGAGGACCCAAATGACCCAGAGGACCCAAATGACCCAGAGGACCCAGATGACCCAGAGGACCCAAATGACACAGAGGACCCAAATGACCCAGAGGACCCAAATGACCCAAATGACCCAGAGGACCCAAATGACCCAGAGGACCCAAATGACCCAGAGGACCCAAATGACCCAGAGGACCCAAATGACCCAGAGGACCCAAATGACCCAGAGGACCCAAATGACCCAGAGGACCCAAATGACCCAGAGGACCCAAATTCTATGTATGTTTCTATGATGATGTACGTTTTGGTGAAAGTACATAATGTGAATACTCGTAGCAATTTTACAAAAACCATGGCATAATTTCAAATCTTGACCCGAGATGATAATTATGCTACATCATAATTTCCATGTGCCAACCTGGGCGGAATCCAAGTGGATTCACTTGACTTGTTTGGTTAGTGAGCATCACATCATGATTTGAACACAGACCTTGTACATATTCCATTACCTCCTCCTGGATTTCTCTCTTAGTTTCTGTCCATCCCTTCTTAATTTCACTCACCTCTTCTTCCACTTCCTCTAGTTTTTGTTTAACCTCTTTTATTTCTCGGTGCGTCTCCTCAAGTTCGTCCTCTAGGGCTACCGTGACCGTCTCTATGTGCATCCTCACCTGCCGGTCCTTTGTCTCCATTATCTCTGTCACCTCCTCCACCCTCATTGTCAGTTCCTCCCGTACCATCTGACATTGCCTCTGCGTCGCTATTAATTCGTTTTTAATTTCTTTTTGTGTCGCCTTTAACCCTCCTAGTACCGCAGTGTTCTTTTGAACCTGCTCCACTAACTTAGTTTGTCCCTCTGTCAGCTGTTCCACCTCCTCCGTCAGATCTTCTATTCCCCCTTGTAACTTAGCCGTATTATTTCTCACCTCTTTCTCCATACGCCTCTCACCTCGCTTTACCTCCTCGCGCAGCCCCGAAACCTCCTCACTTACCCCTCGTCGTATTTCCTCCTTCTCTTTTGTAGATGCCACCCTCATCTGTCCCAATTCATCCCTCTGAGCATCCAGTTTGGTTTCTACCCCGATTTTCACCTCCTCTATTTGCTCTCCCATTTGTTTGATTTCCCTGGCAGATTGTTCCCCTATTTCCCGCAATTTGTCCTCCATCCTATTTTCTAACCCCATTAACCCATTTTTCACCCCCTCTAACTGATTCTCCTGGGCAGCCATTCTGTTTTCCACCCCCGTTAACCCATTCTTTACCTCTTTTATCCCGTTGTCTAACCCCTCAAAATTATTGTCGAACTTCCCAAATTTCTTGTCTAACTCCTCACTGGTACCCCTCGCTTCGTCCCTCATTACCCCCATTTGGCCCTCCAATCGCTCACCCTGAGCATCCATCCGGTTCCCCATTACCCCCATTTGGTTTCCCATCCTGTTTTCCATCCCTTTGAAATTATCGTCTGTTTTTACCATAAAGGCCATCATCTGTTTCATAAACAGGTTCCAATTCATTGGCATCTCGTGTTCGGCTACCGCGACCACGGCCGCGGCTAAATTTGGTGCCGCTACACCCACGTGCGCGAGGACGCCATTTCGTGCGCCTGATACCCCCTCAACCACACCTTCTTTACTCTCCTCCACCCTTTCCTCCACATACATTTCCCCGAGGTCCTGGGTCGATTCCACCCTGTCTATCTCTCCCACCGACATCCGATCGCCTTGATTGTCCATGGCGCGATCTCAAAATTCGGGTTTTGCTTTATAAAACAAAATAAATTTCGGCAGCTTGTAATTTTGAGCGCGTTAAGCGCGCTTCGGGTCCGATTTCGGGTCCGATCTCCCTCCTCGACACCAATTGTTACTCTAATAGTACAATTGGTGTTCCAAAATTTGGGCCTAACAAATTTAGTCCCAGGTCAGAATCCAACTCCTCGACACCAATTGTTACAGACGCGGCTTTTAGATGTTATATTGACCGAGCGGTGGTGTATTTAACCGCGTCCGAACAGTTCCTCCCCGATTAAAACCCGATTCCACCCGACGTTGACCCGATCGCCCCACAGATATTCAATCGGGAAATCTCTAAAGCGACCGAAAGAGAATGAAAAAGAAGAAGAAGAAGAATACGGAGGAAGAACAGGTTTTATTATACACACACAAGCAATGGATGGAAGAAGCAGTAACACAGCGAATCCTTAACTTACACTATTCATTTTTACTTAGCCCCAAGACAAACGAGCAGGACAGGACGTTCACACTTACACAGGGGATAATGCAGGCAGGTAAGGCTTGAGATGGAGGCAAGGTCGGGAGGCCGCCGTTCGCAATTCCTCGCGGTTTTGGCGGGAAACCCTCGTCGTGTATCCGCTGTGGTCGACGGCACGCGCTGGTTCGGCACACCTGCTCCTCTTCTGGGGTGGGGCCGTCTCCCTCCTTTCAGCGCGTCTCTCCAAAGCTGGTCTCCTTGCCGAGTACCTCTCCTCTTTTGCTTGGAGCGTTTCGCATCTCACCGCCTCTCTTTGGTGCAGCCTCTTTGCTCCTCTCCCAGGGTCATCTCCAGCTCATCTCTTAAAGCAGTCCCTTGCAGTCGCTTTTATCACCTCGAGCGAAATCAAGCCGCCGACTCCGAGGGCACGCCTACCGGGTCACTCACCGCGGTGTTGATTGGCTGTTAGGGCTGGTTCACTCCTTCCCTCTTATGACGAGGTGGAGACACGCCTTTCTTCCCCAACCTTACCTCGTGGCCAATGGTGGTTTGAAGAAAACCGGCCAAAATGCGGAAGGCAATTGGAAGGGAGGTTTTGGGGAAATTGGAAGGGCCTACGCTTATTTTGTTTGATACAATGCAAAGTCAATCTAGTGGAAAAACACATACTTAGCCTACATGGAATAAGGAAATACACTATTTAAAAGATATATCGTGACCTGCGTGTACTTTTCATGCAATTTAACTAGGACGCTGACTGCGACCATTATTTACATTACAGGGTGGTACCGTACGTTTGTAACGTTCACATTGTAACGTTTCCATATTCGTTACAATATATATATATATATATATATATATATATATATATATATATATATATATATATATATATATATATATACATATATATATATATATACATATATATATATATATATATATATATATAATTAAAAATTGTGATTAAAAGATTGATTATTCCATTCCATTCCATGTGATTGATTGATTGTGATTGGTTGTGATTAAAAGAAAAGCATTGTTTCCCATATATTTTGCTGACATGTCATTTTAACTTTTTGCAGGGTGATCCCATGTCACATGGAATGGTCAGGGCGATGGCGAGACAGATCTGCCATGCACTCCTCACAGGTGAGTAAAAGGGTTGTATTCGAGAGTGGTTTCAGGGGGAGTATAATGTAATGAGTTTGTATGTATCATCGGGTATTACTTCATATAATCTGGTACTCTACATCAGCTGAAAACACATTTTGTCTCAGTTCATGTATGTATGTATATATATATATATATATATATATATATATATATATATATATATATATATATATATATATATATATATAGTTGCGGATCTCAGCGCCGGCCTTTCCCCTTTACCAAGGGGGGATTAGTCCCCTTGTCTTTGACTAGCCGACGGGACCCGAGACCTATGACGTCCCTCCCGGACAGCGCGAAGTAGGGTCGTAGGACTAATCACTAATACCTAAGTACTCGCGCCGCCCAGAAACGAGGAAATAAGCCCCGCCCGAACCACGGGTGTTGGTGGATACGCCGAGCGGTAGCGAACCCGTAACCCGAGCCGTTATCAATGACTAAATCCGATCCAAGCGGTTCGTAATCGTGCCACGCTTACCCAATGGAGGAAATCACTGAAACGGTCGAATTTGGAAGAAAGGAATAACACGATTTATTTACACTTTGTACAATAAGAAGAAGAGGAAGAAAACACAGTGCAGCCTTAAACAGTCTTATACTTATCCCCTGGACAAACGGGCCCGTACACTCTCAGACACACTCACACGGGGTTTGCAGTTGACCAGGTCAGCACGTCCATGGATGGCGTCCAGGCAGCTCGCTCTCCGGTCCCCAACTCGCACCGCGAAGCAGATGAAACAGACGGCAGGAGCTCTCCGCGTGTCGTGGCGCGCACGGGATTATTACAGGGCGAACGGTAGGGCTGGCTTTGGCGGTTACACTTGCGGCTGCAGCCGCGTACGTAATAAACGAATAGTTCAATATGCGCTCACAAGGCGCTTCTCAATCAAGGGCTCTCTACACTGTCATGTGCACGCCGGTCCTCTGAGTTCTCCTCACCCGAGTGCTCCGGATCAGTTCTCTTCAACACAGTTCTCTCTCAACTCGAGCGCCTGCCTCTCCCTTCTCATAACTGAGGTGGGGGCCGCGCGCGAAGGGTTTTATTGCCACGCCCTTGGAACCCTCTGGAACTTACTAGACGCGTCTTGCCAAGCCCTATCACGCCTCCGAGCCCTGGTTGGCTGTTGCTCTTACCGTCACCGCCTCTGACGTGCTGCTTGTCGCGGCCACACCCCGACCCCACGCTCCTCTCTCTTCTTAGGCCTACCTCGTGGTACCCGACTAGTTTCGAGCAAAACCAAGGGCAGCGAACGCTGCTGGCAGCCAAAGCGTAACAAACTTGAGGGATGCCAAATGGGGTGCGGGATCGAGTTTGCCCATGATGTAATTGGAGGGTGGTCGCAAAATGAAAAGGACCGAAGCTCATTTCTTTACACAACGCAGATATTACTGGGGGAATGGCCTACTCTTACACATACTATGACATAACTAATTCTAAGTGGGCCTACGTGTTTCTTGTGGACTAACTATGGGGGGCAAACCTTTAACCTTTAATGATGTCATATTTACACTCTCAAAACCGCAACAATATATATATATATATATATATATATATATATATATATATATATTGTTACAGTCCGCGGATTAGATGTTATTTACCGAGTGGTGGTATTGCCGCGACCTAACAGTTCCCCCGATTCTTCCCCAACTCCCCCGATTCACCCAGACGTTGGCCAAATCACGCTATGCCAAATCAATGATAGAAAGGACACGACGACTGCGAAAGAGGAAACGACGCAAGGGGTACAGTTCTCAAGACCTCCGGAGGAGGGTATAATTACAGTGGTGGAGAAAAGGGGTAGATTACAAGGCAGTGAGGTAAAGACACAGAAGAGATGGGCACTTAATTACCGTCTTATCTTATCCCAGACAGACCACAGACAAACGGAACAAGGCAGACTTACACAGGGATTGATGGCAGGAAGGGACAGGTAGGTCGATAGCACAAGGTGCACCTTGGCTCGGGGACAGGATAAAGCACGGTCCAGAAGATGCGGGGAGGTGTCACAGCGCTCGGAGGGGACGTCTTTCTTTCTCCAAGCTCAGCGCGCATCTGACGTCACCTCCCCCTCACTGCGCATGCTCAGCAGGGAGTGACACGCCCTCGGCTGGTTGGTTCTGCCCCACTGGTGCCGGTCCGCCGCTTCCATTGGGTGCGGGGGTTACCGGGCTCCGCCCTTGACGAGGAGCTGACAGGGAGCCCCTATTTGGTAACCCCGTCGAGCACATGTTTGATGGCGGCTCGTTGGGAAGGCCTGGTGCCCTCCCAACACCCCCTACCAACCAAGCCGGAGTGAGGACGCGCACTTCCTGCGCTCGTTGTTGTTGTTGTTGTTGTTGAACTGTGAGGAAGAGCTGCGGGGAGGTATTGGGAGGTCCTAAACTTCCTAACGGTGCCATACAATCACATTCTGGTGCAACGAAGGGTCAGAATTAATGGAAACGAGTCCTTAACTGACATAGACTAAGAATAACTAGCAAGATGTCCTATAGTTGTCTTACATGAGATGCGGTGAAACTGGGCACGACATTTAATGGGGGAAATAGGGGGAGGTCGGGTCTACAGAGTGTTGTTTACAGAAAATGGGACTAGGGAATGGGGGATTGGGGATAGTTGGGAAGTATTGAGGAAATAGGGGAATATTTACAAGCGGATATGGATGGATGCAAATCCCATATCCGCAACACTGCACCCTTCTCTACCTCGGGGCAGCCCGACCCGATAAATTTTTACCTACTTTAGTGTGGCACTCAGATGTAGTTCCCTCTACTATTAACTCAACCCTGAGTGCGACAGTTTTACAGATGTTCACAAATGAGTAAATATGTCCCCCTGCGACGTTGCACCCTTCTCCTAACAGAAACACACCCACAGGATAACCGAATCGCGGAAAGCATCCTCAAACTAAACATACAGCCGGTAGGGAGCATTATTTATACAACACTGATATTTACACTACGATCCAGGACCTGTTCTTTGAGGAACACATGCAGATGTTATGCATAGGGAGAGCACGCATGCCAGCATCGATACACCAACCCACGAGTGCCCTGTGGCCCTACGGCCTTTAATAATGTGCAGAGCACCCCGTCCAAGCACCAAAAGCACCACCCCATTACGCACAGTCAGCACCATCCGGTGCACCAATAAAGTGTTCATAAAAATGCACAATTAAGTGTCCATGGTCACCGGTGGTGTCGCAGCCGGCCGATGTTCTGCCGCTGGTCTTGCCTTCATGGAGTGCACTTGGCCTTCTGGCTTCTTTAGAAATAAAGAAAGGTGCCAACCGCGTCCATTTCTGAATTGTGGCCGTCAGGGGGGCCAACTAAAAGTGGTTCACCTGTATGGCATAGGTGCCACGTTGACCCAGAGGTCCATCCACGGGTGGTGCTTGACCGCAAAAGAACTGCGGTCCATTGTGGGCGGCCACAAAAATTGCGGTCCATATGGTGTATCGATCCAGGCAGCAAGCAGCGGAAGTACAGGCCCACAACTGCGGAGCCAGCACCTCTCTCTCCTCTCTCTCTGCCCCAAAGCCAGATCCTCGGAGGTGGGAGACAAAAGAAGACAAGTGAGTAAGGTGGTAAGGGCGCAAAAGTGCACGCAATACAAGGTAATGCACACTGGGGGCACATGGGAACCAGGTGAGACAGGTACGTTCCTACCGTACGCCCCCCCCCCCCCACCAGGTAACCTCCATTGCCCCTCCCTTACCCCTTACTGTATCCACAAAACACAACACTACCCATAAACATCTACTTTACACATCAACAACGTCCCTACTGTCTTCCCCGTTCCTCCCATAAACCAAATTCGTCTTCTCTCCCTCCTAACCAATCAAATTTGCCATTTCCAACTCTCATCAAAATCTGCCATCTCCAACTCAACATCAAAATCTGCCATCACCAATTCATCATCAGTCCCTCCTAAGGAGGGAGAGATGGAATCACCCCAATGTCTCGTCCACGTCGTGATGCGTCTCACAAATCCAAACAGCAATTCTCCTTTCCTGCAACACAAAACAAAGAAAACACAGGTGTGGAGTCATCAGCATCACCTCAGGTAAGTGGCTGCGTATGGTGCGACAGGTTCATCAATCCTAACTATTTCCTAAATGACTTTAACAACTTTACATTACCCGGGGTCTTTCCCTGCCAATCCATTGGCCAACTTACACTATGGGTTCTAAAAACCAATTCCCATTGACCAAACTGTGGTGCTTCTCAATTTGGGGTCTCACTCCCCCGATTCATCTCCCGGTGCCCTTGCACAATTTCTGGGCTGTGACGTGTAGCTCTCCCAGCAGGTCTACCCACCTGCACACCTCCACCACTGCAGTTGCCACCCGAGCTTACCTAGCTCCTCACCCTAACCTAACTAACTGGGGAAGGCCCCTCCTGGCTCTGTCACCCCACTCGGTGCCCTCTGGCACTGGGCTACCCGGGTCCGTCCTACGGATCCTCGGGCCCCATCCACAACTACTCTACCGGCTCCCAGAGCCCACCTGCGGCCTCACCTGGCCGACATCCTCACAGTGGTGGAGTGCCCAAACCAACTACACACACTAACAGGCTACACGCCCAGCCATTTCCACAACACTAATGCACCCATCCAATCACCATTCTTCCACCCGCACCACAGATGCCAATATCCAACCACAATGTACCTATACCCTCTACCTAACACGTACACTACCCGCCCCGGGTATCCGTGATGGGGGTCCACTCTTCCCCCATTCACACCTTCGCACCACGCACACCACTCCGTACCACTTACTCCAACTCTCTCCACACCACTCATTCTGTGCTCCATATATTCCACACACCTGTACTTGCACACCTGTGCTCTCATACTTGGTGCCGCCTGCACCCTTCTCTCCCCCAAGCGCATTCACGCTGATCCACAACACTCACTACTCACCATGACACTCATCCGCAATGCTCTCTCATTCATCACTTGTACACTCACACACACCTCGGAGCATTGCCTCACCGATGCCTCATTTGAAGCTGCTCACCAGCACTTCCATTCACACTGCATCATCTGCTCTGTCTACTCCCTTCTAAAACTCGCGCTCCTCCGTCTTCCCTTACACTCAGCGCTCCCACGTCATTATCAAACACGAAGCTACTACGTCCCCACTACAGGTACCAAGTCTCTTACTAACCTTAACGTCACCTAAGGTCATCTTCTAGGTCCCTACACATTATCCAAGCCCTCCCTGGCTCGGTTGTCATCGCCACCCCATATACTATAGCGCATTTGCCCCCGTCATGGGAAGGGTGGCAGGGATGCCACCCTTACCCACCGTCATACAGCGCGAGTGGGATCTTGTGGGACCACCCCGTATGTGAGTCGTTGCCCGCCTGCCGGACCCCGTGCGTCGCCCCTTGCGGGGTCAGCGCGGGGCCGAACCGGCCGGGCCCCCACAGTACATTACCCCCAAGGGGCTCCCGTGCCTCCCCTGTCCCTCTAAAAACTACCCCTGTTGGTGTCGATACATGGGTCATGCTTCCGCAACCCGCTACCCATTCCATACCACCACAACCTTGCTCACTCACACCTCGCACCTCTCCCATCACCAGACCCTCTCGCTCGCACCCTCGTTCCATACACTCCGGACCAGCCATACACCTCACTCTTGGCCTCTCACGAACATCCGGGTCCATCTCGACCCCCAAGCTTATTAAATCACCTGGCGCATCACACGCACGACCATATTGGTCACCACTTACACCGGGTCCTCTTTCTCTTCGCTTCTCCTCCATCACCTGCGAATCCCTCATCCGGTTAATGAGCACATCATCACGATCCGAACACAGACTTTGGACCAATTCTTTTACTTCCTCTTTTATCTCTTTCTTATCCCCTCTCCGTCGCTTCTTAATTTCGCTCACCCCTTCTTCCACTTCTTCTAATTTCTGCTTCACCTCTTTTATTTCCCGGTGCGTCTCCTCAAGTTCGTCCTCTAAGGCTACCTTGACCGTTTCTATGTGCGTCCTCACCTGCCGGTCCTTCGTCTCCATTACCTGTGTCACCTCGTCCAACCTCGTTGTCAGTCCCTCACGTACCATCTGACATTGCCTCTGTGTCGTTATCAAGTCATTTTTTATGTCGTTTTGTGTCGCTTTTAACCCTCCTAGTACCGCAGTGTTCCTTTGAACCTGCTCCGTTAGTTCTTTTTGTCCCTCCGTCAGCTGTTCCACTCCCAGCGTCAACTCCTCTATACCACCTTGCAATTTTACAGTCCCCTATCTCACCTCCTTCTCCATGCGCTCCTCACAGTGCCTCACCTCCTCGCGCACTCCTCCGACCTCCTCACTCACACCTCTTCTGATCTCCTCTCCCATCACTTGCATCTCCTGCCCAGATGCCACCCTCATCTGCTCCATTTCCTCCCTGTGAGCATCCAATTTAGTTTCTACCCCCATTCTGACCCCCTCTATCTGCTGCCCCATTTGTTTAACTTCCCTTTCCGCTTGGTCCCTCATGTCCCTCAATTTGCCTTCCATACTGTTTTCTAACTCCTCTAACCCCTTTTTCATCCCTTCCATTTGATTCTCTTGAGCGGCCATTCTGTTTTCTACCCCCGTTAACCCATGTTTCACCCCTTCTATTTGATTCTCTTGAGCGGCCATTCTGTTTTCTACCCCCTTTAACCCATGTTTCACCCCTTCTATCCCATTGTCTAACCTCTCTAATTTAGCTTCTAGCCGTTCCCCCATTTCTCCCATTTTGCCCCCCATTTCGCTCCCCAATCGCTCACTATCAGCCCTCGCTCCGTCCCTCATTACTCCCATCATTCTGCTTTCCATTTCTTCGCCATTCTTGTCCATAAGGGCCTTCATTTGTATAAAAAAAAGGTTCAAATCCACCAGCGGCGCTGCTACGGTCGCGGGCGCGGTCGCAGTAGCCATCTGCGAGGCGCCATTTTGCGCGCCCGTAACCTCGTGCACGAGGACGCCATTTTGCGAACCTGCCGCCCTCACTGCTTCGCTCTCCTCATGTCCCTCTATTTGGTCCTGGATCGACCCTGCCTCACTCTCCTCTACCGGAACCCAGCCGTCTTGATCTCCCATAGCGCGACTTTTAAAATTCGGTTTTTTTTGTAAAACAAAATCAAATTTCGGTGACTTGTAATTTTGAGCGCGTTAAGCGCGCTTCGGGTCCGTATCTCACTCCCAGACACCAATTGTTACAGTCCGCGGATTAGATGTTATTTACCGAGCGGTGGTATTGCTGCGACCTAACAGTTCCCCCGATTCTTCCCCAACTCCCCCGATTCACCCAGACGTTGGCCAAATCGCGCTATGCCAAATCAATGATAGAAAGGACACGACGACTGGGAAAGAGGAAACGACGCAAGGGGTACAGTTCTCAAGACCTCCGGAGGAGGGTATAATTACAGTGGTGGAGAAAAGGGGTAGATTACAAGGCAGTGAGGTAAAGACACAGAAGAGATGGGCACTTAATTACCGTCTTATCTTATCACAGACAAACGGAACAAGGCAGACTTACACAGGGATTGATGGCAGGAAGGGACAGGTAGGTCGATAGCACAAGGTGCACCTTGGCTCGGGGACAGGATAAAGCACGGTCCAGAAGATGCGGGGAGGTGTCACAGCGCTCGGAGGGGACGTCTTTCTTTCTCCAAGCTCAGCGCGCATCTGACGTCACCTCCCCCTCACTGCGCATGCTCAGCGGGGAGTGACACGCCCTCGGCTGGTTGGTTCCGCCCCACTGGGGCCGGTCCGCCGCTTCCATTGGGTGCGGGGGTTACCGGGCTCCGCCCTTGACGAGGAGCTGACAGGGAGCCCCTATTTGGTAACCCCGTCGAGCACATGTTTGATGGCGGCTCGTTGGGAAGGCCTGGTGCCCTCCCAACACCCCCTACCAACCAAGCCGGAGTGAGGACGCGCACTTCCTGCGCTCGTTGTTGTTGTTGTTGTTGTTGTTGAACTGTGAGGAAGAGCTGCGGGGAGGTATTGGGAGGTCCTAAACTTCCTAACGGTGCCATACAATCACATTCTGGTGCAACGAAGGGTCAGAATTAATGGAAACGAGTCCTTAACTGACATAGACTAAGAATAACTAGCAAGATGTCCTATAGTTGTCTTACATGAGATGCGGTGAACCTGGGCACGACATTTAATGGGGGAAATAGGGGGAGGTCGGGTCTACAGAGTGTTGTTTACAGAAAATTGGACTAGAGAATGGGGGATTGGGGATAGTTGGGAAGTATTGAGGAAATAGGGGAATATTTACAAGCGGATATGGATGGATGCAAATCCCATATCCTCAACAATATATATATATATATATATATATATATATATATATATATATATATATATAAGTTCAAAACACACCTGGTCACAAGTGTGCCGCACTGACCGGGTCCTCAGTCGAGGTCCTCAGCATCATCCCGTTTCGGCCCTGCAACCTTGATACGGTCAGCTAAGGTGGGCCAGCAGGGGCACATACACATCCACATGCAGCAACTACACGTGGATGCGTACATACCCCCATCCCCAGCCAGTGCAAATGCAGACTACAACAACAAAATCGCCTCCACATCCAGAATCCACAGCACCAAACAAACATAGTGGAAATTATGGGTGCCACACAATCCAAACCATGACCAGATCCATGACAATCCAAACCATGACAATCCAAACCAAAGCCACAATTGGTATACTATTCCCCGAGGAGATCTGTGTGACAAGGTTGCGGCCTGACATTGTCATTTGGTCAGGTGCAACAAGACAGGTCATCTCAGGGGAATTGTCTGTTCCTTGGGAAGAGAACATGGAGGAGGTGCACGAGATGAAAAGAGGAAAGTACAGTGAGCTTGAGGCAGAGTGCCGGGAGAAGGGTTGGCGAGTTTCTTGTCAGCCATTTGAGGTGGGGTACAGAGGGTATATTGGCAATTCCTTTTCTGCATTTCTTGCTAGGCTGGGAGTGTGTGGGACAGAAAGAAGGAGGATGTGTGACAAGGTGGCCCAGGTTGCCTTGAAAGGCTCACTTTGGATATGGAGGAAGTTTATGGAGGCACGTCGAACGGTGTAGGTTGAGGTTACGAAATAGAAATGGAGGTGTGTGTGTGTGTGTGTGTGTGTGTGTGTGTATGTGTGTGTGTGTGTTGCAGGAGGGGGTCATGAGTGAGTGTGGTTTTGCATGAATGGTTTTGCATGTTTGCATGAGTGGTGCATGTTGGTAAGGGTAGGTGGTTGGTTGTGTGTGGTTTTATTTATTTATTTATTATTATTATTTTTTGGTTACTATTATTAATTCTTATTTTGTGTATGTGAGTGAGTGAGTGGGTGAGGGTGTGTGTTTTTGCATGAATGAATTTTTGCACGAGTGTGTGTGTGTGTGTGTGTGTGTGTGTGTGTGTGTGTGTGTGTGTGTTTGTGTGTGTGTAGTGTGTGTATATGTGTGTGTATGAATGATCTGGTGTGTTTTGTTGGCGAGTGGTGAAGGGTATAAAGGTGGGTGTTTGAGTGTTCCAGTGTTCCACCAGGTTCGTTTGGTGCTGTGGATTCTGGATGTGGAGGCGATTTTGTTGTTGTCTGCGTTCGCAATGGCTGGGGGTGGGGGTATGTACGCATCCAGGTGTAGTTGCTGCATGTGGATGTGCCCCTGCTGGCCCACCTTAGCTGACCATATCGAGGTTGAAGGGCTGAAACGGGATGATGCTGAAGACCTCGACTGAGGACCCGGTCAGTGCGGCACACTTGTGACCAGGTGTGTTTTGAACTTTTATATATATATATATATATCTATATATCTTATTATCTATATATCTATATATCTATATATCTATATATCTATACAGTATATCTATATATCTATATATATATATTTATATATATATGTGTGTATATATATATATATATCTATATATATCTATATGTGTGTATATATATATATATATATATATATATATATATATATATATATATATATATATATAATATATATATACACACATATATATATAGATATATTTGTTGTCAGAACATCGTTCTGCAAGATGGAGCTGGATCTGTCAAACGGAGTTGGTGGGAAGGAGCGCTGGGCAAGCAAGCTATCCAGGCGCTTTGTAGGGTCCATTCCCATACAAAAGGCCAGGCCAATTATCATCTCACACATTAAGTAATCTTTCTCTCACATGTTCTGTCTCTCTTCTGATTGTCCACTTTGGATGCACAGAGCTCAACAAAGGCAAAGCCGCCAAGGCAAAAGATGCCGACCGTTCTTTTAACATCGTTCGAGAGGATCTTGGAGGAACCTGTCTTATTTAAACCTCAGACATTTAGTTTGGTTTGCTCTTTGTTGTTGAAGTGTGCGGCATCACCATGCCTCGATAAAAAGAGCTCTCCGAGGCCTTCAGAAAGAAGGTTATAGATGCCTATGAGTCTGGGAAGGGATTTAAAAAGATCTCCAAACAATTTGAAATCAATCATTCGACTGTCCGGAAGATCATCTACAAGTGGAGAAGATTCCAAACAACTGCCAACTTGTTCAGGCCAGGCCGCCCCAGCAAGTTCAGCCCGAGAGTAGACCGCAAGATGCTGAAATAAGACTTTAAGAACCCCAGAATGTCATCACGGGAACTACAGGTAGCTCTTGCCACTGTTGATGTCAAAGTGCATGAGTCTACCATTAGAAAGAGGCTGCACAAATTTGATCTACATGGGAGGTGTGCCAGGAGGAAACCTTTGCTGTCCAGAAAGAACATCCGGGCAAGAATAAAGTTTGCCAATGAACACCGAGGCAAAGACCAGCACTTCTGGAACAATGTGCTCTGGACAGATGAGTCAAAGGTAGAGCTATATGGCCACAGTACCAGAAGACATGTTTGGCGAAAACCAAAGACAGCATTTGACCGCAAGAACCTGATACCAACTGTAAAGCATGGTGGTGGAAATATTAGGGTTTGGGGCAGCTTTGCTGCATCAGGGCCTGGGCAGCTCACCATCGTAGAATCCACTATGAATTCTTCATTGTACCAAAGGGTGCTTGAGGATAATGTGAGGCCATCAGTCAGAAAGTTGAAGCTCAACCGAAGGTGGACATTGCAACATGACAATGACCCTAAACATACCAGTAAATCCACCAAGGAATGGCTGAAAAGAAAGAAATGGAGGGTTCTGGAATGGCCAAGTCAAAGCCCGGATATAAATCCCAGCGAGATGTTGTGGGGGGGTTTTGAAACGAGCTGTGCATGCAAGAAACCCCTCAAACATCGCACAGCTGGAAGAATTCTGCATGGAGGAGTGGGCAAAAATTTCTCCCAGTCAATGTCAGAGACTGGTAGACAGTTATAAGAAATGCCTACTTGAGGTTGTTTCTGCCAAAGGGGGCAATACCACCGATTAGAGCCAAGGGTGTACTTACTTTTTCCACATGCGAAATTTGCATTTATGTTTATTTAAATTATACAATGGACTACAAAATGTAAATGTTTCTTGATATTTGTTTTATTATATCACCTTTATCTATCAATATTGTTGAAATGAAGATCAAATAGCTGTATGTTGAAAAAGTCAAAACTTTACATGGGGTGTACTTACTTTTTCATGTGACTATATATATACATATACATATCCATATACATATTAAAATGTAGCGGCAGTTTTGTGTCCGTCTGTCATGCTATGTCGGCCTGTCACATTAAGATGTTATTAGTAAGTTTCAATATGAATCTTTTGACTGAGAAGTGGCTGATGTGATTTTAAATATATGATTCATAAATTTTTGGGTTTAGTGTTGCCAACAATCATAAAAGAACAAGCATGGCCGCACTGTGGTCACAACCTGCGACAAAATCCGGTAACAGGCTGATTGGGAAACGCGCATTTAAAGCACTCTTAAAAGTTGAACAGCGCGATTGGGAAACACACATTTAAAGTGCTATTAAAAAATTTACTCCACACCTTTTATCCATATCACCCTCCCCACGGTTATACCAAAACAAGCTGATTCGTCACACCATCATGGATTGCTTAACCCCAATAATGGGCCGTGAAAAAGTTACGTAACTTTTTTTTTTTTTAGCAATTTGCATAACATAACGCTTCATTACGTAAGGTGAGGTAATGCTTAATTACTGTGCATTCTGACGTATCTTGCGTAGTGAATGGCATGATTAAACCTTACAATTATTCGACATATGACTAGATTTTTGGTATAAGTATGCTTGTGTTCCCGGTAGAAGTATAACCCAGAAGGGGATGCGGAAGAATTTCATATGACTATAAAAAAGGAGATGACGAGCCCTTAGGTCATTTTTATTATTGTCTTGCATGGTCGAGTCGGCTTCCGGTCCCTCGGGGCTTGCTTTGATCTCTCCACGGCATCAAAGTTTGAGTGTTTTCCCGTTCGTTTCTTTGTCAAATTTCCGCTGCGTATTTTGTTGTGTATGTGTTATTGTGTGTTTCTATTAGGTTTTGGTTTTGTAGCTGTTGCAAATTTGTGTGTAATTAGTCGTTTCTTTGTCCGCGCCTCGTGTGGCCTGGTGTCTCGTACGGCCTCCTCGTCTCGACTTGTGCCCCGCCCCCTATATTCTCGTTTGTTCTTTCACCTCTGCTCCTGCTTTCTCAAATCCACGTTCTCACTTAGAGACTTTTCCCAGATTGTTTTCGTGGTTTTGTTTAAATATTTATTTCAATATGTTTAAACCGCAGCGGTGATCCCCCCCCCCCCCCCCCCCAGGATTTCCATGTTTTAAACGTTTCCTAGTGTGTACCCTGGATAAGAATAGGTACGCCGTATCCCTGCGTGTCGTAGGAGGCGACTAAGAGGGTTGGCGTCAGTAAGGGCATCCAGCCAAAAAAAAAAACATTGCCTCAAAAAAGAGAACCATGACAATTACAACTACATGTGGGCAGGGTACAGCCCGAAGTGGAGATCGGTTTCTGAGGTTTGGGACATGGAATGTAGGGACAATGACAGGGAGATCAGGAGAAGTGGTGGAAGTATTGGTCAGAAGAAGAGTGGACATATGTTGTGTGCAGGAGACGAGATGGAAGGGAAGTGGTGTGAGAATGGTGAAGGGTAGGCAGGGACAGAAATACAAGTTTGTGTGGCAAGGGTGCCTGGAGGGCGTGAATGGTGTTGGTGTCCTGTTTTCTGAGGAGTTTGTAGACAGTGTGGTGAGTGTGACTAGAGTGAGTGATAGGTTGATGATGGTGAAAATGATGATTGGAAAGCTCTTGGTGAACGTCATCTCGGGATATGCTCCGCAGGTTGGTCGGAGCGATGAAGAGAAGGACAAGTTCTGGTGTGCGATAGAGAAGCTGATGGAAAACGTGAAAGATGAGGAAGTTGTTGTGGTAGGAGGAGACCTAAATGGACATGTGGGAAGGAGTATGGATGGTTTTGACGGAGTTCATGGGGGTTACGGATATGGTGTGAGAAATGGAGAAGGTGAAAGGATTTTGGAGTTTGCTGATGGAGCTGATTTGTTGATTTGTAATACTCAGTTCCAGAAAGAGGATAATAAGCTTGTTACATACACGTCAGGTGGGTCGACGACAACCGTTGACTTCCTGATGGTGCGTAGGCGAGATAGGGGGCACCTCCGAGACACAAAGGTGATCCCGGGGGAGGAGGCTGTTTCACAGCACCACTTGGTTGTCTGCGACGTAAGGGTGAAAGGTGCGAGGAGAGCTCGGCAGATGAAGTACCAACCGAGAATGAAGATGTGGAGGTTGAAAGAGGTGACAGTAAGGGAGGCATTAAAAGAGAGGCTGAGTAGGGTCGAGGATGATGTGGTTGAACTTGAAAGTGGTTGGATGTCAATGAAAGCTAATCTGTTGGGAGCCGTTGGTGAGGTATGTGGATGTACTAAAGGACCACCGAGGCACTCGGAAACATGGTGGTGGGATGATGAAGTTGGAAAGAGGATTGACGAGAAGAGGAAGAAGTTCAAGGAGTGGCAGAAGGCGAAGGGCACGGGAGCAGAAACAGCAGAGCATGAAAGTTATAAGGCAGCCAGGAAGGCTGCAAAGAAAGAGGTAGCAAAGGCACAGGAGGCATGTAGGAAAATGTTCGGAGAACGCTTGGATTCGGAAGAGGGTCAGAAAGCAGTATTCAGGATTGCAAAGCAGATAGCGAAAGAGAGGTGTGATGTGATGGGGGTGAGCTGCTTGAAGGATGAAGTGGGACAAATCGTTGTCGACCCAGATGGATTTAAAGGAAGATGGAAAAGATATATGGAAATGCTGTTGAATACAGAGAATGAATGGGATGGCAACATAGAGAGTAACCCAGTTTTAGGACCGGCAGAGAAGATAACTGAGAAGGAAGTTGAGGAAGCGATAAAAGCAATGAAGGGTAGAAAAGCGGGAGGGCCAACGGGAGTTGTGGGAGATATGTTGAAGGCAGCAGGAAGTTGGGGTGTGAAGAGAATGACAGAGATCTGTAATCTGGTGGTGAAAGAAGGCCGCATTCCAGTGCATTGGGAACTGAGTACCCTCGTCCCTCTATACAAGGGGAAAGGTGACCCTTTGGAGTGTGGCTCGTACCGAGCGATAAAGTTATTGGAGCATGGAATGAAGGTATTGGAAAGGGTGTTGGAGAGGAGGATAAGGAAGAAAGTGAAGATCGACGAAATGCAGTTTGGATTTATGCCAGGAAGAGGAACGACAGACGCGCTTTTCATTGTGAGGCAGTTGCAGGAGAAGTACATGGAGAAGAGGAAGAAGTTGTTTCTTGGGTTTGTTGATCTGGAGAAAGCATTCGATCGGGTTCCACGCAAAGTATTGACATGGGCATTGAGGAAGTTAGGAGTGGAGGAATGGTTGATCAGAGTAGTGATGGCAATGTACAAAAGAGCGCGCACAGCTGTAAGGACGAAGGACGGGAACAGTGGTGAGTTTGAGGTGAAGGTGGGAGTGCATCAGGGGTCGGTACTAAGTCCACTACTATTTGTAGCTGTGATGGAGGTGCTGGCTCAGAACGTAAAGGAGGGTTTACCGTGGGAGTTGTTGTATGCAGATGATCTGGTGTTGATTGCGGAAAGTATGGATGGACTGAAGGAAAAGATGAACACGTGGAAGGAATGTATGGAGACAAAAGGTCTGAAGGTGAATATCGGAAAGACGAAGGTGATGGCAAGTGGTAAAGCATGTGGTGAGGTGGAAAGAACTGGGAAGTGGCCCTGTGCTGTGTGTAGGAAGGGTGTCGGAGTGAACTCCATTCGTGTACAATGTGCGCTGAGTGGGTTCATCAAAAATGTAGTGGTCTGAGAGGGTCATTAACCAGTGTGGCAGCTACATTCAAATGTAAGGTGTGCACAGAGGGAGCTGCAGATGGAGGAAATGTTGAGTTGGATCTTGGAGACGGCGTGAAGCTGGAAGGTGTGAAAACATTTTGCTACCTCGGAGACATGCTGAATGGAGAAGGTGGATCAGACTCGGCAACGGTTGCTCGAGTGAGATGTGCATGGAAGAAGTTTCGGGAATTGAGTGGCGTGCTGATGATGAGGGGAGTGTCGTTGAAACTGAAGGGAAAGGAGTATGCTGCATGTGTGAGAAGTGTTATGATTTATGGGAGCGAGACATGGGTAATGAACGTAGAGTAGCAACGAAGGTTGGAAAGGGTGGAAATGCGAATGGTTCGACGGATGTGCGGAGTATCGTTGAGAGAGAGGAAGACAAATGATGAATTGCGAAAGATGATGGGAATAGAGCCTGTGATTGATGCTGTGAAGAGGAACAGGTTGAGATGGTTTGGTCATGTGTTGAGGAAGGATGAAAGTGACTGGTTGAGAAGTGATGGAAATGAATGTAGAAGGAAGTAGAAGACGGGGAAGACCGAGAAAGACTTGGCTAAAGATGGTGGAAGAAGAAATGCGGGCAAGGGGGTTAACAAGGAGAGATGCAAAAAATAGGGCAAAATGGAGAAGATTGTCATGGGGACCGCAAGGCTAACCCCCGCTCTAGCAGGGAAAATGGCCTTCAAAATGCATGTTGTTGTTGTTGTATGGTTGAGTGACATAAAAAAGTCAAGATTTTATTCTTCAAATAATGTTTTTGGGTGGCCTTCTTGAGAATATTTATTACATGCTGAAGTAATACATGTATGTAAATATTTCCTGCATGACAATCACAAAACATATTACTTGATCACTCCTGGGAAAAAAAACCCAGGCAGTGTATAAGCAACATACTCACTGGAGGCCTGAACACGGAGGTGTTGTAATAAACCTGTGTGAAGCAATATTTTTAACAACAGTTTAAACAAACAATTAAACAAACAAATAAACAAACAAACAAACTTTCTTCTTTATATATTAGATTAAATTACAAATTTGCAAAAATAAAATAATTACTGAATTTAATTTGGTCCAAGTCAGGAGACGACGATGTTTCACGAGCGAGCGGTATTCAACGACAAAGGACGGACTATAACCAAAAACAGGCCCGGACAGGCCAGGCCCGGAAATGTCAAAACGAAGGTTACTGACCTTGAAATGACATAGAAAATAATGTATAATCAGTTATGAGGTTAGTTAGCTACACAATACCGAAAATTCGGTGAAAACTTAAATGGGGAAAAAAAAAATAAAAAAAAAATGAAAAATCGAGCTCCGTGGGGCAAGACGCATGGCATTGGCCTAAACAAATATCGAAACCCCTGTCAGATTCCACCAAACCCCTCGGAGAAGATGTAGCTTGAAATCGATTACACCCTAAAAAGACATCTTTTTTTGGCGTGGCTCCACCCACAATGGCCGCAATACGCCCACTCTAGGCAGGACACAACTAGATCATGATATCAACCTCCCACCCAAGTTTCATCAAGATCGGATGATATCATCGGGTAGTTATGCTGCGGACAGACAGACACACACACAGAGACAGACGTACACACATGACGAATATAGTGGTCACTTGATAACTCGTGAACCAATACCAATCTACATACACATATGTACACCTGACTACATCCAGCCACACCTGAGCTTTGCCTGCTGTGCAGCTATACTAATTGGTGGTGCTATAAACCTTCAGTTTTGAATATGGATTTTCCACACGACAACTACCTGTATGTATTTTTTTGGAAACATCATACTGCTCATCTTCCTTTCCCCTGGACAGTGTATACCTTACCAACAGTCATTGAACATAGACAATTCGAATGACAATGGATATCAAGCCTGTCTGTATATGTGGCCATTTCATTTGTAGGGGCTTAATATGCGCTAATCACAGCCTGGATTATTCCTATAAAATCCACGACCCGTTTTTGATTGGATGGAGGAAAAATTTCACGACATTCCTGAAAAAGTGCAAACATGTCATTGTTAGCAAGCCTGTAATTGGTATTGCAACATTCCCCACTGAACAGGCCATCATGCAGACCTGAACAATATGCATTGAGCAAATTCGTTAATTTTTCCATGAAACCAATTTTCACAAATTCAAGCCCGAGGATAACTGTTTGCTGCAGCATACCGTTCAATGCCATGCACTGACCATAGTGATGAAAGTCTTTTCTGTAGCAGCTCCTCCTTGGCATTTCATGAAATGCAAGGTTCGACGATTGTTTTGGTGCTTGTCAGACATTCCAAATGACTCCTCCAAACTTTTGAACCATTAAGCAAACATTACGCAGTTCCCAAACGTGTGTGTTCTGTTAAATATTCGGTTGCAGGATTTCTATCCCTCTCGCTGTGATTTCCAATAGTCTCGCCTAATCGATTAATGTCAGGGTTGGTGTTGCCTGTAATTACACAGTTACTCTGTTACACAGTTAACAAAGCACAGGAGAAAGGCCATTTAACCCATGTTGCTGTGCTCAGTCCCCTCCAAGCAGTCTTGCAATAAAGCAGTGTTGTCTAACATATGCTTGGCATTGCGATCACTCAGATGGTTTAAAGATTATATATATATATATATATATACACATTTATGTATATAGTGCATTCAGAAAGTATTCAGACCCCTTCACTTTTTTCACATTTTGTTATGTTGCAGCCTTCTGCTGAAATCGTTTAAATTCATTTTTTCCCCTCATAGTTAGGCAGCTTAGCAATTTTTGGGGGAACGACTTTACAAAAGTACCATTTTTATTTTAGTGGTTCATTGGACCATATGCAATAGAATTAGGACCGGAGGCAAGACATATACAGTGTTTGACTTTTGCGCAAATACGACTCGCACAGCATAATATCGAGCAATACATTTATGCAAATAAATCATCAGCTATTGGAGTTAGACTAAAATCGTAAATACATAAATTGCTGGACAAATTACCTTGAACAACATGTTGTCTGTTCTAAAGCTATATTGTCATTACATCCTTGTAGTTGCGTACATGTTAGATATATGAGAGGTGCGCGAGTCACAAGTATAACACATTTGTATAAACACTCGTTATTATGTTACTAATTATTATTACATGGAAGCGTAAGATTTATTATGCAGGCATGCATAAGTTTTACAAATAACACTGCATGTAATGAAATAAAAGTTAGCCTCCTTGTTGAAAATATATACATAATTGGTTTTTATCCTTGGTTTTTGTCCAATAAAAGGTGAAGAACACTGTATATTTCTTGCCTCCGGTCCTAAATCTATTGTAAATGGTCTAATGGACCACGAAAATAAAAATGGCGCTTTTGTCAAACCGTTCCCCATTTTCGATAAATATGCTGCTAAGCTGCCTGACTATCATCAATCTCCTCTCAATACCCCATAATGACAAAGAGAAAACAGGATTTTAGAAAGTTTTGCAAGTATATTAAAAATAAAAAAACTGAAATATCACATTTACATAAGTATTCATACCCTTTGCTATGACACTTGAAATTTAGCGCAGGTGCATCCCATTTCTCTTGATCATCTTTGAGATGTTTCTGCACCTTGATTGGAGTCTACCTGTGGTAAATTCAATTGATTGGACATGATTTGGAAAGACACACACCTGTCTATAAAGTGTCACAGCTGACAATGCATATCAGAGCAAAAACCAAGCCATGAGGTCGAAGGAACTGCCTGCAGAGCTCAGAGACAGGATTGTGTCGAGGCACAGATCTGGGGAAGCCTACAAAAAATGTATTGCCTACAAAAGCAATCGGCGCTGGCTGTGTTGTCTGGTCAGGCGTGGCTTTCTCAGGGGACACCTGGCACGATAGCCTGCTTGAACCAGTCGTTGGTTGACTAGCCTTCTGGATACAGGCACATTTGTCAGTTGCTGCCACTCAGCCCTAAGCCGATTACCTGACTTGGTACAGCCATTGCAGGCTAACCGGTGCAGCTGGCGATCATCTCTCCTTGTGGTTCTGCGTGGACGTCCTGGCCTCGGTATTGGAGTAAGGACACCCCTCTGAGCATTTCGTTTCAGGAACTTTGACACCTGACCTTGAGTGACCTGACCTGACCTGACCATACTGCCGAGCAATAGCACGCTGTTTCATGCCAGAATTTCGTAAAGCCACCACTCCATGACAAACAGCATTGTCAAGTTGACGGACCATCTCCAGAGGAAGCGGCAATAACTTTTGTAGACGTGCAGCAGTTGTTTTCCACTAATATAGAACGCAACAACCCTTATATACCCGATTGTGAAGCCAATCGTCAAATGTACCTGTCCTTACATTTTGTCACGCCACCTGTGATATAATCCTGTAATTGACTTCTTGCTGCGAAAGACAATCAGTGACATGGTTCTTTCAACAAAGACATCACCGAAGGGTAAAATAAACTCACCAGATTGATATACTGGGTTCAGAAAGTAAACCCAAGTCAAGAAAAAAAAATATATTCCATATTAAATGCCAAGTCTGTAGTTGTAAGAAGTACGGACTTGAATGTACTGGGGCTTGTGGACCTTGCCAGGATTGCAACTGTAAAAATATGAACCATGCTCCCATTTTAGATGAAAATGAGGACTGATTTGTGACTTCTTTTTGTAAAGCAGTAATGGTATTCCAACTGGAATGACATTCTGGGTACCAACTAATTGAGAAAAAGAGGATACATTGACCAAACTCTATGTGGTTTTGCATATATGAAACTGCATGTTAATAAAGAGAGTGGCTGAGGCATTAACATATTGACGTCATCGGTGATTTGATGATGCCATACCATACAGATGTAAAGGACAAAAACTATTTCAAATACTCCTGAGAATCTCAGTTTTCATAAATTTGGAATTTTTCATCAGATTACACGTAATTACGTCATGATGCAACGAATGACGTCATGGGACACTCCTTTGGGACATTGGGACACTCCTGTCAACTGCAAGACATCCAAGGTAATACGTTTTATGGTTAATTTTTACTTTTTAAAGTGATTTAGAACTGCTTGTTTCAAAAGATATGTGTATATATTGGACATTTTGGTCTGATGGCGGCCATCTTGTTTGACGTCAAATTTGGACCCTTTCTGATGAGCCAATTTCGGCCTACTTTTGATATGTTGTTCTCTGGACCAAATATTACAGGAAAACACCATAAAACGTTTTCTTGCAATTTTTTGGGGGTTAGTCAGCATAATGATCCTACTATTAAAACATTTAAGCTAAAAAAAACCCATAATCTATCTATAATTCCACTAATCTCTGTGTGTGTGTATGTTTGTATGTTTGTATGCGACCGCTGTTTCTCGACAACTACCGGTCCGATATACTTGAAACTTGCCAGGTATATTGCTGGGGACCCGAGGATGTGCCTTTTCAAGGTTTGAAATTAATCGGACAAGTAGTTACCGAGCTATGGCGATTTAGCCGTTCGCCGTTCGCTTTGGCGTTGCGAATGGACCAAACCATTTCATGTAAATAGAGGGGGGGGGTTCTGTGGTCGTTGCGAATGGACCAAACCATTTCATGTAAATAGAGGGGGGGGATTGTCACCGTACTCGCAAGCCGTTCGCCGTTCGCTTTGGCGTTGCGAATGGCCCAAACCATTTCATGGACCAAACCATTTCATGTAAATAGAGGGGGGGGGGGATTGTCACCGTACTCGCACCCACGTACCCACGTACCCACGTACGGGCATTGCACCCACGTACGGGCATGCCCTAGTAATAATAAACGATAGAGTTTTGCAAAGGAAGTCAAGGGTTATATTGAATTCTAGATGTCCGTAATTTTCACTTCAATTGCAAAGTTGTGCCCGGCTCAGAAAACAATGTTTGAGCCCCATCGCCGCTGAACTGTATTGGATATCCACCCAATGGTAGCCAAAGTTCAACCAATGGTATCAACCCAAAGTTCAACCAATGATATCAACCCAAAGTTCAACCAATGGTATCAACCCAAAGTTCAACCAATGGTATCAACCCAAAGTTCAACCAATGGTATCAACCCAAAGTTCAACCAATGGTATCAACCCAAAGTTCAACCAATGGTGTCAACCCAAAGTTCAAGGGTAGCAGTAGTTAAATCAATTTTGTAATACTGTATATATAACTCAGCCCCTAATAAAGATAAATTTGAAATTTTAGCTACCTCTTATAAATAGATAATATGTAGTTTTGTGATTTAGTATTGATACTTGTACGTACTAAATTGAATACTAAAAAGTTAATGATACTTTAAAAAAAATTGGCGGCTATTTTGAAAAAAATGGACGCCGTGTTGAATTTTTGAGTTGGCTAATCGACTGGATTTAAAAATATCTTTTATAAGAACATCACTGTCAAGTTTCATGCTTGTGTGTACAGTTAAAGGTTTATTTGTGTTCGCTGCCTAGCTGGATCCCTCAACCAACGTGCTGTTGAGATTAAATTGGATATATGGAAAAAGAGTCCTGGTGGAGTGCTTACATTTTCAGAGCCAATTATCATTCTTCATTGGAGTTCCATCATCTTCTTTATTAACTGGGACACAATGCTCTGAATCTGAACAATGAAGAGCGTACATTGGTTATTTAAAATCTGTTCAGAGATATATTGTACACCGCTCATTTCCTTTTCCATATCCAGGCGCTGCATGACGTCATTGCCGGGCACCGAAGGGGGGTCCGGCAATGACGCGGGCTGAAAGGGAGTACTCAGTTTTCACTCCGGTTGCTTGTTTGTTTGTTTACTTGTTTGTCTGGGCGATATCTCAGCCATCCTTTGAGCGAGGAAGCTGAAATTTTAGCACAATAGTGAGCAAGTGCTTTGGCAAAAAGATTATGTTGTAGCGGCTACTGCTGGGTTTTCACAATCGCCTTGCACCTATCAAGGACGCGGAGCGATCACCATGCCGGGCTCGTCCAGGACGCCCGGGCAGGCCCGCGCTCAACTTGCCAGGCCTCGGTCGGGACGCCCGGGCATGCCCGGGCAGGCTCGCCCTCAACTTGCCAGGCCGCAGCCAGGACGCTGGGCCACGCCCCCTCTCGCCTTTCCTGGGCAAACGCTCCGGGATAATATTGTTGCGGATATGGGATTTGGCCTCCATCCATATCCGCTTGTAAATATTCCCCTATTTCCCCAATACTTCCCAACTATCCCCAATCCCCCATTCCCTAGTCCCATTTTCTGTAAACAACACTCTGTAGCCCCGACCTTCCCCTTTTTCCCCCATTAAATGTCGTGCCCAGGTCCACCGCATCTCACGTAGACAACTATAGGACATCTTGCTAGTTATTCTTAGTCTATGTCAGTTAAGGACTCGTTTCCATTAATTCTGACTCTTCGTTGCACCAGAATGTGATTGTATGGCACCGTTAGAAAGTTTAGGACCTCCCAATACCTCCCCGCAGCTCTTCCTCATGGTACAACAACAACAACAACAGCGGCGGCGGCGCGGGGAGTGTGCGTCCTCACTCCGGCTTGGTTAGCCGCCATTGAACATGTGCTCCGACGGGGTTACCACGCAGGGGCTCGCTGTCAGCTCCTCGTCAAGGGCGGAGCCCGGTAACCCCCCCGCACCCAATAGAAGCGGTGGACCGATTCCATCTGGGGCGGAGCTAACGAGCCGAGGGCGTGTCACTCCCCGCTGGACATGCGCAGGAAGAGGGAGGTGACGTCAGATGCGCCCCCAGCTTGGAGAGAGAAGACGCCACCTCCAAGCGCTGAATACCTCCCCGCATCTCTGGACCGGACCGCGTTTGATTCTGCCCCTGAGCCAAGGTGCACCTTGAGCTATCGACTGCCTGCCCTTCCTTGCCATCAATCCCTGTGTAAGTCAGTCTTGTCCCGTTTGTCTGTGGTCTGTCGGGGATAAGATAAGACTGTGTCTAAGTGCCCATCTTTTCTGTGCTTTACCTCTTACCGTGTAATCTACCCGTTTCTGCATCACCAATATTATATCCTCCTCCGGAGGTCTTGAGAACTGTACCCCTTGTGTCGTTGCATTTATCCCAGCCGTTGTGTCCTTTCCTTCATTGATTTAGCATAGCGCGACTTAGTCAACGTCGAGTGGAATCGGGCGGGATAGGGTTCTAATCGGGGAGTAACTGTGCGGACGCGGTAATACCAAACCGCTCGGTAAACTAACATCTAAAACCGCGTCTGTAACAATATGTATATATTGTTACAGACACGACTTTGATGTTAAGGTGGGCCGAGCGGAATGGCCGTCGTGTCCGCACAAATTACCCGATTATACTCGACGTTGACGAAGCCGCGCCACGCTGGCTCAATAAGGAAAAAGAAGACACCCGGCTGGGTTATAATGACAGACACCAATGTTTCGATTCTCAATTATATTCGTACGGAAAAGGTTAGATTACAGGGGCTAGAGGTATATTACAGGAAGACAGGCACTTAGACACACTCTTACATTAACCCCGGACAGACGACAGATAAACGGGACAACGGCTGACTCACACGGGGGTTGATGGCGGGGAAAGGCAGGTATCGGTGGCTCCAGGTGCGCCTGGGCTCGGGGCAGAATCCACACGGTTCGGTCCGGTCCAAAGATGCGGGGAGGTCACAGCGCTCGGAGGGGACGTTCTTTCTCAGGCGGGTCTTTCTCTCTCAGCGATCGCAGGCAACGTTCTTTCTCAGGCTGGGGGCGCATCTCACGTCACATCCGGCGCGGGGCCGCGTATATCCGGCGGGGAGTGACACGCCCTCGGCTCGCTAGCGCCGCCCCAGATGGAATCGGTCCGCCCTTCTGATTGGGTGCGGGGGGTTACCAGGCTCCGCCCTTGAGGAGGAGCTGACAGCCAGCCCCTCCGTGGTAACCCCGTGGAGCGCGTGGTCAATGGCGCTAATCGAGCCGGTGTGAGGACGCATCCTCCCCCGCGCCGCCGCCATCTCCTCTGTTGTTGTTGTAATTGTTGGGGAAGAAGATGGAAGGAGGTATGGGAAAGGTCCTAAACTCACTACTGATGCCATATAATCACATTCTGGTGCAACGAAGAGTCAGAATTAATGGAAACGAGTCCTTAACTGACATAGATTAAGAATAACTAGCAAGATGTCCGAAAGTTGTCTACGTGTGGTGCGGTGGACCTGGGCACGACATTTAATGGGGGAATAAGGGGAAGGTCGGCTCTACTGATTGTTATTTACATGCAATGGGACTAGGGAATGGGGGATTGGGGAAAGTTGGGGAGTATTGGAGAAATAGGGGAATATTTACAAGCGGATATGGAGGCCAAATTCCATATTCGCAACATTGCACCCTTCTCTACCCTCGGGGCGTCCCGACCTGATAAATTTTTACCTACTTTAGTGTGGAACGCAATGTAGTTCCCTCTACTATTAACTCTACCCTGAGTGCGACAGTTTTACAGATATTCACAAATGAGTAAATATGTCCCCCTGCGACGTTGCACCCTTCTCCTCACAGAAACACACCCACAGGATAACCGAATCCGGAAAGAATTCGCAAACTAAACATACAGCCGGTAGGGAGCATTATTTACACGACTACGCTGCTATTTACACTACGATCCAGGACCTGTTTTTGGAGGAACACATGCAGATGTTATGCATAGAGAGAGCGCGCTTGCCAACATCGATACACCAACCCACGAGTGCTCTGTGGCCGACGGCCTTTAATAACGTGCAGAGCACCCTTCCCGAGCATCAAAAGCACCACCCCACCACCAATCGGTGCAGTCACCATTGTTCATTGGAATAAAAATAAATTCGACAACCCCTAACCCTGCAGGTGTCTCTTGCTCTTCTTGTGGTGCACTTGGTGTGAACTAAAAGTGGTTCACCTGTATGGCATAGGTGCCACGTTGACCCATAGGTCCATCCCCGGGTGGTGCTTGGCCGCAAACGAACTGCGGTCCATTGTGGGTGGCCACAAACATTGCGGTCCATATGGTGTATCGATCCCGGCAGCAAACAGCGAAAGTGCAGGCCCACAACTGCGCAGCCAGCACCTCTCTCTCCTCTCTCTCTACCCCAAAGCCAGATCCTCGGAGGTGGGGGACAAAAGAAGCAGACAAGTGAGTAAGTTGGTAAGGGCGCAAAAGTGCACGCAATATAAGGTAATGCACACTGGGGGCACATGGGAACCAGGTGAGACAGGTACGTTCCTATCGTACGCCCCCCCCCCCCCACCAGGTAACCTACATGGCCCCTCCCTTACCCCTTACTGTATCCACACAACACAACACTACTCATAAACATCTACTTTACAAATCAACAAACATCCCTACTGTCTTCCCCGTTCCTCCCATATACCAAATTCGTCTTCTCTCCCTCCTAACCAATCAATTTTGCCATTTTCAACTCTCATCAAAATTTGCCATCTCCAACTCAACATCATAATTTGCCATCACCAATTCATCATCAGTCCCTCCTAGGGAGGGAGAGATGGAATCACCCCAATGTCTCATCCACGTCGTGATGCGTCTCACAAATCCACACAGCGATTCATCTCCTGCAACAAAACAAAGAAAACACAGGTGTGGAGTCATCATCATCACCACAGGTAAGTGGCTGCGTATGGTGCGACCGGTTCATCAATCCTAACTATTTCCTAAATGACTTTAACAACTTTACACTACCCGGGGTCTTTCTCCGGCCAAACCATTGGCCCTCTTACACTATGGGTTCTAAAAACCAATTCCCATTGGCCAAACTGTGGTGCGCTTCAATTTGGGGTCTCACTCCCCCGATTCATCTCCCGGTGCCCTCGCACAATTTCTGGGCTGCGGCGTGTACCTCTCCCAGTGGGTCTACCCACCTGCACACCTCCACCACTGCAGTTGCCTCCGAGCTTACCTGCTCCTTACCCTAACCTATCTACCTGGGGAAGGCCCTCTGGCGCTCTCCCCACTCCGTGCCCTCTCTGGCACTGGGCTGCCCGATCCACACCCGGGATCCTCAGGCACCCACTCACAACTACCGGCTCCCAGAGCCCACCTGCGGCCTCACCTGGCCGACATCCTCACAGTGGTGGAGTGCCCAACCAACTACACGCACTAACAGGCTACACGCACAGCCATTTCCACAACACTAATGCACCCATTCACAACACCATTCTGCAACCGCACCACAAATGCCAATATCCAACCACAATTTACCTATACCCTCTACCTAACACTTACACTACCCGCCCCGGGTACTCGTGAAAGGGGTCCACTCTTCCCCCATCCACTCCTTCGCACCATGCACACCACTCCGTACCACTTACTCCAACTCTCTCCACACACCTGTACTTGCACACCTGTGCTCTCACACCTGGTGCCACCTGCACCCTTCTCTCCCCAAGCGCATTCGCGCTGATCCACAACACTCACTACTCATACACTGCTCCACACACCTGTCCAGTTGCACACCTGTGCAATCACACCTGTTCAATTCTCACACACACACGGCATCATCTCATCTAACTACTCCCTTCTGAAACTTGCGCTTCCCAGTCGTCCCTTTAAACTATTGCGCTCCCTCGTCATTATCATCCATACTAATCTACCTGCGTCCCCACTACAGGTATCAGTCACTAACTAATCTTAACGTTACCAAATGTCAATCTCTTCTAGATCCCTACAATATAACCTAACCCACCCGGGCTAGTTTTCACTGCCATACACCCCATAAGCTATTGCTCCTTTGCCCCCACATGGGAAAGGTGGCAGGGATGCCACCCTCTCCCACCGGGCCTATCGCTCCTCAATCCCCCAGTCCTCTGGCACTAATAAGCCCCCCTTATTCAGAGGTACTGGGTCCCGCCTCGGCATCTAAAGCCGAGGCAATCCACGGGGGCGCCTGCTCGCCGGTGTAAGGTCTTATCCGGTCGGCGTGGACGATCCGAGGGAGGGCTCGTGGCCCCATTTTGATCTTAAAGACCACGTCACAGATTTGCGACAGGACGACTCCTGGGCCTTGCCAGGGGGAGGTGAGTTTTGGGCACCTTCCCTTCCGCCTCCGGGGATTAAAGAACCAAATCTTCATCCCCGGAGCGTATTGACTCCCCTGGCTCCGGTCGTCGTACCTGCGCTTCATCTTTTCCCCCGCCAGATGGAGTTGGCGGCGGGCGAAGGCATGGACTAGCTCCATGCCTTCCTCTAGGTGACGTGCGTACCCCTCCCTCGGCGGGTTAACCACTGTGTCTGGCACGGGACCGCATAGCAAGTCGGCGGGAGCCCGTAACTCCCGCCCATACATAAGCAACGCTGGACTGCATGCGGTGGCCCCGTGCTGGCTGGTTCGGTAGGCCATGAGCAAATAAGGGAGATGTTCGTCCCAGTCATCCTGACGGGTGGTGGTGAACAGTGCCAGTTGTTGGATTAGAGTTCGGTTGAATCTTTCCACCATCCCGTCAGATTGAGGTCTTAAAGGCGTTGTCCTGGTTTTTCGAATTGACAGGAGACTGCACACATCTTTTAGCAATTTGCTCTCAAAATTTCGTCCCTGGTCGGTGTGCAACTCCTGTGGAATCCCATGCCGGCACACAAATCCTTCCACGAAGGCCTGCGCTACCACCCCTGCTTCTTGGTTGGGGAGGGCGTAGGCCTCCGGCCACTTGGTGAAGTAGTCCATCACAACGAGGATGTACTTATTACCTAGGCGGGTGCGGGGTAGTGGGCCTAGGATATCCATGGCCACCCGCTCTAGGGGGGCCCCCACCTGGTGTAATTGAAGGGGGGCCCTCATCCTCCGTGCTGGTCCCTTTTTGGCAGTACAGGCGTCGCATCTCCGACACCAGTCCTGTATGTCGCGCCCCATATTCACCCAATAGAACCTCCGGCGGACCCGAGATATTGTCTTTGTCCTGCCCAAATGGCCGCCGGAGCGGGTACCATGCACCTGTTGCAATATGACGTTCTTGAATTTGTCAGGGACTATCACCAGCCAGGAAGTTCTATCAGAGGGAACCTCCACCCACTTGCGATACAAGATGTTGCCTTTCAATTCCAGGGTCTGCCACTGAGCCCAATATGCCTTTGTCTGCGCCCCGAGGGGGGTGACCTCTTCCCCCTTTGGTCTTTGCCCCAATTTGACCCATTGGAACACCGGCCCCAGAACAGGATCCTCCTGCTGGGCCGTGCTCCAAGCCAACTCTCCAAATTCCTCGTCCGCGGTTAGTGGCAAAATTGGCCCTCTCACCCGGGTTGCCCGGACGACGAGAATCGGGGCGGAATCGCCCAATTGCTCCCTCTCCTCGTGTCTCGCACAAAATTTACAGTTTTCCCCCAGACAAGGACGCCGAGAGAGTGCGTCCGCATTACCATGGGCCTTCCCGGCCCTATGGGCCACATCAAAATCGTACTGCTGCAACTTTTCCAACCACCTTGCAATTTGGCCCTCCGGTTCCTTGAACCGAAGGAGCCATTGCAAGGAGGAATGGTCAGTTCTAACCAAAAATTTCCGCCCGTACAAGTACGGGTGGAAATGGTTCATGGCAGCCAGCATAGCCAATAACTCTTTGCGAGTGACACAATAATTTCGCTCGGGCCTACTTAAGGCCCGACTATAATAACCAATCACTCTCTCCACGCCCTCCTGTGTCTGAGACAAAACTGCGCCCAATCCTTCCTGGCTCGCATCCGTGTCCAGGGTAAATGCCCCGTCGCTAGTGGGGTAAGCTAGAAGGGGTGCGGATGTCAGACACCCCTTCAATTTTTGGAAGGCCTCGTGGCACTCCCGTGTCCAATTAAATCGCGTCCCCTTCTCCGTAAGCCGGTGGAGGGGACGGGCCAACTCCGCAAATTTCGCCACAAAGCGCCGGTAGTAGGAGCAGAGTCCCAAAAATCCCCGCACCTCCTTGATGGTACATGGTGCGGGCCACTCCTCTACCGCTTTAATTTTGTCTGGGTCCGTTTTTACCCCCTCGCGGCCGATCACGTGACCTAGATAGGCCACCTCTCTTGCAAACAAAGTGCACTTACTCGGGTTCAGCTTCAACCCTGCCTGTCTGAGGCACCCGAACACCTGGTCCAAATTAGCTACTGCCTGGGGGAACGTTTGGGCATGTACCAGGACGTCATCCAGGTACACCAGGCATGATTGCCATGGCATGCCGCCTAGTACATGCTCCATCAATCTCTCAAAGGTGGCGGGGGCGTTACACAAACCAAACGGCATCACAGTAAACTGATACAGTCCCTTACCTGTGGAAAATGCCGTTTTCTCCTTCCCTGCCCTATCCATCTCCACCTGCCAATACCCACTCTTGAGGTCCAAAGTTGTGAACCAATTTGAGCCCGCAACGGCATCGAGGGTGTCATCAATCCTTGGCAGGGGATATGAGTCCTTGAGTGTCACGTTGTTTAGCTGGCGATAGTCCACGCAGAACCGCGTGGTCCCATCCTTCTTTTTGACCAGCACAACAGGTGACATCCAAGGACTTCCCGAGGGCTCGATCACACCTGCGTCGAGCATTTTTGCAACCTGCTCGTCAGCTTCCGCCCTCTTGCTCCAAGGGAGCCGTCGGGCGGCCTGACGAATAGGCCGGGCCTCACCGGTGTGGATCTGATGTTTCACCAGGCCCGTACGTCCAATATCCTCGGTGGACAGGGAGAAGAGGTCCAAATGGGACCCAACCAGTTTGTGTAAGGCCTCCCTCTGGGTACCTCCCAACTCTACGCTACTACGATTTACCATCTCGCAAATGGGATCGGGCCAATTCCTGGAACTTATTGAAGGCTCCCCCTGGGGCCGGCTCGGCTGGACGTTCTCGCCCCTCACTGACGCGACTTCCTCAACTGGGGTGCAGCCAGCTACCCTCGTGCCCCTTACTATAGTGCGTGGTTCTGTACTCACATTTACTACTCGGACGGCCACTACCGGCCCGTCCGTTTTTACAAGGGTGCGGCCCACGATCAAACCCGGTATGGACTGCGCTGCCACCGGTTCGACCAGGCCGCAGGACTCCTGCCATGTTGGGCGAGCTGCCCACCGGGCCGGCACTATCGCCTCGGCCCTTGGGGGAATGGTCACGGCCTCGGAAGCCTCCAGCTCCGCTCTCTCGGCCGTGCTCACTCCCCCTAACGGCAGCTCTTCTACTCCCACCTGCAGGATCCCCCATCCGGTTAATGAGCACATCATCACGATCCGAACACAGACTCTGGACCAATTCTTTTACCTCCTCTTTTATCTCTTTCTTATCCTCTCTCCGTCGCTTTTTAATTTCGCTCACCCCCTCTTCCACTTCTTCTAATTTCTGCTTCACCTCCTTCATCTCCTCGTGCGCCCCTTTAAGTTCTTCCTCTAACTCCACTTTATTTTTTTCTATGTGCTCCCGCACCTCCCGCTCTTTAACCTCCATCACCTCTACCACTTTGTTCATTTTTTTCGTCAAGTCCTCATGTACCGTCTGACACTCTTTTTAAATTACCCCTACGTCCTTTTTCATCTCCTTCTGCGTCGATTTTAACCCCTCTATTACCGCTGTGTTCTTCTTTACCTGTTCCCCCAACTCCTTTTGTCCCACTGTCAGTTGTTCTACTCCCAGCGTCAACTCCTCTATACCCCCTTGCAATTTTACAGTCCCCTTTCTCACCTCCTTCTCCATGCGCTCCTTACAGTGCCTCACCTCCTCGCGCACTCCTCCGACCTCCTCACTCACTCCTCTTCTGATCTCCTCTCCCATCACTTGCATCTCCTGCCCAGATGCCACCCTCATCTGCTCCATTTCCTCCCTGTGAGCATCCAATTTCGTTTCTACCCCCATTCTGACCCCCTCTATCTGCTGCCCCATTTGGTTAACTTCCCTTTCCGCTTGGTCCCTCATGTCCCTCAATTTGCCTTCCATGGTGTTTTCTAACCCCTCTAACCCTTTTTGCATCCCTTCCATTTGATTCTCCTGAGTGGCCATTCTGTTTTCTACCCCCGTTAACCCCTCCTGTATTTCCCCTAATCTATCGTCTAATTTCCCAAATTTCATGTCTAATCCCTTAAAATTATTGTCTAATCCCTTAAAATTATTGTCTAATCCCTCACTGGTACCCCTCGCTTCGTCCCTCATTACCCCTATTTTGCCCTCCAATCGCTCACCCTGAGCATCCATCCGGTTCCCCATTACTCCCATACTGCTTTTCAAACCTCTAATTTGGTCTCCCAATTGCTCACTATTCTTTTCCATTCGCTCGTTACTCTGGGCCATAAGGGCCTTTATTTGCAAAAAAAACAAGTCCAAATCCACCAGGGGCGCTGTCACGGTCGCCGGCGCGGTGACCAGCGAGGCGCCATTTCGCGCGTCTGCTACCCCCGCTGTTTCGCTCTCCTCACGTGTCTCACTTTGGTCCTGGACCGACCCTGCTTCACTCTCCCCTACCGGACCCCAGCCGTCTTGATCCGCCATAGCGCGACTTTCAAAATTCGAGTTTCGTAACACAAATCCAAATTTTGCTGTTATAATTTCGTCGAGCGCAGTAACCGCGGGACCGCGCTCCGGATCGATTTTGTCGAGCGCAGTACGCGCTCCGAATCGATTTTCCCTCCCAAAATTTGGGCCTAACTAATTTAGTCCCGGGTCCGAATCTCACTCCTCGACACCAATTGTTACAGACACGACTTTGATGTTAAGGTGGGCCAAGCGGAATGGCCGTCGTGTCCGCACAAATTACCCGATTATACTCGACGTTGACGAAGCCGCGCCACGCTGGCTCAATAAGGAAAAAGAAGACACCCGGCTGGGTTATAATGACAGACACCAATGTTTCGATTCTCAATTATATTCGTACGGAAAAGGTTAGATTACAGGGGCTAGAGGTATATTACAGGAAGACAGGCACTTAGACACACTCTTACATTAACCCCGGACAGACGACAGATAAACGGGACAACGGCTGACTCACACGGGGGTTGATGGCGGGGAAAGGCAGGTATCGGTGGCTCCAGGTGCGCCTGGGCTCGGGGCAGAATCCACACGGTTCGGTCCGGTCCAAAGATGCGGGGAGGTCACAGCACTCAGAGGGGACGTTCTTTCTCAGGCGGGTCTTTCTCTCTCAGCGATCGCAGGCAACGTTCTTTCTCAGGCTGGGGGTGCATCTCACGTCACATCCGGCGCGGGGCCGCGTATATCCGGCGGGGAGTGACACGCCCTCGGCTCGCTAGCGCCGCCCCAGATGGAATCGGTCCGCCCTTCTGATTGGGTGCGGGGGGTTACCAGGCTCCGCCCTTGAGGAGGAGCTGACAGCCAGCCCCTCCGTGGTAACCCCGTGGAGCGCGTGGTCAATGGCGCTAATCGAGCCGGTGTGAGGACGCATCCTCCCCCGCGCCGCCGCCATCTCCTCTGTTGTTGTTGTAATTGTTGGGGAAGAAGATGGAAGGAGGTATGGGAAAGGTCCTAAACTCACTACTGATGCCATATAATCACATTCTGGTGCAACGAAGAGTCAGAATTAATGGAAACGAGTCCTTAACTGACATAGATTAAGAATAACTAGCAAGATGTCCGAAAGTTGTCTACGTGTGGTGCGGTGGACCTGGGCACGACATTTAATGGGGGAATAAGGGGAAGGTCGGCTCTACTGATTGTTATTTACATGCAATGGGACTAGGGAATGGGGGATTGGGGAAAGTTGGGGAGTATTGGAGAAATAGGGGAATATTTACAAGCGGATATGGAGGCCAAATTCCATATTCGCAACAATATATTGCTGCCCGATAAACGGGCTTTTCAGAGTGCCTGAGTGTTTGGTTTGATTAAAGCAACTCGGATGAATTCCAGCTTTTTGTCGCGTCCATTCTTCCGATCGACGTGGGAGCCCCAGCTCCTTCATTGGTGACCTACCGACATGGACACGGCAGTCGCCCTTAAACTGCCTACCTTCTGGGAGGCTCACGCGGCGGTTTGGTTCGCACAGGCGGATTCCCTGTTCGCCCTGCGAGGCATCACGGCCGACGACACCCGCTTCCACCATGTGGTAGCAGCGCTCGGTTCGGCCACCGCGGCCCACGCCCTGAGCCTCCTCGAGAGCCCGCCAGCCGCTGACAAATACGGCGCAATTAAGAAGCTTCTCCTCGACGCTTTCGCCCTCCCATCGGCGGAACGCGCACGGCGCCTGCTCAACCTGCCCGAGCTCGGCGACACGCGCCCTTCCGAGCGAATGGACTACATGCTTTCACTGCTCGGCGAGCACTCTCCGGCATTCCTGTTCCGGGAGCTGTTCCTCCGTCAGCTGCCTAACCCGGTACGCCTCGCCCTGGCAAGCACGACGATCACAGATCCCCGGGCCCTTGCCAGAGAAGCCGACAAGATCTCCGCCGCAGGACAGCGCATCGCAGCGGCGACATGGGACCCACCGCCGTCCGACGCAACACCCATGGCGCCCGAGCACCCGGCACGGTCGACGACCGAACTGCCGACGCAATTGGCGGCCGCTACACCGAGCCGACCACCTCCAGCACGACGACCGGAGCCTCCACCTGACCAAGCGTGGTGTTACTATCATGCCAGGTTCGGACAGAAGGCCCGGACATGCCGACCCCCGTGCACCTTCGGCAGGCCGGGAAACGGCCGGGCCGGCGTTCATTACCAGCCATGAGCGCCGGCCACATGGGCAACTTACTGTTCATCACGGATAAAGCGTCCGGACGGCGCTTCCTGTGCGACACCGGCGCCCAACTGAGCGTCATACCCGCCTCTGACCAGGACAGGCAATCCGCGGTTTGCGGCCCCTCCTTGGTTGCGGCCAACGGATCGACCATCCGCACCTTCGGCCCACGCAACGTCACCCTCTGCTTCGGCGGCCAACGCTTTGCTTGGACGTTTGTAACCGCAAACGTGCCCATGGCTCTGCTAGGCGCCGACTTCCTCTGCACACACGGACTGCTGGTGGACGTCCAACGGCGTCGTTTAATCAACGCCGAAACCTTCAGCTCCCTGGTATGCACATTGAGCATCTCCGCGCCGACCGAGCTGGCATGCGCCGTCCCAGCGGCGAACGAGTTTGCTCGCCTGCTCACGGAGTTCCCGGCCCTCACGCGGCCGACGTTTTCGGCCGTCGCAGTACGGCATGGGATCGAGCACCACATACCAACCACGGGCCCGCCGGTCTACGTCAGGGCCCGCCGCCTCGACCCAGCCAAGCTCGCCATGGCGAAGGCCGAATTCGACGCGTTGGAGCACCTCGGCATCGTGCGGCGCTCCGATAGCGCGTGGGCCTCGCCACTGCACATCGTGCCAAAGCCGGGGGGTGGATGGCGCCCGTGTGGTGACTACCGCCGTCTCAATGACGCTACCACCCCCGACAGGTACCCAATCCCGCATATCCAAGACTTCTCCGCCCGTCTGGCGGGACGGGTCATTTTTTCGAAAATTGATCTCATACGGGGATATCACCAGGTACCTGTCAGGGCGGCCGACGTCCCTAAAATGGCAGTCATCACGCCGTTCGGCTTATTCGAATTCTTGCGGATGCCGTTTGGTCTCAAGAACGCGGCTCAGGCGTTCCAGCGCTTGATGGACGGCGTGCTGCATGACCTGCCGTTCCTTTTCGTTTACCTGGATGACATCCTCGTCGCCAGCACGTCCCGGGCCGAGCACCTCCGAACACCTCCGAACACTGTTCGGGCGCCTCAGCGAGCACGGCCTCATTGTCAACCCGGCCAAATGCCACTTCGGCACGACGGCCGTTGATTTTTTGGGCCACCACATCACGAAGAACGGGGCCGTGCCGCTGCCAACCAAGGTCGAGGCCATCACCACGTTCCCGCGTCCCCGCACCATAAAGGCCCTGCAGGAATTCCTGGGAATGGTGAATTTTTATCACCGCTTCGTGCCCCGCGCTGCTCAACTCATGCGGCCCCTCTACGAAGCCCTCCGGGGCAAGCCGGCCAAGCACGACATCGCCTGGTCCGCAGCAATGGATGCGGCCTTCCAAAGCTCAAAGCGGGCCCTCGCCGACGCAACACTGCTCGCTCACCCGGTGCTCAACGCTCCCATCGCCCTCACCACGGATGCCTCCGACTACGCGGTGGGCGCCGTACATGAGCAATGGGTGAAAGGGGTTTGGCAGCCACTCGCTTTTTTCAGCCGGCAGCTCCGGCCGAACGAGCTCAAATACAGCACGTTTGACCGGGAGCTCCTCGGTCTACACCTGGCCGTCCGCCATTTCCGCCACCTCCTGGAGGGCCGACCTTTCACGGCGTTCGTCGACCACAAGCCGTTGGTTTACGCCATGGCCAAGGTCACGGAGCCGTGGTCGGCCCGCCAACAGCGCCACCTCTCCGCCGTGTCGGAGTTTACCACGGACATCCGGCACGTCGCCGGCAAAAACAACGCCGTGGCCGACTGTCTTTCCCGGGCCAGCGCGAACGCGGTCCACCTGGGCGTGGACTTTGCGCTTATGGCGGCGGACCAAACCACCGACACCACGGTGCAAGCCCTCCGGGCGGCGGACACGGGCCTCCGCCTGGCCGACATCCCTTTCGCGGACACTGTCCTGCTCTGCGACGTCTCCCAAGGCCAGCCTCGCCCCATCGTGCCCGTCACCTGGCAACGCCGCATCTTCGCCTCCCTCCACGGCCTTTCCCACCCGGGCCGGAAAGCTTCCCAGAAGCTGGTGTCGGCGCGATTCATCTGGCACGGCCTTCGTTGGGACGTCCGCGATTGGACCAGCACCTGCATGGCCTGCCAACGGGCCAAGGTCCACCGACACACCCAGGCCCCGCTGGCACCTTTCACCGTGCCCGAACGACGTTTCGACCACATCAACGTGGATCTGGTGGGCCCCCTCCCCCCGTCACGGGGGTTCACACACCTGCTCACCATGGTGGACAGGACCACCAGGTGGCCGGAGGCCGTTCCCCTCGTCTCCACCACCACCGCCGACGTGGTGCAGGCTTTCATCGCCACCTGGGTCGCCCGCTTCGGCGCACCGGCGGACATCTCGTCAGACCGCGGACCACAGTTCACCTCCGAGCTGTGGGGCGCGGTCGCCCGCAACCTGGGGGTCAAGCTCCACCGTACTACGGCCTACCACCCCCAAGCAAACGGGTTGTGCGAGCGATTCCACCGCTCCATGAAGGCCGCGCTCATGGCCGGCCTTCAAGACGGCGGTTGGGCCGACCGGCTGCCGTGGGTCCTTTTGGGCCTCCGCACGGCCCCCAAGGAGGACCTCCAGGCATCCACCGCCGAGCTTGTCTATGGCCAGGCGCTACGCGTCCCGGGCGAATTCGTGCCCGACGCTACCAGTCCCTGGTCCGCAGCTCACCAGCGCTCGGACCTCCAGGAGGCCGCCCGACGGTTTGCCCCCGTGCCAACATCCCACCACGGTGACCCCCAGTCCTACGTCCCCCCAGCACTTCGCACAGCGGAGTATGTTTTTGTGCGTCACGACGCACATCGGGGGCCACTCCGGCCGCCGTACGACGGGCCCTTCCGGGTGCTGCGACGGGACGACAAGTCGTTCGTCATCGACATCGGCGGCAGGTCGGAGCGGATTGCGGTGGACCGCCTCAAGCCGGCGCATGTGGACGTCGACCACCCACCACGGGTGGCCCTTCCGCCGCGGCGAGGCCGCCCCCCGTCCACGGTGCCCCCCACTCGACCGCCCACCACCACACCGGACCCCCTCCCACGACCCGCCAGGGGTCGCTTCGGCCGGGTCATCAGGACCCCCCTCAAATTGACCCTGCCGGTGCAAGTCGATTCTGGGGGGACGTGTGTAGCGGCTACCGCTGGGTTTTCACAATCGCCTTGCATCTATCAAGGACGCGGAGCGATCACCATGCCGGGCTCGTCCAGGACGCCCGGGCAGGCCCGCGCTCAACTTGCCAGGCCTCGGTCGGGACGCCCGGGCATGCCAGGCTCGCCCTCAACTTGCCAGGCCGCAGCCAGGACGCTGGGCCACGCCCCCTCTCGCCTTTCCTGGGCAAACGCTCCGGGATAATATGTATATATTGTAACGATTTTGAGAAGTGTGTAACGAATTTGAGAAGTGTAACGGTTTTTGAGAAGTGTAACAATTTTGGAGGAAGTGTAATGAATGTGAAAACGTTACAATGGAAACGTTACAATGTGACCGTTACAAACGTACGGTACCACCCTGTAATGTAAATAATGGTCGCAGTCAGCGTCCTAGTTAATTGCATGAAATATACACGCAGGTCACGATATATCTTTTAAATAGTGTATTTCCTTATTCCATGTAGGCTAAGTATGTGTTTTCCCACTAGATTGACTTTGCATTGTATCAAACAAAATAAGCGTAGGCCCTTCCAATTTCCCCAAAACCTCCCTTCCAATTGCCTTCCGCATTTTGGCTGGTTTTCTTCAAACCACCATTGGCCACGAGGTAAGGTTGGGGAAGAAAGGCGTGTCTCCACCTCGTCATAAGAAGCAAGGAGTGAACCAGCCCTAACAGCCAATCAACACCGCGGTGAGTGACCCGGTAGGCGTGCCCTCGGAGTCGGCGGCTTGATTTCGCTCGAGGTGATAAAAGCGACTGCAAGGGACTGCTTTAAGAGATGAGCTGGAGATGACCCTGGGAGAGGAGCAAAGAGGCTGCACCAAAGAGAGGCGGTGAGATGCGAAACGCTCCAAGCCAAAGAGGAGAGGTACTCGGCAAGGAGACCAGCGTTGGAAAGACGTGCTGAAAGGAGGGAGACGGCCCCGCCCCAAGAAGGGGAGCAGGTGTGCCGAACCAGCGCGGGACGTCTACCGCGGTGGATACACGACGGAGGGTTTCTCACCAAAACCGCGAGGGATTGCGAACTGCGCGCTCCCGACCAAGCGATCCATCTCAAGCCTTACCTGCCTGCAATTATCCCCTGTGTAAGTGTGAACGTCCTGTCCTGTTCGTTTGTCTTGGGGCTAAGTAAAAATGAATAGTGTAAGTTAACCATTCGCTGTGTTACTGCTTCTTCCATCCATTGTTGTGTGTGTATAATAAATCTGTTCTTCCTCCGTATTCTTCTTCTTCTTTTTCCTTCTCTTTCGGTCGCTTTAGAGATTTCCCGATTGAATATCTGTGGGGCGATCTGGTCAACGTCGGGTGGAATCGGGTTTTAATCGGGGAGTAACTGTTCGGACGCGGTTAAATACACCACCGCTCGGTCAATATAACATCTAAAAGCCGCGTCTGTAACATTTGGTGTCGAGGAGTGGAATTCGGACCTGGGACTAAATTTGTTAGGCCCAAATTTTGGAACACCAATTGTACTATTAGAGTAACAATTGGTGTCGAGGAGGGAGATCGGACCCGAAATCGGACCCGAAGCGCGCTTAACGCGCTCAAAATTACAAGCTGCCGAAATTTATTTTGTTTTATAAAGCAAAACCCGAATTTTGAGATCGCGCCATGGACAATCAAGGCGATCGGATGTCGGTGGGAGAGATAGACGGGGTGGAATCGACCCAGGACCTCGGGGAAATGTATGTGGAGGAAAGGGAGGAGAAAAATGGCAAGGCGGTTGAGGGTGTATCAGACGCACAAAATGGCGCTCTCGCGTACGGGGTTTCAGGCGCGCAAAAAGGCGCCTCGCACGAGCGCGCGGCAGCCGAGCCCGCGGTGCCAACGGCCTGGGATCCATTTCTTGCAAATTTGTTGAAATTTTTGACCCAGTGGGATGAAGAAAACAAAATGTATGCCCAGGGGCTCATATCCAACAGGGAAATTAACAACATGGGTGTTCAAATGACTAAGGAACTAAAAGAAAGAAATGAGGCAACAACGAACGGAATGAGGGCCGATAGGGAGGAAAGGGAGCAGAGGGACAGAGACCGCAAGTTGGGCGAAAGGGTCCCAGGGGTGCGCGAGGAGGTAAAGCGAGGTGAGAGGCGTATGGAGAAAGAGGTGAGAAATAATACGGCTAAGTTACAAGGGGGAATAGAAGATCTGACGAAGGGAGTAGAACAGCTGACAGTCGGACAAAGGGAACTAGCGGACCAAGTGGAAAAGAACACTGCAATCATCGGGGGTTTAAAAGCGACACAAAAGGACATTAAAAACGAATTAATAGCAACACAAAAGGAATGTCAGATGGTACATGAGGGGTTGACGAAGACGTTGGAGGAGGTGACAGAAGTGATGGAGACGAAGGACCGAGAGGTGAGGACGCACATCGAAACGGTTAAGGTGGCGTTAGAGGAAGAAATAGAGGGGGCGCACCGGGAGATGAAGGAGGTAAAGGAAAAATTAGAGGAGGTGGAAGAGGGGGTGAGTGAAATTAAGAAGAGACGGAGGGAAACTAAAAGGGAGATAAAGGAGGAAGTCATGGAATAGGTACAAGGTCTGTGTTCAAATCATGATGAAGTGCTCACTAACCAAATAAAAAGTTTGCAGGTGGCAGAGGAGGTGCGGAGACGAAGTACGGAGGTGAGTGGCAATGTATATGATGTGAGGAAAGCTTCAGTCGGCTTGGGGATTGGTTTGGATCCGGGTGTTCGTGAAAGGCCGTTGGTGAAGTGTGTGACAGGTCAGGTGTGCGAAAAAAGAGGTGTGCGAGAATGTCCGACCATGGGGTGCGTGAGGAAAAAGTGCACGCCGAGGAGTGAGTGTGCCGTCAGGAGTGAGCCGGTCGAAGCGCGTGTGCGAGGGGGTACATGGAAGCGCGGTGTGGTGAGTGTTACGGAGGAAGTAACGAGAGAGTGTACACCTGTGGTGAGTGTTACGGAGGAAGTAACGAGAGAGTGTACACCTGTGGTGAGTGTTACAGAGGATGTAACGAGAAAGTGTACGTCTGTGGTGAGTGTTACGGAGGAAGTAACGAGAGAGTGTACACCTGTGGTGAGTGTTACGGAGGAAGTAACGAGAGAGTGTACACCTGTGGTGAGTGTTACAGAGGATGTAACGAGAAAGTGTACGTCTGTGGTGAGTGTTACGGAGGAAGTAACGAGAGAGTGTACACCTGTGGTGAGTGTTACGGAGGAAGTAACGAGAGAGTGTACACCTGTGGTGAGTGTTACGGAGGAAGTAACGAGAGAGTGTACACCTGTGGTGAGTGTTACGGAGGAAGTAACGAGAGAGTGTACACCTGTGGTGAGTGTTACGGAGGAAGTAACGAGAGAGTGTACACCTGTGGTGAGTGTTACGGAGGAAGTAACGAGAGAGTGTACACCTGTGGTGAGTGTTACAGAGGATGTAACGAGAAAGTGTACGTCTGTGGTGAGTGTTACGGAGGAAGTAACGAGAGAGTGTACACCTGTGGTGAGTGTTACGGAGGAAGTAACGAGAGAGTGTGCACCTGTGGTGAGTGTTACGGAGGAAGTAACGAGAGAGTGTACACCTGTGGTGAGTGTTACGGAGGAAGTAACGAGAGAGTGTACACCTGTGGTGAGTGTTACGGAGGAAGTAACGAGAGAGTGTACACCTGTGGTGAGTGTTACGGAGGAAGTAACGAGAGAGTGTACACCTGTGGTGAGTGTTACAGAGGATGTAACGAGAAAGTGTACGTCTGTGGTGAGTGTTACGGAGGAAGTAACGAGAGAGTGTACACCTGTGGTGAGTGTTACGGAGGAAGTAACGAGAGAGTGTGCACCTGTGGTGAGTGTTACGGAGGAAGTAACGAGAGAGTGTACACCTGTGGTGAGTGTTACGGAGGAAGTAACGAGAGAGTGTACACCTGTGGTGAGTGTTACGGAGGAAGTAACGAGAGAGTGTACACCTGTGGTGAGTGTTACGGAGGAAGTAACGAGAGAGTGTACACCTGTGGTGAGTGTTACAGAGGATGTAACGGGAGGGTGTGCGCGAGAAAGGTGTGTAACGGACGGGTGCATGAGGAAAGAGTGTGCGGTCGAGAGTAAGGGTGAGTGCGTGACCGAGAGTGGAGGTGAGAGTAGTGAGAGTGAAACGGAGCGTGAGTTGGTTATGACAGGTGAGCGAGGATGTACACCTGGGATGGAAGGATGCACACCTGGAATGGTAGAGCGTGTGTGGGAAGGCACATTTGAGTTGGTAGTGAGGCACGTGGTTGGGTGTGCGAATGAGAGCACACCTGTGATTGTCACAGAGGAGGTGACCGAGGAGGGGGCGCGAAGCGGTGTATTGGTGAGGTGTGCGAGCAACGAATGTGTGCCAAAGTGTTCGGTGGTCAGGTGTGTGACCAAGGCTGTGAGTGGAATGGGTGTACCTGGGTGTGTAAGGAAAGGTACGAGGAGCATGGGCACAGCTGGATGTGTGAGCAAGGAACGGGCTGCGGGGTGTAAGCGTCCAGGTGAAGCATCGACGTTAGACGGGGTAGAGTTTAGAACGACTTATAGCCGAATCAGGCCCTCGGTGCGCGTCGGGCAGCTTCGCGTGCCGCGAGGATCAGCGGGGATCCGAACCACGGCGGTTTCGAAAGAACCGCCGTACGCGATCCACGCTATGCCTCGCTTGGAACGGCCGCGGCCGGGCTCCACTAGGCGGAGCGGGCAGCTGGATAGGAAGGGTCGTTATGGCGACCACGTTTTGTTGAGACGTGCCGGCAGGTCGAGATCGGGACATTGGATGGCCCCACGCCGAGGTGATGCGTGGGATCTCGGCCAGGGTAAGCCCCCGCCCATGCCCCGAATGCGGGACGCATCCAGCCGCCAGCACAAAAGAATTCGCGTTCATTGCTCGGCTGTACGAAGCCGGGCTGTAGATGTGAATTAGCGCAACGAGAGGATGTAATAAGTAGACGGATGATGATGGTAGTGATTTGAAACGAAATTTAGAAAAGTGAATAGAATTGGCAGTAAATGGAAAATTTTTGAATTGGTTGGAATTTGGACGAGCAAAATTGATAGTGAGAGACCCCCGATGTGGTGGGATGGCAAATCCACCATCCCTCACAAGTGGGGGCAAAGGAGCAATAGCTTATGGGGTGTATGGCAGTGAAAACTAGCCCGGGTGGGTTAGGTTATATTGATAGGGCCCTAGAAGATGACATTAGGTAACGTTAAGGTTAGTTAGTGACTGATACCTGTAGTGGGGACGCAGGTAGATTAGTATGGATGATAATGACGTGGGAGCGCAATAGTTTAAAGGGACGACTGGGAAGCGCAAGTTTCAGAGGGGAGTAGTTAGCTGAGATGATGCCGTGTGTGTGAGGATTGAACAGGTGAGAATGGAACAGGTGTGATTGCACAGGTGTGCAACTGAACAGGTGTGTGGAGCAGTGTATGAGGGAGTAGTGGTGATTGCGTGTTGTGTTGACCAAATGGTCCAGGAAGAAAGGAGGGTGCAGGTGGCACCAGGTATGATTGCACAGGTGTGCAACGACAGGTGAATGAAGAACAGGTGTATGTGGCTGTGTGGAATAAATGGTAGTGTGGAATATCTGGAGTAGTGGAATGGATGGTCGTGGAGTGAGAATGGTGGAAATTGTGGAGTGGAGTGGATGGTGCGAAGGTGTGAATGGGGGAAGAGTGGACCCCCATCACGGATACCCGGGGCGGGTAGTGTAAGTGTTAGGTAGAGGGTACAGGTAAATTGTGGTTGGATATTGGCATCTGTGGTGCGGGTGACAGAATGGTATGTGGATGGGTGCGTTGGTGTTGTGGAAATGGCTGGGCGTGTAGCCTGTTAGTGTGTGTAGTTGGTTTGGGCACTCCACCACTGTGAGGATGTCGGCCAGGTGAGGCCGCAGGTGGGCTCTGGGAGCCGGTAGTAGTTGTTGTGGATGGGGCCCGAGGATCCGGAGGACGGACCCGGGTAGCCCAGTGCCAGAGGGCACCATGGGGTGACAGAGCCAGGAGAGGGGCTGTCCCCAGGTAGTTAGGTTAGGGTGAGGAGCTAGGTAAGCTCGGGTGGCAACTACAGTGGTGGAGGTGTGCAGGTGGGTAGACCTGTTGGGAGAGGTACACGTCGCAGCCCAGAAATTGTGCTAGAGCACCGGGAGATGAATCGGGGGAGTGAGACCCCAAATTGAGGAGCACCACAGTTTGGCCAATGGGAATTGGTTATTAGAACCCATAGTGTAAGTTGGCCAATGGATTGGCAGGGAAAGACCCCGGGTAGTGTAAAGTGTGTTAAAGTCATTTAGAGGATAGTTAGGATGAAGGATCTCCTCGCACCATCTGCATCCACTCACCTGAGGTGACAGGTACTCCACACCATGCCATGTTTTGATTATTTTTTATGATGCAAATGTTTGGATTGTGAGACGCATCATGACGTGGGTGTGACATTGTGCTTTGATGTTCCATCTCTGCCTCCTTATGAGGATTGATGATGAATTTGGTGATGGCAAATTTTGAAGTAAAGGGATTGTGGGGACGAATTTGGTATAGGGGAAATATGGGGAAGACGTGACAGTAGTGACGAATTTGTAAATGTGTAGATTTTTGTACATATGGGGTGAGAACAAGGGTCGGGTAGGTGACAGGGGGGTGACGTACGGTAGGGACGAGCTTTCTCACTTCGGCCTCCGTACGCATTTCACCTTGCATTGCCTTATGGACGTGTACCCTTGTGACCTTACCCCTCGCTCAATTGTCTTTCTTTTGTCTCCCACATGACCTGTGCGCCGTTGGGTGCCGATGGGAGCGTGCGTGAGGTGGCCATTGTGCGCCCGAGATTCCCAGAACCAGCATGCATTGCGTTGATGTACCACTTTATGGACCGCTGTTCTGCGGCCAAGTACCACTTGATGGACCCCAGGTTCTGGGGCAGGGCACCTCTGTTGGAAACCGGCCATAGTGGCCAGGGAATCTTGCTTGCGGACCTCGGTAAGGTGGCACCTATGCCAAACAGGTGGACCACCCTTAGTTGGCCCCTGAGGCCCTAAATAAAAATGGACACAAGTTGTGCCTTTTATTATGTCCAAATAGGCCGCATGAAGCCAGAAGACGTCGGGAAGAACATCGGCCCAGCAGAGAAAGAGAAGACCACCACCAGTTGTTTTGTTGTGTTTATTATGAACCATGGTGACCGCACCGGATGGTGCTTTTGGGTGCTTTGTGGTGTTTGGGTGCTTTTGGGTGCTTTGGTGGTATTGGTACTGGTGCATCGATGCAATGCGTGCTGTCTCCTCCCTCCCAACAGGAATTTCTTTCTCTTGTTCCCTAAAAAGAAAAAAAAAAAAATACAGGTCCTGGGTTGCGTTGTAAATAAGAAATCACGTCATTGTAAATAATGCTCCCCACCGTAAATGTATAGTTTGAGAATAATTCCGTAATTCGGTTAGCTGTGGGCTTGAGTCTGTTAGACAGGATGCAATGCAATAGGGGGACATACTTATTTGTGTTTTAAAATTGTCACACTCAGGGTCAGGTTAATTGTAGAGGGAATTACACCTACGTGCCACACTAAGTTAAAGTTTAATAGGCCCGACAACGGACCTGAAGAAAGGGGGGTGCAGTGTAACGATTTTGAGAAGTGTGTAACGAATTTGAGAAGTGTAACGGTTTTTGAGAAGTGTAACAATTTTGGAGGAAGTGTAATGAATGTGAAAACGTTACAATGGAAACGTTACAATGTGACCGTTACAAACGTACGGTACCACCCTGTAATGTAAATAATGGTCGCAGTCAGCGTCCTAGTTAATTGCATGAAATATACACGCAGGTCACGATATATCTTTTAAATAGTGTATTTCCTTATTCCATGTAGGCTAAGTATGTGTTTTCCCACTAGATTGACTTTGCATTGTATCAAACAAAATAAGCGTAGGCCCTTCCAATTTCCCCAAAACCTCCCTTCCAATTGCCTTCCGCATTTTGGCTGGTTTTCTTCAAACCACCATTGGCCACGAGGTAAGGTTGGGGAAGAAAGGCGTGTCTCCACCTCGTCATAAGAAGCAAGGAGTGAACCAGCCCTAACAGCCAATCAACACCGCGGTGAGTGACCCGGTAGGCGTGCCCTCGGAGTCGGCGGCTTGATTTCGCTCGAGGTGATAAAAGCGACTGCAAGGGACTGCTTTACCAGATGACTGGAGATGACTGGAGAAGAGCTGGACGGAGATGACCCTGGGAGAGGAGCAAAGAGGCTGCACCAAAGAGAGGCGGTGAGATGCGAAACGCTCCAAGCCAAAGAGGAGAGGTACTCGGCAAGGAGACCAGCGTTGGAAAGACGCGCTGAAAGGAGGGAGACGGCCCCGCCCCAAGAAGGGGAGCAGGTGTGCCGAACCAGCGCGGGACGTCTACCGCGGTGGATACACGACGGAGGGTTTCTCGCCAAAACCGCGAGGGATTGCGAACTGCGCGCTCCCGACCAAGCGATCCATCTCAAGCCTTACCTGCCTGCAATTATCCCCTGTGTAAGTGTGAACGTCCTGTCCTGTTCGTTTGTCTTGGGGCTAAGTAAAAATGAATAGTGTAAGTTAACCATTCGCTGTGTTACTGCTTCTTCCATCCATTGTTGTGTGTGTATAATAAATCTGTTCTTCCTCCGTATTCTTCTTCTTCTTTTTCCTTCTCTTTCGGTCGCTTTAGAGATTTCCCGATTGAATATCTGTGGGGCGATCTGGTCAACGTCGGGTGGAATCGGGTTTTAATCGGGGAGTAACTGTTCGGACGCGGTTAAATACACCACCGCTCGGTCAATATAACATCTAAAAGCCGCGTCTGTAACAATATATTGCTGCCCGATAAACGGGCTTTTCAGAGTGCCTGAGTGTTTGGTTTGATTAAAGCAACTCGGATGAATTCCAGCTTTTTGTCGCGTCCATTCTTCCGATCGACGTGGGAGCCCCAGCTCCTTCAATGTTTTGTTTTTAGATTAATTAATTGATTGGTTATTTAATTATTATCGATTAATTAAGTACTTATTTATTTCCTTTCTCATCTGGGCAATATCTCAGGCACCTTTTGAGTTAGGAAGCCGATATTTGGACATGCCAATGACCAGTTGATTTGGCTGAAAAGGGTATTTCTGGTTTATTGATTAATTAATTAATTAATTAATTATTTGATTAATGGCTTAATTTATTTTTTAAAGTTACATATTTGGATTAAACGGTGGTGGTTTCAGTATTCTATTTGCCAATTGCTTAATAATTTAATTATTTTACCATTACTATTTATTTATTTTCATTATTAATCACTTATTTACTTTCTTTCTCATCTGGGCAATATCTCAGGCACCTTTTGAGCTAGGAAGCTGATATTCGGACATGACATTGACCAAGTGATGTGGCTATAAATTATATATTTTGATTTATTGATTAATGAATTCAATATGTATTGATTAGTTAATTAATCAATTGACTATTTTTCCCAATTAATGACGTATTTAATTAATTTTCAAAAAGTTTCAGCTTCGGATGAAACACCGGTGGTTGAGGTATGCTTTTAGCCAATTAAGAAATTATTTTACGATTATTATTTATTGATTTTAATTATGCAATTAATCAATCAATTATTGTATACCTCATCCTCCCAATACTGTCTCTGTGTGCACGGCGGTATCGCCGAGCGCCAAAGGTACCCCAGTACTGCCGCGCTGGAGGATGTTATTTATTTATTTGACATGGGGGTGGTGTACTTTGAATGTAGCTCTACTTGTTCTGATTCTGATGTATCATACTTTGTTAGAGAGCATCGGTGAGCAGTTTCTTGGTAGGTGCCATGAGTCGGTTGGCGTTGAAGATCACACGGTGTCCTTCTGATGCTGCAGCACAATCCATAAAATGCCCGTAGACTTTGATTAACCAAACCAGAAAATGAAAGGCCACTATATATCAAAATAACTTAGGATCCCAGGAATAAGAAAATCCAAGATGGTTCCCCATTGGAACTGGAGCATGTTTGAATAGGTACACACTGTGAAAAGGTGAAGAAAATGTCTACATTATCTGTGACCTTAAAAGTGAACAAACATTTCCATTCGTTGTGAAGCCATTATTTTGTGGTCGAGTGAACTTGATTGAATGTAATTTACGGTGTCAAAATATATCCGTGAGCATTAATGGAATCTGGAAGCTATTCTGATCATAACAACATGTACAACATGTTTTGTACTCATTTTTTGGTTTCAGATTATGACATCCATCTAATAATTAGTATTCAATGCATTGGTCTTTGTGACCTCGTATAGTAGCGATATTTGTGAACATCTTATGGCGTATACATACCTACCAAGAGCATGAAACAAGCTTTCATAAATTTGTTTCCATACACCCATACATATTTGTACACCATATTTGTATCCATACACCCATACATCCATACATATTTGTTTCCATATACATAACATATGTTATCAAAATATTAAATGTCTCATAATGTGGATTAGTAAAGTGATTTAGTATGTATATTTATCTGTAGGAATATAAATAACTTTAAGGTAACGTTTGATTGTGGCATGGTAATCTCATCGCAAAAGTGTAAAATTCACAATAGGGGTACCCTACTTCAAACGGCCATATCTCTGATTGTAGGACGTAATTGAAGGTCATCATGACATTTCAAATTCCTGACCTGCCATTGAACAGAATAATGTCTGATGACCCATGTTACTTTTCCAGTTTAGATCGTTGTCTCTTTTGGCCATCATGGTGCATCACCATCCGGGAAAGCCTAGTGTTGGCTTAACGGTTAAGGTGGCTGTCTTAAGATCCTAGGGTCTTGAGTTCAAGCCCCTGTCGTGCCATTGAATTAACACTAGGCAGATCGACTCAGCCTGTCATCCTTCCGAGGTCTGCAAAATGAGTTCCAGCTAGCTGGTAAAGGGGGCATTGCATCAGCGGTATGCACTACCACGCTCCCAGCAATGATGCAAACCCGAATTCACGTGCTGCATACCATAAGAATGCTCTGTATGCTCCATATTATGCAGCTGGGATAGCCATACGAAATTATGTATTAATAGACGACATGCTTGTATAAATGTTGAAGTAAACAGTTGGTCTACAACTCACTCCAAAAGAGTATGGATGGTTTCTACCATTATAGAGTGAAACATTTGCGAGGGCTTAATGGGGATTTAAATGAAAGGTTAACATATGCAAGCAACCCACTTTTGAACACTTGCCACATCTGTCTCACACTTGTTTACAAGGAGACTTACTTTAAGGATGCCATATGGCACGGCTTTGCATTGTGAGGCTTTTCCTCCAGAGGTTATTGCCAGAAACAATAATTTATCACGATACACCCCATATGGCAGATTTATCTTGACTCCTCTCTTACCCCTCCCAAAACACCACCCTCCGCTTCAGGACTTCTGCATTTTTAAAATCCTGGATCCACCTTTGTCCAGGCATATCTAAACAGAAATATATTTTGCTCATTTCCATATTTTCCCGGGTTGCCGAGATGTAGCCACAGCTCAACATGACAAAGCAGTCTGCAGCATGCCCAATATATACTGAAACACTGTGTAGTAAAAGGTCTCCGTGTTATGACAAATTCCCATGTGATGTGCAAGAGTTGGAGATAAAAACTGGAAATCATCTAATAAAAAAGGAAATAATTTTTCTTTCAGACCTTGATTATTTTTCAATTTTTATTCAGAGGTTTCCACTCATAGGTATTCATCAAATTCTCATCTTTAGATGCAGACCTCAATGTACTCAACAATTTTGTTCATATCTCAATTTGAAAGTGCAAACCTAATGAAGTGTCCTTAAAAAGTGACACAACTGAGGTCGCTGGTTTCAATAAATGGTGGTGTCGGCAAATGTTATAGGTCTTCACAACCAAGAAGAGTTTTATTTTTAGTCTTTGTGGACTCTATGAAAGTAAGAATTGGCATACTGGAGGCAAAGGCATCCATCCAATTGACATCCCATGACATTTTCAAATGGTTGATGGTTTCAAGCAGTCATGCACAAATGCGCTGTTTATGAAGCACTGTCATGGACAGTTGTTTACCGTGATGATTCAAATGTGCAGGATGAATGGTCCACCTGCCTTTGATTGCCAATAAAGCATTTTCAATGTTAGTTGGATAGTTGAGGTGTTGACACAGGAGCAGTGACTGCTGCTCCCTGTCCTGCAATCTGTTCCATAATGATGATCCGTCACCGCAGACTTTCAATATGAGGGTGTCTGAAATTTCCAATATGAGGATGTCTCAAATTGGGACATGTGGTTTGATTTTTGAAACTAGGATTGTATGTATAATACAGGAAAAAAAACTAGAAGTTCACTCATTAGAGCACACACCTCCACCCGGCTCAACAGTTTATATTTTGTATCCCACTGATAGACCAGATCTGAATTCGGACCTGAACCAAAATCCAATCGCTTGGTCTTGTCACCTGACCAACTCATTCACCAAGTTTTGTCATAATCCGCCCAGAACCTTTTGAAATATACTATACTGTATATCGTTTTTGTCCCTATCACTCAATGGTGAAGAATCACTTGGAAATGAAAAAAAAGCTTTAGTATCCGGATCCGGATCCAGATCTTCACCAAAATCGAATCATTTCTTCCTCGTTACGCACCCAACCTGTTCACCAAATTTCGTCCAAATCCATCGATAACTTTTTGAGATATAGTGATATATATTGAAATGGATTTGGGAAACCGTGCACTTTGTGTAATTGATTGTAAATATACCCCCTTGTAAATAATGTAATGATTCTTTGTAAATACCTCCATTTGTGTAAAGGTCAAAGGTCGTCATTTAGTTAGTCCATCGCACACATGTAGCCAATCAAAGAACCTCTCTATAGATATATCATTATTTTGTGTTTCAGTTTAAGGCTGTGTCTCCACTAGTTGACCTTGCGCTGCACCAAATTAAATAAGATAGATCCCCCCCTTTTCAATTGCCCAAAGCCTCCATTACCAATTGCATTCGCCTACATTACCAACTGCATTCGCCTACATCTCCAACTGCATTCATCCTCCATTGCCCAGGTGCTCCAACTCGGAGAAGAAGGGCGTGACCCGCCCATCGTCATCAAGAGGTAGAGCCAAGAAAGCCCTTGCCGACCAACCCAGAACGAGTGGGTTTGGCTTGAGAGGGCAGAGAGAGAACGATCGAGCAGTTTCGCGAACGTGTGCGAGGATGTCCGACTATGGGGAGTGCGGAAGGTATTTGTGAGCCAGGGTGTGCGGCGGTGATCGGGTGTGTGCAAGAATGCACCCCCATGAGTGGTACGGAGTATGTACCGGGAGAGAGTGCGCAAGAAGGTGCGCGAGAAAGGTGTGGAACGGAGGTGTGTGTGAGGAAAGAGTGTGCGCCGAGGAGTGAGTGTGCTGTCGAGAGTGAGAGTGAATGCACGACAGAGTGTGGTGGCGAGAGTGACACGGATCACGAGTTGGTTGTGGCAGGTGAGAGATAATGCACACCTGGAATGGAAGAATGCACACCTGGAATGGTTGAGCGCGTGCAGGAATGTACACCTGAATTGGTGGTGGTGCGAGAGGGCACATTGAAGCGCGTGATCAGGTGTGCAAAAGAGTGCACACCCGTGGTTGTCACAGAGGATGTGACCGACCTTGCGCTGCACCAAATGAAATAAGATAGATCCCCCCCTTTTCAATTGCCCAAAGCCTCCATTTCCAACTGCATTCGCCACCATTCACCATGTGCTCCAGCTCGGAGAAGAAGGGCGTGGCCCGCCCATCGTCATCAAAGGGTGGAGCCCTTACGACCAACCAAGAATGAGTGGGTTTGGCTTGAGAGGGCGGAGAGAGAACGATCGAGCAGTTTCGCGAACGTTCCAGGGTGTGGTGCTATATAACCCGTTGCGCGGCGCCCCCACCTCGGTTCTGAGGGAGGTGCGCTGAACCAAAGTTGAGAGTTCTGAGGAGTCCTTCTGTGGAGAGGTGAGCTGGCAGTTCCGTGGAGGGAGAACGCATGAGACAGAGAACGCATGAGGCGGAGGACGTACGAGGCCTGAGTGAGACGCTGCTTGGAACAGCCCCTGCGCGTGAAGCTCTGACACTATGCTGCAAGCGAAGCTGCACGTGAACCAGATTGCGGAGGAGTCGGCGGCCGTTCGCCTCCAGCCTGCCATCCTGGACGGACTCTTCTCTCCCTTCCCATACCATCCCTGCCATACTATCCATTCGTGTACGTGAGTTTGTCTTGTTTGTCTTGTCCTTGGGGTATAAGTTAAGCCTGTGTAAGTATAAGCTGCCCTGTGTCTCCTATCTTTCACTGTAAATTACCTTCGTATCCTTCTTTTCTTTGGTTGTGTAAATAGTAATTAATAAATACCTGTTCTTCCTACCTCTGTCTTCTTCATTCTCGTCCGATCGTCTTGGTCTTTTACCAATTGATATACGTGGCATGATTTGGCCAACGCTCAGGATCGGGTTAGTCTTTGCTAACGGCTCGAACTTCGGGTTGCTAAAACCGCTCGGCAAATACCATCTTGTCCGGGGTTCGAGCGGTACTTGTCTCCCTGTTCTGCGGAGGGACTGATAAAGGTATTCGGGATAAACCCTGGACCAATAACCCTGATCCGCCCCGCCCCCCCCCCCCCCCACAGAGGAGCGTTACAGGTACTATGAACGGAGACGGCCAGCTTAACAAGACGAGGGGATTAAACCCCCCTCGGTAAGGGGAGTGCCGTCGTCCGATTCCGTAACAATATATATACCTTCATTACCCCTGTTACTTGCAGGTTTCTGCATTTCCTCCTCCACTCTTTCTCTCCTCTTTTTCTATTCATTCATTCCCTTGATTAATTGTTTCCAATTGTTGCACCACTGCCCCGCTCCCAATTCCTTACCTTTTTACTAACTGTCACCTCTCATTGCCGCAAGCCTTGAGTAAAATAAGGTAAAATGGAAATGGAGGAAAATTGACAGCGATGTGTCAGACAGGTACAACATGGGTTACCTGCACACGCTAGGGGAAACGGAAACAAGTAACAGCTCACACTGCAACGCATATGCCTGCAATTATAACAGATGACATGTTAGTTGTTTCTATCACTTAACAGAGAGCAATCTACAAATTACCAAAGACAGCCACCCACAAGGAAAAGTGTGCAAGGCAGAACTTTCAAGTATAATTCTTGAACACATGGATTCTAATCAGCAAGAGCAAACTAAATTAAAGTTTAATTTTTCCAAGGCAAACCATATACTTTGTGACATCACATAATATAAATGGCACCAGGAAATAAAGGGAAGCAGAATTCCTCGTTTTCATAGCTCAACACATCATCAGTGAACTCAGGTGAAATATACAGTCTGACTTATTCCATCAACGTGTCAGCATTTGACTGAGAATGGCGTTGTCCCGAACAAGCCAGATTGATAAAAGGCTCATGACACCAAACAGTATTAGACATGACCAGATTACATCCTTAGACATTTCGATGAATTGGTATTTAACCCTTTCCATGCCACCAACTGCACAGAGAGTTGCATCAAACCTTATTTCCAAGTCGGATAATATTAATTTTAAAAGCATTTGTGAGAAGCAAGGAATCAATCTCTACATGTAGAAATATTCAGCATGCCATGTCAGCAAGCCAAGATGTCCATATTTCACAAAAAGGGCGGAAACTTCACTGCTTCGGATCCAAGGTTAAATAGTCCGTTGTTTCATTTACTTTTTAACTCTACTTATTGTCGCTTGTGCGTATTCCTCCAACAACAGCAACACCTCATTTCAGCCATCTTTGCAAATCATGTTTGTAAAAGTGTGTGTGTGTGTGTGTGTGTGTGTGTGTGTGTGTGTGTGTGTGTGTGTGTGTGTGTGTGTGTGTGTGTGTGTGTGTGTGTGTGTGTGTGTGTGTGTGTGCGAATATTCATGAAGTAAAAAAAAAAAAACTTTAAAAAGTATTACTTTTCTCCTAAACACCAGTTTCTTTACATTTGACAACAAGATATTCCAGCAGACAATGGGGATACCCATGGGTTCTGATCCGGCCTCTTTGTTTGCAAATTTGTTACTGCACATGTACAAGTCTGTGTCCAGAACATGTGTAGGAATAAACTAACAACTGCACGGAAGTGTGGAAACATCTTTAGATTAATTGATGATTTACTGGCAATTGATGATGGGCTTGTATTTTATCAGCTTCATGATGATATCTATCCAAAGAACTCGAATTAATAAAAAGAAAACCAAATTCACACTTCAATTTATTTTTTATAATTACAAATCGATATCAATAATAACTAGATATCTGCGATCGCAAAGCGATCGCCAAGAGCTAGTCTCCCCCGGTTTAACTTTGGCAATCACCTGTGACTAACCCTTGGCCCTTGATCCAATGATGGCATATTTTGTTTGGACACTCATATGACCTTGACCTTCAGCATTTAGGGACAGAGTGTAAATTAACAAAACGTGTCCCTATCAAAAAATTATCCAAAAAAATGCAACATCATGAAAATCAAAGGAAGATTATTCAAATTTTGATCAAAAAGGTGTTTTTTGTTAATTAGGTCACATTCTGTATAAGTACATCAAGGACACAAATCAAATACCTGGTGCACAACTTCAGTGCAGGCCCACTATGATGATGCAATAACATATTGGATGGCCAAGCGGTCTTTGAGATCCCGCATTAGCAAATTTGAGCGATGACAAAAACTTTTTTTCAGACCGCCATTTGACCTTGACCTTTATCTCCGAGGGGTATGATGTAAATGAAGGGTAGATGTGCCTTGCTTGAGGCTATATGTATAGGGCAATTTCGTTCTGATAGGGAAAACCTTAGTTGAGTTAGGGTGAAAAATGTTAAAATGTCTATTTGGATAAAAAAAAAATAGGTAAAGGTCAAATTAAATTATGCCAACCCTGTGTACTTTATATTTCTATTGTTGATGCAAAATTTCATTCCGAAAATCCTTGTACATTGGCAGAACAAAAAAAAGGGAGAAAACCTACATTGTGCTTAAGTACACCTTAGGATGTAAGACATTCACCTTTAACCCAGGGGGGTATTATTTCAATTAAGCATACATGCATCTTGATCTAAGCTATCTAAGAAGGCCAATTTCGTTCTGATTGGACAAACCTTAGTCAAGTTATGATGAAAAGTGTTAAACTGTTTAATCCGTGAATGTGGGGGCATTGTTTCAATGGGGAAAAGGGTTAGTGTTAGGTTTCCGGCGGTTTGTGATTAATGAAAAATGCCACGACTGTCGACACCGCGACTGTCGACACCGCGACTGTCGACACCGCGACTGTCGACACCGCGACTGTCGACACCGCGACTGTCGACACCGCGAATGTCAATGCATTGTTCCAATAGGGAAAAGGTGAATAGGTTCTCAATGGTTCCTGATCTATGGGGATATTTAAAAAAAAATTCGACCACAAATGCACCTGATTATAGTTTCATAAACAATGCTTACAAATAATAAAAAAACGACAACACAAGGTACCATTTACAATGTTTATTGAAGGAATGCGATTAACAGTTTATTTAAAGAGCATACCCAACCGTACCATTAAAACTAAAAGAAAAAGTCAACAACAGCAGGTATAGTTTCAAATTTTTATTTACACATACACACGCAACTTTTCAAATGATGATGATGATGAAGAATTACAATCCAGCAAACTCATTGAACTCCTCCGAAGACGACACAGGCGAGGTCACTGATGATCATGCACTGCAATTAATCTAGGTGAAATCGCTGATGGGTCCTGCACCAAAAAGAATGTAGGTGAGGGTGCTGAAGAAATGACGCAGGAGAGGTTGCTGACGAGTCACCAAAAGGAATGGAGGTGAGGGCGCTGTAGACAACGCAGGTGAGACCTCTGATGAATGTGCACTGAGGGGGATGCAAGAGAGGACGGCCAGGCAGGAGATGGTGCTGATGGTGCCTCCTGAGGTGGGGGGAGCAGGGTGAAAATAATGTGCGATTAAGAGCTGCCTGGCTAGCTCTTGCAGGTACCTCTTCTTGTCGATGAGCTGCACGAGTTGAGTGGGGAATGTTTCAGCCACCTCGTGGTTCGTAGAGGCACACTTGCCTGACAGTTTGATGTTGTCGAGACCGTATTACTTCTTGAAGCGTTAAAACCATCCCCTGATCACTCGGAATGTACTGAAGCCACTCATATCCGCACCCACATCACTCGTGCCCAGACCCCCATCAATCATGCCCAGACCCCCATCAATCATGCCCAGACCCACCATGTTTGATCAATACGTGGAGTTAGAGGCAAAACAAAGGTCAAGGCAGCAGGACAAGTATAATGATTGAGACTCAGGATGTGCTGGACATAAGTAGTCACGCAGGAATTGTGGGTAGCTGTGGGAGGGATGAATATTTTTCCCATTGTTTGTGGGGAGTGTTGGTGGGAGATGCTGTATTCAGCAGCTGCTAATAGATGCAGTGAAGCATTGTCATTGTGTAATTTGCAGGGGATAACGTCTAACGCAGCTTGCGTTAGATGCTGTGAAGCGTTTTCATTGTGTAACTCATGGGTGATGCCATATTCGGCACTGCTAATAGGTGAAGCATTTTCATTGTGTAACTTGTGGGGATGACATCTTATGCAGCAGCTGGTAGATACAGTGGAGTGTCTTTATAGCATGAATGGTGGGACATGCTGCGCAGCTGGGTTTGTACTGCGAATAGTGGGATATGCCACACAGTTAGGTTTATACTGCGAATGGTGGGACATGCCACGCAGTTAGGTTTATGCTGTGAATGGTGGGACATGCCACGCAGTTAGGATTATACTGTGAATGGTGGGACATGCTGCGCAGCTAGGTTTATACTGTGAATGGTGGGACATGCCACGCAGTTAGGTTTATACTGCGCCCGATGGGACATGCCATGCAGTTAGGTTTATACTGTGAATGGTGGGACATGCCACACAGTTAGGTTTATACTGCGAATGGTGGGACATGCTGCGCAGCTAGGTTTATACTGTGAATGGTGGGACATGCCACGCAGTTAGGTTTATACTGCGAACGACGGGACATGGCATGCAGTTATGTTTATCCTGCGAATGGTGGGACATGCCATGAAGTTAGGTTTATACTGTGAATGGTGGGACATGCTGCGCAGCTCGGTTTATACTGCGAATGGTGGGACATTCTGTGCAGCTAGGTTTATACAGTGAATGGTGGGACATGCCACGCAGTTAGGTTTATACTGCGAATGGTGGGACATGCCACGCAGTTAGGTTTATACTGCGAATGGTGGGACATGCTGCGCTGCTGGGTTTATACTGTGAATGGTGGGACATGCCACGCAGTTAGGTTTATACTGCGAATGGTGGGACATGCCGAGTAGTTAGGTTTATACTGCGAATGGTGGGACATGCCACGCAGTTAGGTTTATACTGCGAATGGTGGGCCATGCTGCGCAGTTAGGATTATACTGAGAATGGTGGGACATGCCATGCAGTTAGGTTTATACTGCGAATGGTTGGTCCATGCCACGCAGTTAGGTTTATACTGCGAATGGTGGGCCATGCTGCGCAGTTAGGTTTCTACTGCGAATGGTGGGCCATGCTGCGCAGTTAGGTTTATACTGCGAATGGTGGGCCATGCTGCGCAGTTAGGTTTATACTGCAAATGGTGGGACATGCTGCGCAGTTAGGTTTATACTGCGAATGGTGGGACATGCCACAAAGTTAGGTTTATACTGTGAATGGTGGGACATGCTGCGCAGCTCGGTTTATACTGTGAATGGTGGGACATGCTGTGCAGCTCGGTTTATACTGTGAATGGTGGGACATGCTGCGCAGCTAGTTTTATACAGCGAATGGTGGGACATGCCACGCAGTTAGGTTTATACTGCGAATGGTGGGACATGCCACGCAGCTGGCTTTATACTGCAAATGGTGGGACATGCCACACAGTTAGGTTTATATTGCGAATGGTGGGACATGCCACACAGCTAGGTTTATACTGCGAATGGTGGGACATGCCATGCAGTTAGGTTTATACTGTGAATGGTGGGACATGCCACACAGCTAGGTTTATACTGCGAATGGTGGGACATGCCACGCAGTTAGGTTTATACTGCGAATGGTGGGACACGCCACTTAGCTCGCTTATAGCGCAGCTCAAAAATATTTTATGCACCCGCAAAACCTGTCAAAATGCAAAGTGCAGTGTTACGAATGCAGAAGCACGTCACGTGCCCGGCTCATGTTATTTGTGCACGCAAAAACTGTGAATACACGAAGGACAGGGCTGCAAATGTAGAAGCAGGTCACATTTTATCAACCACGAATACGCAGAGTCCTTGAATGTCTGGACTGTGAATGTGGAGGACTGACAGTACTGTATATGCTGGTGTGGACATACTGATATGCAAAATGTAATCATCTAAAAATGCTTCAGACTAGAACCGAACCTTCCTTGTCTGTATTCTGCTGAATCGGTGCTGCAAAAGCAGTGTTATGGTAAGGATTATACATTGGACACTGGTTGGTTTGCCATTGCAATCCCACTACTTTGCGATTTGTTCCAGTGTGTCGGCCTAACTGACTCTCCGACTTCCTCTCCTGTCGAAGTCAACACGAATTTCAATGGAATCCTCTAATCTCCTGTTCCTGCCCAGGCTGGAGTGTCTCAAGGAAGTGTAATGGGCCCTGTGCTCTTTCTAATCTTCATCAATGTTCTTTGGAACTCTGGAACATCCTCTTTATCTTTTTACTGATGACTCCACCCTCTGCCATACCATCTCTCATCCCTCAGATTGGCAGGCAGCAGCCTCTTCACACTCTGCAGATCTGGATTAAATCACTAGATGGTGAAACAAGTGGAACATGTCTTTCAAACCTGACAAATCTCACACTCTCACGATATCTCTCCAAAAAGATAGTCTGGAATCCTTCCCGTCTCCCCCCCCCCCCCCCCCCCCATATACTTTCTCAACAATCCCCTTGGGGAAGTTCTGACACTCAAGCTTTAGGATATCACTATCTGCCATTATATTTCTTTTACCTGAAAACCACATTTCCAGGCAGGCCTCCAAAGCCATTTGCTGACTGGGCATCCTCCATTGTACGAAGTCCTTCCTTGGCACAAATGAGCTCCTCACCACTTACAAAGCTTTCATCCACAGCTCGATGAGGTACTGCTCCCCTCTGGGCTGGTGCTCCGGCCTCACACCCAGCTCGTCTAAACGCTGTAGAATCCAAAACTTTCAGAATCATTGGTATCTCGCGTGATTAAGCTGATTATGAGGGCCTTTCACTCTCTCACCACAGGTTGGTGGTCTTTCTGTCTCCAACCAACTCCTCTTGGGCGATTCTTGCTCCCCCAGATCGGTCTGTGCTCTGTTCCCCAAACATTTCTGCAGGACACACAAGATCTGCCAGCAACTCTCTTCTTGTGAAACTTACAAAATCAAGACTCTCTGCTCACCTTCACTCTTTCATTCCTCTTTTCTCCCACCTCAGGAACAACCTCCCTCACTCTCTTCAATCCAACTCCTCCCTCCAGGTCTTTAAAACAGTTGTTCATCACCATCTCTTATCTTTCCCCATCCAAAACCTTGATCTTTTCTACCTCCATCAATCCACCCCAAATCCAGCTCCTTCAAATTCCCTGTTTTTTTTCCTGAAAGCCCCTCTAGTGTCCATCTTGTTTATCCTGTATACCCCTCCCCAGCCCTCTTTCTTCCACAGATGTTCCTGTTCCCTACTGTTGCTGTACTTCCCTCTCTCACCCCCTCTTGTCTCCCACTCCCTTTGTGTTATGCTCTGTGTGTTAGCTCTCATACGAGCCTTGGCAAAGTGTACAAAAAAAAAAACTCTTCACAAATGACACCATGGGATCTTTAACGTCCACTAAATAATGCTAGCAGACAGGAAAACCCGGGTTAATGTCCATCCTCCCCTCCCCCTCCCCCCAGCCCTCTCCGTCCCACAGATCTCCCGATGTCCCTGTTCTCTGCTGTTGTACTTGTATGCTTCCCTCTCTCTCCCAATCTCGTCTCCCGCTCCCTTTATTACATGTTTTATATGTCCGTTTATGTTTTTTTTTGTCATGAATGTTAGCTCTTACACGAACCTCGATCTTGTATACAAAAAAATAAATAATAATAATCCGAAGGAATGCACACTTGTTGGAACATTCTACCCGCGAAGCACAAATGCGACAACTTAGAGTCGGGTCGGGAATCGAACCCAGACTATATAGACAGCTCAAAAGTAAGTGTGTTACAGCATTCTTACCTTCCACCTGTCTCGTACGCCTTTTCACCATCCTGTCGGACTATACGGTGAGCTGACCTAGGTATGGCACAAATATAATACCTCTATAATTTGCATAGTTTGAGTGGACACAAGTGCACAGAACACACCGTAATGAGCAGATACTTTTGAACCAAATGATTAATTATGTCCCTTCAACCAATATTAAACAAAAAAGATTATCCCTCATTTCCTTCACAGAGTAGCGATTCAGGAAAACGTTATGTACTGCTCTTTTAATTGCTCCAGTTTACATTTTTCACCTCTAAGGACATTCACTGCAGTTTTTACATCTTATTTGTTCATTCACAATTCCGTTTTGCATATGTCTTGTGGGGTAATTGCATGGATGGAAACACTTCTGTTGTGGCGGACACAAGCAAGAAGACACGAATTCAACGCACCAGCAGGTGGCGCGAACGTCCAGGCGGGGAACTGGAAGGCATGCCCCGCCTATCGACCGATCGGCCACGCCCGGGGACTAGGCGTGGCCCCGGCACATATATGCGGGCTCCAAGCTCGAGCCCGCCCAGTGCTACAGTTTGCGCTCTCTTAATAAAGACTCTTTTGGTTATCAAACGCGTTGTGGTCTACCTCTTTGGCAAGCAAGTTGTGTGCGTAGCACCACACTTCACTGGTGACCCCGATTGGTTCAGCCGTTGCTGTCCACCAAACGCGCCATGGCCAACAACGCCATCACGGTAAAACTCCCAGAGTTTTGGGAAGCACATGCCGATGTGTGGTTCGTGCAGGCCGAAGCACAATTTCAGCTTCGAGGCATAACGGCGGACGAGACCCGTTACTACCACGTGGTCGCCTCCCTCGGGCACGGCACTGCCGCCAGAGTCGTGTCCATCCTGCGGCACCCGCTGGCCGACCACAAGTACGGGGCGCTCAAACGTCTCCGCATCGCCACGTTCGGCCTCACGGAGATCGAACGGGCCGACCGCCTCCTGGACCTTCCCGAACTCGGCGACACACGACCATCCATGCGGATGGATCATATGCTGTCGTTGCTGGGTGACCAAGCCCCGGATATCTTATTTCGAGCGCTTTTCCCACGCCAGCTACCCGCACAGGTACGCCTCGCACTGGCCGGTTCCAAAATAAAAGAACCCCGCGCCCTGGCTGTAGAGGCCAACAAGTTCTTCGCGGCTTGCGACACGCGGTCGGGTTACGGTGCGGCCGTCGTGGATCCCGAGGCTGATGCTGCTGTGTCCCTCGTGGCCGCTGCCGCGCCCCGCCCACCACCACCACCGCTGCCGAGAAAACCGCGGCCGCCGAAGCCCCCGCCGCCGCAAGCCTGGTACTCTTACCACACCAGGTTCGGCCACAAGGCTAGGAAGTGTTGCCCGCCGTGCTCGTTTGACAAGTCGGGAAACTACCGGGCCGGCGCTCGGTAGCGGCCCTGAGCGTCGGCCATTCCGGCAGCCTCCTTTTTATCACGGACACCTTGTCCGGGCGCCGTTTCCTCTGCGATACAGGAGCGCAGGTAAGCGTCATCCCAGCCTACACGTCCGACAAGCGAACCGCGGGCCGGGGCCCCGCGTTGCTTGCCGCCAACGGTACACCCATCCGCACGTTCGGGAAGTGCTGCCTCTCCCTGCGTTTCGGCGGGCAACGCTTTCAATGGTCGTTCGTGACCGCCAGCGTGCCGATGGCATTGCTCGGTGCGGACTTCCTATGCGCGAATGGGTTGTTGGTCGACGTAAAGCACAAACGGCTCGTCCTGGCCGAAACCTTTAGCTCGCTCGCTTGTTCGCTGAGCAGCTCGTTGAGCGGCTCACTGAGTGGCTCACCGAGCGGCTTGCCAAGCGGCTTGCTGGAGGGTTCCGTCCCGGCGAGTTTAGTTTGCACGCTTCCGGCAGCGGACGACTTTACCCGCCTCCTCGCTAGTTTCGCGGCCCTCACGCGGCCCACCTTTTCAGCGGTGGCCGTTAAACACGGGGTGGAGCATCACATCCCCACGGTCGGGCCGCCGGTCTATGCCCGGGCACGCCAACTCGAGCCCACGAAGCTCGCCGTGGCGAAAGCGGATTTCGCCATGCTGGAGCGGCTGGGGATCGTACGGCGCTCCAACAGCGCTTGGGCTTCCCCGCTGCACATCGTGCCAAAGCCCGGTGGGGGATGGCGGCCGTGCGGGGACTACCGCCGGCTCAACGATGCCACCACCCCCGACCGCTACCCGGTCCCGCACATTCAGGACTTTTCCGCCCGGTTGGCCAACACGACCGTGTTTTCGAAGGTGGACCTCATCCGGGGCTACCATCAGGTCCCCGTCCAACTGGTCGACATCCCGAAGACAGCCGTCATCACTCCTTTCGGCCTCTTCGAATTTCTGAGGATGCCCTTCGGGTTGAAGAATGCGGCTCAGGCGTTCCAGCGGCTTATGGATAGCGTCTTGCGCGACTTACCTTTCCTGTTCGTCTCGCTGGACGACATCCTAGTCGCGAGCGCGTCCCGGGAAGACCACCTGCTCCACCTCCGCACGCTGTTCGAACGCCTGGGCCAGCATGGCCTAATCATCAACCCTGCCAAGTGCTGTTTCGGTGTCACCACCATCGACTTCTTGTGGCACCGCATCACCGAGCACGGGGCCGTCACATTACCGGCCAAGGTGGAGGCGGTCAGGGATTTCCCGCGGCCCCGCACGGTCAAGGGGCTCCAGGAGTTCCTGGGCATGGTGAACTTTTACCACCGCTTCGTGCCCCACGTCGCCCAGCTCCTCCGCCCCTTGCACGAGGCCCTCCGGGGCAAGCCGGGCAAAGGTGACATCGCATGGTCGGAGCCGATGGCCGCGGCGTTCGTGGGCGCAAAGCTGGCTCTGGCCGATGCCACCATGCTGGCGCACCCGGCGCCCGATGCACCGATCGCCCTCACCACCGACGCGTCGGATTACGTGGTGGGCGCAGTGCACGAGCAATGGGTGAGTGGTGCTTGGCAACCGCTGGCATTTTTCAGCCGGCAGCTTCGCCCGCACGAACGCCGGTACAGCACCTTCGACCGCGAGTTGCTCGGACTCCACCTGGCGGTCCGACTCTTCCGCCATCTGCTGGAGGGCCGCCCGTTCACAGCCTTCGTTGACCACAAGCCCCTTGTGTTCGCGATGGCCAAGGTCGCCGAGCCATGGTCGGCACGGCAGCAGCGCCACCTCTCTGCCGTGTCCGAGTACACGACGGACATCCGTCACGTGCTGGGTAAGGACAACCCAGTGGCGGTTTGCCTTTCCCGGTCCGTCGTGCACGCGGTCCACCTCGGGGTCGACTATGCCCGGATGGCGGAGGCCCAACCGCCGACCCCGGCATCCAGGCCTTGCGGACCGCCGTCACGGGCCTACGAGTCACCGAGGTGCCGTTCGACGTCGCGGGCACGGCCCTCCTATGCAACGTCTCCCTCGGCCAGCCTCGCCCCATCGTGGCCGCTGGCTGGCAGCGTCCGGTGTTCGACGCCATCCACGGCCTGTCCCACCCTGGCGCGAGGGCATCCCAGAAACTCGTCGGGGCAAAGTTCATCTGGCATGGCCTCCGGAAGGACGTCCGCAACTGGGCCAGGACATGCCTCGCGTGCCAGCGCGCAAAGGTCCACCGCCACACTCAGGCACCGTTGGCCCCGTTCACGGTGCCCGAGCGGCGGTTCGACCACGTGCACGTCGACTTGGTGGGACCTCTGCCCCCCTCACGAGGGTTGACCCACCTCCTCACCATGGTCGACCGCACCACACGGTGGCCAGAGGCCGTCCCATTGGCGGCGACGTCTGCGGCTGAGGTGGCGCAAGCCTTTATCGCCACTTGGGTTGCCCGGTTCGGTGCCCCCTCGGACATCTCATCCGACCGCGGCCCCCAGTTCACCTCGGAGCTCTGGGCCGCGGTGGGGCAAGGGCTCGGGGTGAAACTACACCGCACCATGGCCTACCACCCCCAGGCCAATGGCCTGTGCGAGCGCTTTCATCGCTCCATGAAGGCCGCGCTCCGGGCCAGCCTCTGCGACGGCGGCTGGGTCGACAGACTCCCCTGGGTCCTGCTGGGCCTCAGGACGGCGCCCAAGGACGACCTGCGTGCGTCCTCGGCAGAGCTGGTCTTCGGTCAACCACTGCGGGTACCGGGTGAATTTATCCCCGACTCCACGGCTCCACAGCTCCTTGGTCCGCGGCACAACAGCGCTCCGCCCTTCAGGAGACCGCCCGGAGGTTCGCCCCGGTGCCAACGACACATCACGGTTGCCCGCCTTCCCACGTCGCCCCGGAGCTTCGCACGGTAAAGTACGTGTTCATCCGGCACGACGCCCACCGGGCACCGCTACGGCCCCCGTACGACGGGCCCTTCCGCGTGTTGGAGACCGGGAACAAATTTTTCACGGTCGACATCGGCGGTGCCCCGGATAGCATTTCCGTGGACCGCCTCAAGCCGGCCCACCTCGATCCGAACCACCCCCCGCCAGCGGCTCTGCCTCCGCGTCGAGGCCGCCCCCCGGCGGTCGGACCCCCGGCAGCCCTGACAGCAGCTCTTCCTCCGCGTCGAGGCCACCCCCCGGTGGTCGGACCCCCAGCACCCCCCAGCCCCGCCACCCCCCAGACCGGCACCCATCGCCAGGGGGCGTTTCGGCCGGGTCATCCGGCTTCCCCGCAAACTCACCCTTCAGGTGCGCGGGAATTCTGGGGGGGCGCGTGTGGCGGACACAAGCAAGAGGACACGAATTAAATGCACCAGCAGGTGGCGCGAACATCCAGGCGGGGAACTGGAAGGCATGCCCCGCCTATCGACCGATCGGCCATGCCCGGGGACTAGGCGTGGCCCCGGCACATATATGCGGGCTCCAAGCCCGAGCCCGCCCAGTGCTACAGTTTGAGCTTTCTTAATAAAGACTCTTTTGGTTATCAAACGCGTTGTGGCCTACCTCTTTGGCAAGCAAGTTGTGTGCGTAGCACCACACTTCACTGTCTTAATTAGCAGTCATAACTGCTCATTCCATTTCATTATTAACTGCAGTTTAGGTTTAGGTAAGCACTCAGATATTGTTTATAATCTCTGCCACCGAAGGTAGTTTCCGGTTGTTTTCACCCTTGTCTGTTATGACGAAAATTGAAAAGTTTGTACGTTTGTTTGTCTGTGAGTGTGATTACTCGCGAACACTTTCAGCTATCTTCGTCGAACTTTACCAGAGGATTCCGAAGGAAAAAAGCGACGCTGTGAATGGCATTTGACTATATAGGTCAAAGGTCAAAGTGCAAGTGACGTCATTTGTATAAAACATATTTTGGGCTGAAACTTTGAGGATAAATCTATTTAATTGATATAAATCGTTCCTGAGCCACTGGTAGGAAAGATATCGTCAAAATGACCATGTTCAAACGTCAAGGTTCTCCATTTTCATCATACTGTATTTCGCCTGGAATTAAACTGCATCAAATGAGACTTTTCCACCTTTATTTACACATCGTAACCCACAACTCTCAAGTGAAACACAAATTCTACAAATTTCAGAAAATTAATGAAAAATACAAAACTAAAATATATTGGTTGGATAAGTGTCCACCCCCCTGAGTTAATATTTGGTGGAAGCACCTTTGACAGCAATTACAGCTGCGAGTCTGTTGGGATATGGGTCTCTACCAACTTTGCACACCTTGATCGGGTAATATTTGCCCATTCCTCTGTACAAAACTGGTTCAAGCTCATTCAAGTTGTGAGGGGAGCGTTGATGGACAGAAATCTTCAAATCGTGTAACAGATTTTCGATTGGATTTAGGTCGGGCCTCTGACTGGGGCACTCAAGGACATTTATCTTTTTGTTCCTTAGCCCCTCCAGTGTAGCTTTCGCTGTGTGTGCTTCAGGTCGTTGTCATGCTGAAAGGTGAATTTCCTTCCCAATTTCAACTTTCTTGCAGATGGCTTCAGGTTTTCCTCTGGGATTTTTCTGTATTTTGCTCCATCTATTTTCCCTTCTATCCTGACAAGTGCCCCAGTCCCTGCTGATGAGAAACATCCCCATAAGATGATGGTGTTCTTTTGGTGATATGATGTGTTGGGTTTGTGCCAAACGTAATGTTTTGCATTGAGGCCAAAAAGTTCCATCTTGGTTTCGTCAGACCAAAATACTTTTTGCCACATGGCTTCAGAATCTCTGGTGTGTTTTTTGTATACCTCAAACAATACTCTATGTGGACTTTTTGAGTAATGGCTTCCTTCTTGCCACACTATCGTATAGGCCAGACTTGTGCCATGCTTGGGATATTGTTGTCACGTCTACACAGTGACCAGTCTCTTGCCATAAAAACCTGTAACTCTTTCAAAGTTGCCATTGGCCTTTTGGTGGCCTCTCTGATCAGTCTCCTCCTTGCTTGGTCATCCAGTTTGGAGGGACGGCCTGATCTTGGTGGTACCATTACTATTATACGTCATCCACTTCTTAATGATTGTCTTCACTGTGCTCCAAGGGATTTTCAAAGCCTTTGAAATATTTTTTTATCCCTTGATTATCCCCCGATATGTGGCTTTCCACAGCTTTATCCCAGAGATCCTTTGAAATCTCCTTGGTGCTCATGGTTCAGTCTTTGCTGTGAAATGCACTACCCAGCAGAGGAAATCTACAGGAACAGCTGATTTTATTCGGAAATAATCAGAATCGTCACAATTTAACACAGGTGGAGACCAATTAACTTTGTGTGTGATTTTAGAGTGATTGGTTACACCTGAGCTAATTTACTATTGCTATTATAAGGGGGGTGGACACATAACCAACCAAGATAACCTAGTTTTGTATTTTTAATAAATTTTATGAAATTTGACGAATTTGTTTTTCACTTGGAAGTTGTAGGTTATGATGTGTAAATAAAGGTGGAAAAAGTCAGATTGAATGCTTTTTTAATTCAGGGTATAAGGCAAAAAAGCTTAAAATTTTGAAAGGGGGTGTAGACTTTATATATGCATGCATGTATGTATGTATGTATGTATGTATGTACAGTCATGTGAAAAAGTAAGTACACCCCATGTAAAGTTTTGACTTTTTCAACATATTTCAACATACAGCTATTTGATCTTCATTTCAACAATATTGATAGATAAAGGTGATATAATATAACAAATATCATGAAACATTTACATTTTGTAGTCCATTGTATAATTTCAATAAACATAAATGCAAATTTCGCATGTGGAAAAAGTAAGTACACCCTTGGCTCTAATAGGTGGTATTGCCTCCTTTGGCAGAAATAACCTCAGGTGGGCATTTCTTATAACTATCTACCAGTCTCTGACATCGACTGGGAGAAATTTTTGCCCACTCCTCCATGCAGAATTATTTCAGCTGTGCAATGTTTGAGGGGTTTCTTACATGCACAGCTGGTATCAAATTTGTGCAGCCTCTTTCTAATGGTAGACTCGTGCACTTTGACATCAACAGTGGCAAGAGCTACCTGTAGGTCCCGTGATTACATTCTGGGGTTCTTAGAGACTTCTTTCAGCATCTTTCGGTCTGCTCTCGGGCTGAACTTGCTGGGGCGGCCTGGCCTGAACAAGTTGGCAGTTGTTAGGAATCTTCTCCACTTGTAGATGATCTTCCGGACAGTCGAATGATTGATTTCAAATTGTTTGGAGATCTTTTTAAATGCCTTCCCAGACTCGTAGGCATCCATAACCTACTTTCTGAAGGCCTCAGAGAGCTATTTTGATCTAGGCATGGTGACGCCGCACACTTCAACAACAAAGAGCAAACCAAACTAAATGTCTGAGGTTTAAATAAGACAGGTTCCTCCAAGATCCGCTCTAACGATGTTCTAATCATTTGCACCTGAGCTGGTGCACCTGATTCTAATTTTAGGTCTTTGAAGTAGTGATAAATGTGGGGGTGTACTTACTTTTTCCACATGTGAAATTTGCATTTATGTTTATTTAAATTATACAATGGACTACAAAATGTAAATGTTTCATGATATTTGTTAAATTATATCACCTTTATCTATCAATATTGTTGAAATTTAGATCAAATAGCTGTATGTTGAAATATGTTGAAAAAGTCAAAACTTTACATGGGGTTTACTTACATTTTCACGTGACTGTATATATATTTTTATATAAACACACACTACATGACCAAATGTATGTGGACACCCAATCATCGAACATCTCATTCCAGAATCATGGGCATTAATATGGAGTTGATCCCCCCTTTGCTGCTATAACAGCCTCCATTCTTCTGGGAAGGCTTTCCAATAGATGTTGGAACATTTCTGTGGGGATTTGCTTCCATTCAGCCACAAGAGCATTATTGAGGTCAGGCACTGATGTTGGGTGATTAGGCCTGGCTCACTGTCAGTATTCCAATTCATCCCAAAGGTGCTCAATGGGGTTGAGGTCAGGGCTCTGTGTAGGCCAGTCAAGTTCTTCCACATCGATCCCAACAAACCATTTCTGTATTGACCTCACTTTGTGCACGGGGGCATTGCCATGCTGAAACAGGAAAGGGCCTTCCCCAAACTGTTGACACAAAGTTGGAAGAACACAATCTTCTAGAATGTCATTGTATGCTGTGGCGTTAAGACTTCCCTTCACTGGAACTAAGGGGCCTAGCCCGAACCATGAAAAACAGCCCCAGACCATTATTCCTCCTCCACCAAACTTTACAGTTGGCACTATGCATTCGGGCATTTGGCGTTCCCCTGGCATCTGCCAAACCCAGATTCGTTTGTTGGACTGCCAGATGGTGAAGCGTGATTCATCACTCCAGAGAATGCGTTTCTACTGCTCCAGAGTCGAATGGTGGCGAGCTTTACACCACTCCAGCCGACGCTTGGCATTGCACATGGTGATCTTAAGCTTGTGTGCGACTGCTCAACCAGAGAAACCCATTTCATGAAGCTCCCGACAAACAATTGTTGTGCTAATGTTGCTTCCAGAGGCAGTTTGGAACTTGGTAGTGAGTGTTACAACCGACGACAGCCGATTTTTACGCACTACGCGCTTCAGCACTAGGCGGTCCGGTTCTGTGAGCTTGTGTGGCCATCACTTTGCGGCTGAGCTGTTGTTGCTCCTCGATGTTTCCACTTCACAATAACAGCACTTACAGTTGACCGGGGCAGCTCTAGCAGGGCAGAAATTTGACGAACTGACTTGTTGGAAAGGTGGCATCCCATGACGGTGCCACGTTGAAAGTCACTGAGCTCTTCAGTACGGCCCATTCTACTGCCAACATGTGTCTATGGAGATTGCATGGCTGTGTGCTTGATTACGTATACCTGTCAGCATAGGTGTGGCAGAAACAGCCGAATCCACTAATTAGAAGGGGTGTCGGCATACTTTTGATCACGTCGTGTATATACACTGCTAGACCATAACCAAAGTTAAGCATTATTCTGGCTTTATGTGAACTCATATGAGATACAGTGGGTAGTTTTGACAAGTCTTTTATTATGGAGAATAATTATGGACGAATACAAAAATGTTCCAAGAAAATACCACAATATGATTAAAAAAACATTATTTTTGCAGTTCACAGATTTTTCTTGTTGTGTGTGTACATTAGAATCCATCCCCTTCCTGATATGATCTTTTTAAAATCTCTCAGGAACCCTTCCCTAATTGTTCTGTGCACTTTGTGAAGGGGTAACGGCAGGGAAGAGGAAGCGAAGTGAAAGGCTCAGCGGTGTCCCTCTCTCTATCGAAATGACATTTTGCTCTCGGCAGGCTAACAATGGTGCATTGAGATTCAGGGAGGATTCCAGGAGGTGATGTGGCCTAGTGGGGGTTTATTAACCCTTGCTTCATGGCAAATCTTTCCCGGGACATTTTGTGTCATTTTCGTGCCACAGATTGACTTTATTGCTTATGTCGGCACGATTTAACTATGTGTTTTTGAACATCAGGAAGATGAAGCGTGCATGCCACAGAGCCCCGGGCAGGTGCTCAAATTTGTTCACAAACAACCAGGCACCACCAAACTGATGGGCCTACATTTAATTATGCTGCCACTTACGAGGCCCAGGGGTCTTGGGGAAAACTACAGGTGATGCAGTCTGTTACATTATCGCAGCAAGCCATGGGGTTATTATCCCAGGGAAAGCTCATCTTCAATGTGCAATGATCTTCATTCATAACATCACATCGATAATCTGGCATTGGATGCAGATCTATTTTGTATGTTCATGACATTTTCATAGCTACTTTGTACACCATGTTTTTAAATCTCAGGTAGTGTACACAAATTGTAAAGAGAAGGTTTTCTAAATTTAAATCGAGACGTTAAAAGATTAATGAAACCTCCAGCTCTGTGCAGACCGCACAAAGCAGACTATAGGGCGAGCTGTGCTTACCCAGAGGTGTATGCTTCTTTTGACTCTAATTTTCCTGGTCTCTAGATCATAAGGAAAAAAAAATGAAATTTGACGCAGGAGGACATTCGGCCCATTATGCCTGCGCTACACCAAATTAAATAAATCTAACTTAAATAATAAAAATTAAAACCAAAATTAAATAATAAAAAACAACACCACATTAAATAATCAAATTAAATAAGTCAAACCTAACTGCGTAATTTCATTGGAGGGAGGAATGGGGTTGAGGCGAGTGTGGCAGGTACAGGGTGTCAGCCGATCTCGCGGGTGGGAGAGAAACGTGCCTGGACGTATGTTGTCTTCGATTAATTTTTTTCTTTTTAAAGGGCCAAATGTACGGGGTTAGTGAGATCATCTCTATTCTGATCCTTAAGCTAAATTTTGACGCCAGAAACGTGAGTTTTCATCAAATATTCCGCGATCTACACCTCGGCAAAGGGGGTCATCATCTTCTTCTTATTTTTTTTGTATACAAGATCGAGACTCGTGAAAGAGCTAACATCAATCACAAAAAGGACAAACGGACACACAAAACATACAATAAAGGGAGTGGGAGTCAAGATAGGGAGAGAGAGGGAAGCACAAGTACAACAGCAGAGAACAGGGACATCGGGAGATCCGTGGGAGGGAGAGGGCTTGGGGGGAGGAGGCATGGGAAGGGGGGGGGGGGGAGGAGGTGGAGGGAAAGGTATAAAACACATGGACACTGCTAGAACTTCCAGGAAAGAAAGAAGTCAGGATTTCCAAAAAAAAAAGTGGATCTGGGGTGAATTAACGGGGGGAAAGAGATCAAGGTTTTGGATGGGGAAGACAAGAGATGGTGGTGAACAGCTGTTTTAAAGACCTGGAGGGAGGAGTGGGATTCAAGAGAGTGAGGGAGTTTGTTCCAGAGGCTATTTTCCCTATTTCATTACTCAACCAACCAATTCTCAACTCAATCAACTCAACAAATCAATCAATCAATCAAACAACAACAATCAATTCTCAATCAATCTCAATCAATCTCAATCAACTCAACCAATTAATTACTCTTCCTTATCTCACTACTCAACCACCCTGGTCTCTTTTTTTATATTTTTATCTCACTACTACTCAACCACCATGGTGTCTTTCTTATTTCACTACTCAACCACCATGGTGTCTTCCTCATTTCACGACTCAACCACCCTGGTCACTTCCTTATTTCACTACTCAACCACTCTGGTCTCTTCCTTATTTTACTACTCAACCACCATCGTCTCTTCCTTTTTTCACGACTCAACCACCCTGGTCTCTTCCTTATTTTTATTTTTATTTTTTTTGTGTACAGAGTCGAGGCTCGTGAAAGAGCTAACATTTATTAAACAAACAAATCAAACAAACAAGCAAACAAAGTATATAAAAAGGGGAGCGGTCGACAAGATGGGGAGAGAAGGGGAGGAAGCACACAAACACAACATTTGAGAGCAGGGACATCGGGAGATGTTTTTGGAGGGAGAGGGCCTGGGGGGAGGCAGGATAGGTATAAAACGCAAGGACACCAAGGACTTCCCGGAAAGAAGTCAAAGACCAGAAAAAGCACAGGGCCCAGAACTTGGGGAACTCCAGCCTGAACAGGAGGAGGAGATGAGAGAAACCCATTCAGGGCCACACGTTGACTACGACGAGAGAGGAAGTCCGCCAGCCATGCGTGGAGATTTCCATGGATACCAAAGGAGGAGAAATTTTACTACTCAACCACTCTGGTCCCTTCCTTATTTCACTACTCAACCACCATCGTCTCTTCCTTATTTCACTACTCAACCACCCTGGTCCCTTCCTTATTTCACTACTCAACCACCATCGTCTCTTCCTTATTTCACTACTCAACCACCCTGGTCTCTTCCTTATTTCACTACTCAACCACCCTGGTCTCTTCCTTATTTCACGACTCAATCACCCTGGTCTCTTCCTTATCTCACTACTCAACCACCATGGTCTCCTCCATACTTCACTACTCGGCTACACTGGTCTCTTCCTGCATCTAGTTTTATATTTCATTGGAATATACTTATTCTGCAATATACACATTTACTACTTGAAGTTTTCCCATTTCTCTGATGCTGATTGTCCTTTTGTTAGCGTCTCTCAATCTACATCACCCAGGTCTTTCCTCGTACCCTTAAGGTTTGTCTTCCTGAAATCTAATAACCTTACTCTACTATCTCGAACTCTAACCTTCAACAGAATCTTTGCACACACTATGTGTAGATCTGTGTATGTACCACAGTATCCTGTTTAGCCTTGATGTATGCACACTTGCCGTGATTCCTCCTGGTGTCAAGCCAGCTGTATATCCTGGGTTAGAATCTCCTCCCAGGTCTAAGCTGCCATACTGGTGTTTTGCAGATATGGCAAGGCCTCAATGTGTGTGCCGTCCCTCAGGTAGATGTTAAACTGGGCGTCCATTTTGCTGGCATTAGTTGGTGCACTTTAAATATCCCATGGTGGCCTTCATGAAGAGTAAATGAACTATGCCCAGAATCCTGAGTAAATTCAAAATTCTAACTCTGACCCGCAGAGGAAACTACAATCTACATCAGTGCCACAACTGTGTCCCCAGCAAATGGTGCTACCCACAACCATGTGCTGCATATGAAGATTCACACATGTAAAGGGCTTGTGACACACAAACAAGCCAGTCCTATGGGAAACTCTTTGCGGTTCTTGGCAACGGATCTGCAGCCCAGCTCAATCATGGCTGCCAGTTCATACGTACATTCAATCACATCTCCAGCAGTACCCGAGGAAGTAGAAACAGTCAGTTCTGTTTATGTCTCAGAACACATCAGAATGGTTATACACCTTCGGGAATTTAATATGGACTCTGTGGTTTGAAAAGGGTATTGCTTGCTCCCAGAATGCTTAGGGCGATGAACATGGCCCCAAAAATTGTTCATACAACAAGGAGGATATTGGTGGGTTCTGATCACACCTGGAGGAAATTAATCATGAGTGAATTCCAATTTCCAATGTCAAGCAACAGTCTCTTAATACACCAGAGCAAGTCTGTTTTAATCCAGGGACTGAAGCACTGGACTACATTGGTAATTGATGAACGAGGTTAGAATTCAGAGTATGGTTAGAACATTTAGGAGGTTATTGGGATGTGGCTAAAATAAATATTGCATATGAACACAAGTTACCACCAGGACACAGGTTGACAGTCTGTTAAGTGGAATGCCATTAGCATGCTCGGAACAACAGAGTAGCCAATAAAATTGCAATCGTTCCAAAAGCAGCTACCGTTTTCAAACACAAAGAAACTAAGACATCCAGGGACAATTTTTTTGTCATACCTGTGTTGTATCCACACCCCAGGTCTCTTTCTTATTTCAAGTTGGGCTAATTGTGCAGCTATTCTGGAGCAGGGCTTTGTTCAGCAAATCGGCGCACAATGGCCTACACTTTTCAAAAAGCAGTAAAGCATCTGTAACATCCACAACCCAAAATGCAGACAAAGCAGTCAACTTAAGACTGCTTAATGTTGAGTACACACACTAACAACTGACCAATTATGTCACCCGTGAAAGTTTCATATTGCATTCAAAATTTCAAAGTAACTTTCCCATTCAAAGTAACAAACTGAGCAGACTCAGTTGTGTAATGGTAAGAGTCTGGTCTGAGTCTGGGAACTCGGTGGTTTGAACCCAACCCTGGCCGAGTCAAACTAAAGAATAACTAGAAAGTATAATTTGACACAAATTTGTCAATGGATATGCCTCTGCCCACGTTATATGTCAACCCACTATTGTGTTTGATCTCAATTAAAGGTCACATGAAAACATCAAGGTCCCTTGAGGGAGAGAGCACGAGAGAGAAAAGACAGATTTTTTTTTGATTTTTTTTTTTTTGTATACAAGATCGAGGCTCGTGTAAGGGCTAACATTAATCACACAAAGACAAACTGACACATAAAACATGATAAATGGAGCGGGAAACAAGATGGGGAGAGAGAGGGAAGGACAAGTACAACATTTGAGAGCAGGGACATTGGGAGATCTGTGGGAGGGAGAGGGCTTGGGGGGAGGAGGCACGGGAAGGGGGGTGGCGTGGGAGGTATAACACACATTGACATTGCTAGGACTTCCAGGACAGAAGTCGGAATTTCCCCAAAAAAGTGGATCTGGGTGAATTAACGGGGGTAGAAAAGATCAAGGTTTTGGATGGGGGAAGATAAGAGATGGTGGTGAACAGCTGTTTTAAAGACCTGGAGGGAGGAGTGGGATTGAAGAGAGTGAGGGAGTTTGTTCCAGAGGCGGTAGAAAAGAGGAATGAAAGAGTGAAGGTGAGCAGAGAGCCGAGATTTCGGCAGTTTAACCATCAGAGGGTTGCTGGCAGATCTTGTGCGACCTGTAGGAATATTTGGGGGGCAGAGCACAGACAGAGCTGGGGGAGCAAGGCCGGAGAGGAGTCAGTAAAAGATAGAAAGACCACCAACCTGCCTGCGGTGGAGTGAGTGAGTGAAAGGCCCTCGGAGTTAGCTTCATCGTGGGAAATTCCAATGAATAAGTAGAAGAGAGCCAACATTAGGTGCTTTTATAGGTCGACTTATGGTCTGCTAAATGATTTTCAACGGGCACATGACCTTTGACCTTTTACCTGTTTAATCCATATAAATCAGCCAACATCACCGCTTTACAGAAAAAAGGTGCAAAAAGAGATCCTTGCAACTACAGACCAATGAGCCTGCTCCCAATAATCGGCAAGGTCATGGATTCCGTCATTGCTTCTGACATCAAATCCTTCCTCTTCTCCAATTAAACAAACAAAGATATAACTGATCGCAAATACAACATGTAATAATCATATATCTGAAACAATCATTAAGCATATTAAGCTTTTACTTACAGACAAAGCCTCCCGAGGCACAAATGTGAAGCGGATGGCACCAGATGGTACGAAGTAAACGACACTTTCTTTGATCAATCACAAAATGAAGGATTTGCACCCTGACCTCCAGGCTCCAGGTCATATGATCTCGAAGAGCCAATAGAACGGCTCGACAAAGCACACCGGCAAGTAAGTAATTGAAACTATCCACCGGGGGGCAGGACGTAAACAGTAAACAATAGTAGTGAATTGACTATAAACACTTATCGTGTTCTGCCGCACGGATGTCTGAAACTTGCACACGAGCTCTATATTTTGGGAAAACCAGCAAACGCACTCCAGGCTCCGCCCCCTGTCAATCATTTTCGTGTTTTAAATTAAATATTTTATTCAAGAAAACATTTTTAAAACAATTTTGAATTGTAGGTTCTTAGAAACGTCAACAGTTAATTAGGCGGTGTATTAATCTAGTGCGTTGTTGGACAATTTTCACTCAATTGATTTCTTCATGAACCCATTTGTCGAGTTAAAATAATTTCTTCGTGAACGTGTAAACTCAAAATAAGTATTCGTAAAAAACCCGATAGACACGATGAATATTTCACATTTATTTGGTGTTTCTCCATTTAGGGAATTGGCAGGAGGTCGGCTCATCGGGGAGGGAGATGGTGAGGGGGTTTTTGAGAGGGAGGAGGAAGAAGAAGAAGAAGAATTAAAGGAGGAACACCCCAACACCCAACACGTAAGTGTGGAAATAATCCCAAATCTATATAATAATAGCGTAAGGACTCGACTTTGTTATGCCTTTTACGCCGCACCCAGTGACCCGATGCCCACGGCACTAATGGATTTACGATCTATGAACCGCGCTCTTTGTTTATCACGTACAGCCATACTCGAAAAATCTGAATTAGCCGACGTTGGGGCCCAAAAGCATCCGATTAACTGCCGATACGACGCCATCTTACGACGCCATCGTATTGGCGTCTGCTGGGCGAAGGCGAAGCAAGCCGTCCGCTGATTGGACAGGCGAAGGCGAAAGCAAGCCGTCCACTGAGTGGACAATCCAGAGCATGCATTTGTGCCGGTGTCGGCGATCGTTGTTCATATACGCACTCTTCATTCTCATCTTTCTTCCTAACTCTTACTCGGACAAGCAAATCCCCTATGCCATCCATAATGGTACACTCTATCCATACACCACATCCTCCCTTCCGTGGATGTTCCACGGGTTTCGGCTAGTAATTAACTATTAGTACTACTCGTTTAAACGGTCCGTACTAGGTGGTTGTCGGTTAGTAATGGGAGGTTGAAAATGAAATTAGGAATTTCCAGTGGTTCTCACCATTCAGCACATTGTGAACGTGGTTAATAAGATGGTATTTAAATAAATAAATCGTCAATCTGAAGATGGAAAATATGAATAACTAATTATGACTTCGGTGGTAATGAATTATTAATTAATTTTTCAATCTTATACATTATGGAGTTATCCAAGAATTTCATAAAACAAATAAAATGTCCATTTAAACCGTTAAAACTTGCATAAAGCATCCATCGGTCACCGTGGGGGTTAAATGTGCTAATAGCAGGTTCTATCTGTGGGGTATGGGTAGTGGAGTGGTCAGGGCCGTGCCTAAGGACCCGAACCCTCGGGTTCGAGTCCCGCTTGGTGCGCACAGGGCCAATTAGCATAAGAATAGTGAGGAGAACTACAAGGCATCGGAGTTTATGGGGTGCCCTGCAAAGTACAGTGAACGTCCTCTCGTGTTTACTCCACCGGCCATTCCATGGTGTGATCCCTTTTTTTTTTTGCTTAATCACGAATTAATAAATCTCCATGGCCGTTGACCACAATTGTGACGTCACGTCCATGTTGTGCGCTCCTTCCCTGTTCCATCTCCAGGTGCTGCATGACGTCATCGCCGCGCACCCAAAGGGAGTTCTCAGTTTTCACTCCGGTTTCTTTCTTTCTTGTTGTCTTGTTTGGTTGTTTGTCCGGGAGATACCTCATTCATCCTTTGAACGAAGAAGCTGAAATTTCAGCACAAAGGTGCGCAACAGCACTTCTGATTCCAACTCGGACTGGCAAAATCTGTCAATTTCCCGACCCGGATCTCAGTCAACGGAGCATTTTCTCTTCTAGACTTGCTAATGACAAACTTCCATGCAAATGTCTGCTACTCTTCTTCTGCTCCAATCACTTCTTCTGATCATGTGCTTGTTAAAGTGGACATCTCTCTGGCCATTCTCAGAGAGCTTCCTCGGCGTCGACGAGTCTGGCATTTCACTCAGGCCGACTGGCACGGTCTTCAAGCAGCCATCAATCATCTGGACTGATCTCCCATCTCTACTGCCTCTGTCATCAACTCATCCTGGGAATTCTTCCAAAGTAAACTGCTCTGTCTCATGCACAGATTTATCCCATCTAGTCTTCAGTTGTTATACCCTTCCTCCCATCCATGGTACACTGAAGCTTGTGGTGAGGCAGTTGCCCTGAATCAACTTGCCGTTGCCTCTTGGAAGGCTAATCCAACTGAAGGCAATCTCAGTTCCTTCCACAAAGCTCAGAACAAGTGTGTGTCTACCCTCAGGAGTGCCAGGAAGCACTATCTCTCCACACTCAAGAATGAACTCTCAAACCTGTCTCCTTCCTCCAAATCCTGGTGGCGTCTGGTCAAATCTGTTTCTGGTGTTTGTTTCCCCTTTGTTACGTGGTACTCCCGGTGACTACCTGGTCTCGGTGACCCCCGGACCGTGAGAGGAACTCCGCCAGAAAGATTTATTATGTATGTGCTTTCGTAACGCAATCAATATGAATTCCAACCAAGAAAAAACCCCACACCAAGGATCCGGAATAATCAATGATATATTCCCCGAGCAATCAACCATCAACAATCAGCAATCAATAGTGCAAAGATGTAAACTCATCTACATTAACTCTAAGATGGCCATCTTATACATTCCTCACGTGAGCCCCACTCCCGACTCCCTCCGTGGTCAATGTCTCTCACAATGTCTCCGTACTCCTGTAGTTCGATCTCCGCACGTGGGCGGTTGAACGGACCCTTCCTGACGTGCTTTCACTGGGCACGTCCCGTACCGGGAACAACGGCTGCAGCGCGCACCTCCTGGCCAAGCAAAGCGGGTAATGTAAAGCAGGCAAAGCAACACGCGGCTTGCCCAGCGCGCGCGGCCCCAGGTGCGACCCGTACGCGGCCTTGTAGACGGCGAGGCAAACTGTGCCAGCTGCTTGGTTCCGTGCACGAACCCACAGTGACTTGACGTGTCAAAGGGTAGTTACACGTCCCGGTAACTCCTCTCGCCAGACGGGCTTTGAAACGCCGATTCTCTTACGTTGCTCAATCGATCCCGCTCGCGTCCGAGCTTGGTGAGGAAGAAGAAGAATCGTCGCGTCTCCAGGACCTCGTGTCTTTTCTTCTTCCGTTTCCGGTCTCCTTTTTCTCAGAAGGGCTCCTGACCCTTTAATCACAACAACCTTTAATCGACTACACATTGATAAGCAAAGCCCGGAATAGTAATTCACATAAATATGTAACACTCCCCCCCTTCAAGAAAGAAAGTTTGAACCCAGCGAAAACTTTCTTTGCCGGCCAACTTGGATAAACAAACCAGATAACTCACCCCCCCCCCCCCCCCCAACTCATCAGTTCCCCCCGGGCACAGTCATCACTTAAAAATAAAGCAACAAAATTTCACACGATCCCCTAGATTAATTCCCTCTGGACCAAGCGTCAGCCACTTCTAGTTTCTCTTGAATGACGGTTAAAAGGTGGTGACCAAAGCCCCCAAATTTAAACCTCTCTATAGCACTTTTTCGGGAGGCCCAGCGGAATATTCCCTACATGGACGCCTTAAGGAATGTGGAGTTCACGGTTAGTCCGTGCAGGAAAGTTCACTACCTGGATGCCTTTAAGAACGTGGCGTTCATGGTTAGTCCGTGTAGGAGCCCCGGCTCGGCGGCTCCCCCGTATATAGTGCTTCAACTTCTCCAGACTCCTCACCGTTACGGTGGGACCCCTTGTCCCAGCCGTTACCTGACTGGCGGTCTCTTTCTCGGTCAGTGCTCTGACATTCATTCTTTCGGGAGGTGCCGTAACTCTGGGAGCCTCCATAGTAATATCGGCTGCTGCCAACCCCAAAACTACTGCCAAGTTGTCCTCTTCTGTAGACCTCTCGACGCCTATGAAAGGCCTTCCCTACTGTTATGGTCCGACCCTCCAAATCCTTACCATTCCAATTCTTCTCTGCCTCCCTGGCGTCTCTTGTGCTTGCAAACGTGACAAAGCCGAACGCTCTTGACCGTTGCGTTTCCCTGTCTTTTACCACCCGCACTTCCACCAGCGGCCCATATCTGTTGAAGACAGAGGTCAGAACTTCTTCCTCTGTGTTGAAGTTCAGTCCCCCTACAAATAACTTGGAACTTTTGTCGCCATCCCGAGCTGGTGGGGTGTTATTTCCCCTGCTGTGCTCTTTACCAACCCTCGGGTTACCATAAATTTGCCCCCCGGCCAAATCATTCCCGATAATCACAGATACTCCCTCTACAGGAAGCGTGGCTTGTAAACCGACGGTGACCGGTCCTGACACCAAATCGGATTCCAAATGGATGACATGAAGTGGGGCACTAACACAGCCACCGATCCCTTGTAACCGAACACTATCACCAGTTGCGGTACTCTTTGACAATGGCAAAATGCCTTCAAGCATTAAGGATTGATGGGCTCCTGTGTCCCTCAAAACCCTAACCGGTCTTGGGTTAGTCAAGTCTCCCTTGAGTGAGACCAACCCCTCATAAATAAATGGTTGGTAACTCTTCTGTGGGCGATTTCTTACGTTTGCCATCGCATTCGGAGTTGTACTAGTCGGACTCCGCTCTGGGTCTTCCCTTTTCATGAGGTAACAACTGGACATCAAGTGTCCAGGTTTCTTGCAAAAAGCACAAGTAGGCCCGGAGGAAAAACTCGTGGTCTGCCTCGGGCCCCCTGAAAAATAAGTTTGTCTTGGGCCCGCTGCCCTCTGAATTCGAACAGGTGGGGTATCCGCATTGTCCCCATAATCCTCTCGAGGCCGCCGCCATGTGTTGTCGTTCTCCGCACCTGCTGTTCCCCACCTCCCCTGCGGAGATCTAGGCAAGGAGTTAGGTTCGTGGACCCCTATCCGGTGTGTTAAGGCATAATCATCTGCCATGGTGGCTGCGTCCCACAACTTCGGTACTTTCTTTTCCTGCAGGTACACTTTGATGTCCTCGTGGACACACTGTTGAAATTCCTCCACCAGGATCAAGTCACGCAATGTTTCGAAGTCTTTCCCGACTCCTTTTGACTCACACCACCGATCAAACATGTTTTCTTTCACTCTGGCAAACTCCACATGGGTCTCACTCTCCCTCTTCCTGGCATTCCTGAATTTTTGCCGGTAAGCTTCCGGAACCAACTCATAGGCTTTGAGGATGTGCTTCTTCAATACCTCATAATCTGCACATTGGTCCATTGGTAGCGCCGAATAAATCTCTTGAGCTTTTCCCACAAGCACACTTTGCACTAGTATGGTCCAGGCCTCCTCCGGCCAGTTTAACTGTCGAGCCACTTTCTCAAAGTGTGGAAAAAATTTAGCGACTTCCTTTTCACTGAAGGGTGGAACCAGCCTCACATGTCTGCCCACATCCCAGGTGTTCTGGCGAGGTGTCGACCCCGTCAGCAAGGGTGGTACCTCTCCCCGTTCTCTCATTAACTCCAGCTCCTTGAATTTAATTTCTTGCTGAAGCTCCATGTCACGTTCCTTTAATTCCCTTTCCGCTTTTCTCTCCTCTGCTTCGAGGTCCCTTGCAGCTCTCCTCTCCTCTGCTTTTCTCCCTTCTAACCTTTCCTGGAGTTCTCGTTCCACTCTCCTTTCCTCTGCTTGTTTCTCTTCTCTCCTTTCCTCTGCTTGTTTCTCTTCTCTCCTCTCTTCTGCTTTCCTTTCTTCTTCTGCTCTTTCCTTTTCTGCTTTCCTTTCTTCTTCTGCTAACCTTTCCTGGAGTTCTCGTTCCACTCTCCTTTCCTCTGCTTGTTTCTCTTCTCTCCTCTCTTCTGCTTTCCTTTCTTCTTCTGCTCTTTCCTTTCTGCTTTCCTTTCTTCTTCTGCTCTTTCCTTTTCTGCTTTCCTTTCTTCTTCTGCTCTTTCCTTTTCTGCTTTCCTTTCTTCTTCTGCTCTTTCCTTTTCTGCTTTCCTTTCTTCTTCTGCTCTTTCCTTTTCTGCTTTCCTTTCTTCTTCTTCTTTGATCCGTTCCTGGCTCCGTAATTGCAACTCCAGTTTCCGGAGCTCAACGTCTTCTGGTTCTTCGGGTAGCCACTGCCAGGCTAACTCGTCCCATGTTCCTAATCCCACCATAGATTGTATCACCGTGGTCTGCAACTCTGCCTTCCTCACATTAGTTCGGACCTCCAAGTTAAAATGTTTGGCCAATTTCAAGAGGTCCGACTTTAGTAACGCTCGGAACTGTGCCTCACTCGGTGTTACCGCAAAGTTCTGTGCCACAAACGCCATGGTGACTATCGTTAACACCTGTTAACCTTCACCCCAGACTTTACCCCAATTTCCCCAAAAATTTACCAATTAATACTTAATTAATAAATTTTAATGAATAAAAATATTATTTTATTATTTTATACAATTTTAGATCCCGGACGTAGACCCAATTGCGAATCCGCAAATCGTAATTTGGACGAGCCCCCAATTCTGTTATGTGGTCCTCCCGGTGACTACCTGGTCTCGGTGACCCCCGGACCGTGAGAGGAACTCCGCCAGAAAGATTTATTATGTATGCGCTTTCGTAACGCAATCAATATGAATTCCAACCAAGAAAAAACCCCACACCAAGGATCCGGAATAATCAATGATATATTCCCCGAGCAATCAACCATCAACAATCAGCAATCAATAGTGCAAAGATGTAAACTCATCTACATTAACTCTAAGATGGCCATCTTATACATTCCTCACGTGAGCCCCACTCCCGACTCCCTCCGTGGTCAATGTCTCTCACAATGTCTCCGTACTCCTGTAGTTCGATCTCCGCACGTGGGCGGTTGAACGGACCCTTCCTGACGTGCTTTCACCGGGCACGTCCCGTACCGGGAACAACGGCTGCAACGCGCACCTCCTGGCCAAGCAAAGCGGGTAATGTAAAGCAGGCAAAGCAACACGCGGCTTGCCCAGCGCGCGCGGCCCCAGGTGCGACCCGTACGCGGCCTTGTAGACGGCGAGGCGAACTGTGCCAGCTGCTTGGTTCCGTGCACGAACCCACAGTGACTTGATGTGTCAAAGGGTAGTTACACGTCCCGGTAACTCCTCTCGCCAGACGGGCTTTGAAACGCCGATTCTCTTACGTTGCTCAATCGATCCCGCTCGCGTCCGAGCTTGGCGAGGAAGAAGAAGAATCGTCGCGTCTCCAGGACCTCGTGTCTTTTCTTCTTCCGTTTCCGGTCTCCTTTTTCTCAGAAGGGCTCCTGACCCTTTAATCACAACAACCTTTAATCGACTACACATTGATAAGCAAAGCCCGGAATAGTAATTCACATAAATATGTAACACCTTCATCTCCTCCCTTATCTCAAACGTCTACACAGCTGACACCGCACGTGACAAAGCCGAATGCCTCAACTCGGTGTTTCCCTGAAAATCTTTTGTCCCAAACCCATCGCTCTCTGTACCCACCTTACCTTGTCATACCCAGCTGTTCCTGGACTCTTGTATCCTTCTCTCCTGACAAGGTGGAGAAGTTTCTGTCAATCCTCGACTCTGATTCTGCAACTGAACCAGACGGCTTGAGTCCACGGGTCCTAAAATCCTTCTCCGCTGCTCTATCTCACCCTCTCTCTGTTCTCTTCACCCTCTCTTTTGCTCAAGGTCATCTGCCATCTGCTTGGAAATCAGCCAACATTACCGCTTTACACAAAAAGGTGCAAAAACAGATCCTTGCAACTATAGACCAATCATCGTGCTCCCAATATTCAGCAAAGTCATGGAATCCATCATTGCTTCAGATATGAAATCTTTCCTCTTCTCCAATGGCTTGATCTCTGATCATCAATTTGGTTTCAGACCTGGTCACTCTACTCTGAACATGCTGCTTCTGCTTTCTCAACAATGGATGGAGGTCCTCAATGCCAAACAGGAAATTAGAGCTGCCTCCCTTGACATATCACGTGCCTTCGATACGGTCTGGCACCCCGCTCTGCTCACCAAACTCTCTTCTTTTGGTATCCATGGAAATCTCCACGCATGGCTGGCGGACTTCCTCTCTAGTCGTAGTCAACGTGTGGCCCTGAATGGGTTTCTCTCATCTCCTCATCCTGTTCAGGCTGGAGTTCCCCAAGGCAGTGTTCTAGGCCCTGTGCTTTTTCTGGTCTTCATCAATGATCTCTCTGACTCTCTTGAAAATCCTCTCTATCTCTTTGCTGATGACTCTACTCTCTATCGCTCCATTCTTCATCCCTCAGATCGGCAGTCTGCAGCCTCCTCACTCTCTGCAGATCTGGACAAAATCACAGACTGGGCAAACAAGTGGAACATGTCTTTCAATCCTGACAAATCTCACACTCTTACGATGTCTCTCCGAAAAGACCGACTGGACAACCCTCCCATCCACTTTCTGAATAATCCTCTCCAAGAAGTTCTGTCACTCAAGCTTTTGGGTCTCACTATCTGCCATGATCTTTCCTGGGAAAACCACATTTCAAATCTGGCCTCCAAAGCCAGTCGCCGACTGGGCATCATCCCTCGTGCAAAGTCCTTCCTTGGCACATCTGAGCTCCTCACCACATACAAGGCTTTCATCTGCAGCTCAATGGAATACTGCCCTCCCCTCTGGGCTGGTGCTCCTGCCTCACACCTAGCTCGTCTTCACGCTGTTGAAACCAAAGCATTCAGAATCATTGGAATCTCCCATAATGAAGCTAACTCCAAGGGCCTCTCACACACTCACCGCAGGCAGGTTGGTGGTCTTTCCGTCTTTTATGGACTCCTCTTTGGCCTAGCCCCCCCACCCCCCCCCCAGCTCTCTCTGGGCTCTGTCCCACAAATATTCCTACAGGTCGCACAAGATCTGCCTGCAACCCTCTTATGGTTAAACTGCCAAAATCAAGACTCTCTGCTCACCTTCACTCCTTTATTCCTCTTTTCTCCTGCCTCTGGAACAAACTCCCTGACTCTCTTCAATCCCACTCCACCCTCCAGGTCTTTAAAACAGCTGTTCACCACCATCTCTTATCTTCCCCCATCCAAAACCTTGATCTTTTCTATCCCCGCTAATTTCACCCCAATTCCCCTTTTTTGAAATACCAACTTCTGTCCTGGAAGTCCTTGGTGTCCTTGTGTTTTATACTTCTCCCACCCCCCCCCCCCTTCCCACGCCTCCTCCCCCCAAGCTCTCTCCCTCCCACACATCTCCCTGCTCTTAAATGTTGTGTGCTCTCAAGTGTTTGTGTGCTTCCCCTTCTCTTGTCTTCCGCTCCCTCTTTTTATATATTTTGTTTGTCTGGTTGATTTGTTTGTGAAGTAAATGTCAGCTCTTTCACGAGCCTCGATTCCGTATACAAAAAAAAAGGGGAAAAAAGTTAATACCCGGTAAATAATTAAACACATGGCAAGTATGAAAGTTTTGGTCCGAAACCCGGCCCAGCTAGATTTGAAGGCAGCACACAAGTGTAAATCCTATTGAAAGTGTGTTGGTGTGGGTGATTCATCCCACATTTCCTAATGTCGGTATTACTCTTCTGAATGTACATTGATGTTCTTAATGATCAGTGTACTGTGTGCAAGCTTCCTTACAAGTCTCTATGGACTCAGAATTAATTGTGTTTGATTTTAGCACGCTTTTGGGAACCCCACGACTCGATTCCCATTCCACTTGCAAGCAATGAGCAATGCCACGCAGACATTCGACGTTTTTTATGGTAGGGCAGAATTAAAACAGAAAAGGAAACCCACTCAGGCATTTGGTCCACAAATTAAATTCTCATTCTGGTTTCCCATAAAAAACGTAGCCATCATATATAATAATACGAGCAAGGTACATAGATAGCATTGCCCGGAGTTCTCATCCTGTCGGCATTTTGAAGAAATCAAATTTTGTTTTTTTTGCTGTTGTACAGCTCCTTTCCTATTCCATCTCCGGTGCATGGGGGCCCGGCGATGATGCGCGCTGAAAGGGAGTACTCAGTTTTCACTCCCTTTGTTTGGCCGGGCGATATCTCAGCCATCCTTTGAGCGAGGAAGCTGAAATTTGGGCACAGTGGTAGGCACGTGCTTTGGCAAAAAGGTATTTTTTATATTTTTCTATTAATTACTTAATTATTATCGACTTATTAAGTACTTATTAATTTTATTTCTCCTCTGGGCAATATATCAGACACCTTTTGAGCTAGGAAGATATTTGGACACGACACGACCAAGTGATTTGGATATAAAGGATGTTTTTGAATTATTGATTAATCAAGTAATCAATTAGTTATTTAATTTTTTATTAATAATTATTTATTTACTTAATTTTTTTTAAGTTACACCTTCAGATTAAACACTGGTGGATGAGGTATTCTATTAGCCAATTTATTAAGAAATTAATTATTTTATGATTGTTATTTATTCATTTTAATTATGCAATTAATCAATCAATTATTGTGCACCTTTCCCTCCCAATACCGTCTCTATGTGCCACGCGCTGGAGGATATGTTATTTATATAATGCAACTTTGTACCAAGTTTGGTAATAATCCTTTTCGTGGTTCACACGTTATCGCTGCAACAAAATCACCCACCAACAGATGGACAACCTGAAAGCATAATGCCGCTGCATGACCGTTGACCTTTAACCCCAAAATCCAATTGGTTAATCTTATCCTCATAATACGCTCTTGTGCAAAGTTTGGTAAAATCCCTTCAGTGGTTCACAAGTTCTCTCGGTAACAAAATCATCACGCATGGACAGAGATGGACTACCCAAAAACATAATTCCTTCGGCAGCGTACGCATAAAAATGGTACATGCTGCTTTCTTGCTCAACATTTAAAAAGGATCGAGCACGGAGAACCATAGGTTAGCAACCGTTGCGCAGACTTGATGGGCTAAAAGCCCCTCCTCTTGCATTGAAGTTCTTTGTACAGGAACTCATCTCTACAATACTATAAGGGAGCTGTTTATGTCTGTTTGTTTGTCTGTCTGTGTGTCACAATTTTTCACAGAGATGGCCAAACGGATCTTCATCAAACTTTTAGCGTTTCATCAGTAACTGCCAGGGAATGTTCTAGCTTTTTATTACTCCCGCCAGGGAGTAATGCATTCGATCGTGTCCGTCCGTGTGTGTGTTCGTGTGTTTGTGAACAAGATATCTGGAAAAGTTCTGAACGGATTTGGATGAAAGTTGGTGGGATGATTGCCCTTGGGATAAGGAAGAATTGATTCGTTTTTGGTGAAGCTCAGGATATTATTCCGGATCCAGGAATTTTTTGGGGAATTTTTTTTTCTGTTTTACTGCATTAAAGCTTTTATTCTTATTCTTAAATGATGTTTTTCTCCTCTAAATCCGAGATATATCAAAATACATTCTCTGACAGTTCGGGCCTACTTTCTTTTTCATTTATTGTTTTTGGAGAGGGCATGTTAAACAAAACGTATTATTCCAACTTGACCCACGGCGGGAGTATGCGCTCTACTGAGTGGCGTACTAGTTTTAATTTTGAAAAAAAATTGGATTGTTTGGATTTTTTAAATTAAATAATCACTCTATATTTCCTAATCCTTTGTATCTCTATGTGAAAGGTAATATTAAATGATCCCTGATCCCATTTCTTCGTGGGTGTAGGGAAGTGTTTTAGGCCACCACAAAAAATATAAAACAAGTACAGATACATCCAAAGTACACCGCCCCCATGCCAAATAAATGATACCGACAATCAGAGGATCCACTCATGATCCACAAAAGGTATGATGTGTTACCATTGTGTCACGTGTCACGGTATACAGTGTTCATTGGTGGAGTTCAAACGTTGCAATTAAAAGGCAAGTGGAGAGGATAGATGTTCTTTCAAATGTGTATAGTTTATGGACAACATCCGAGCAATCTGTAGCTGAGCGACATGACCCAGAGTTACTGCACTTTATCGATTGCCAAACTTCCAATGAATAACATTTGTTTCCAAGACAAGCTTAGACTTATAATCTGAGTTCCCTTCCAAGAAACTTTAACATAGGAGGATTAGGGCCATAAACTGGCACAATGGCTGCCAACAAACAGAGATTTGTTTGTCCGTGCTCTATCTTTTCAAATACTGAGTGACAACCAAGGGAAGCAGCAGTACAATTTCTTAAGTCTTTGGTATCGTATGACTCTGTTGGGGTTTGAACCGTCGACCTCCCAGACTCAGAGTGTACGCTCTTAACGACTACTCCACCGAATCTGGAAAACCAAGGTGAGAGTTGGAATTTGGAATTTGCCCAGGGTATGTACCTCGCCTACTTTTCACGGACATCGTGGGATCTTTAATTTTCACCAACTAATGCTAGGAGATGCAACGCCCAGTTCGACGTCGATCCATGGGACGGCGCACACATTGATGCCTCACCCTCGGTCGAGATTCAAATCCAGGAGCTAGACAGCTATGTTGCGAGTGTGCTTACCTCTGACTGGTAGTGTAGTATGAGTTACTATCAAATATGTCTCCGCTATCCTACCAGCCCTTTGAATGACTGGTAGGTAGTGTGAGTTACTATCAAAATACAGCGCCAGATTTATGGTGGTGGAGGCCCCGGGGCACACGTGGGTGGTGGTGGTGTCCCTTTTTGCCACCAATGATGAAGTAAACCAGTGGTTTTCAACTTTTTTCACTGATGGCACCCTAAACTCTTATATCTTATCCTGTGGCACCCATATTCAATTTGTATATTTTGTAGTTGCCTTAAGAACATTGCAGGCTCCATGAATTAAATTATCGGATAAAATACACAATTTCAGGAGTGTTTTTGCGGCCTTCTATTACCACCAATGGATTCCAGACACAACTGAAGTTTGGCAAAGCGTGCAATTAGCCTGTTAAACAGATATTGTATTACTGTTACAACATCCAAGCTACATTTGATTTAATTTGAGTAATGAAACTGCAAGTAACGGAACGAGAAGCATTTCTCCATATGTTATTGGTATCGGATTCTGCCAAAACAGAAAGTACTAACAGGACCATGAACCTGTAGCTTATCTGGGCCCTGGCCTGATGTTGTAACCCAAATTTGTTAGCATTCTGACTGGTGGGTCTGGAGAAGAAGATTTTTGAAGGAATTTACTAAGTCCGCCATTTTGACACACTTCCGCTCAAGTGACTGGAACGAGCTTTGCAAGTCCTGTTACCAGTCAGGAGCGGAACCTTGCTTCCAAATTTCAGCCGGATCGGCCCAGAGGTTTGGCTGGAAAAGTCGAAATAGGCAACGGATGGACAGACGGACGGTGCACAATGACAATACCTTATCTGGAATTCAAATTCCAGATAAGCTACAAATTCCTCGAACAAATGAATGCAGACAATATTAGAGAAAGAATTTCACACTGGACTTGCCAAATACCCATTGAATGCCAAATATTTGTCGCAAATCTGCTGGATTAGTTAATATCGGTTCAAAATACTGTACATTTAAAACAGGAGTGTCCATATGTCCATCCTGAAACTACTCCCTCGGTTTTGGGGTTAGCCCCGCCAAACCTTCTGTGGAACGTTTTGGGTTCTAGCGGATGTTGTACTATAGGTAGGAGGTTTTCGAAATTCCTCAATAAAATTATGATTTTGAAATGAAGAAACCACAATTGACATGGTCCTTGCTCCCGAATCCCAAAGTAAACTGATGAGGATGGTTCTCTGGTTTGATAATATCTCAATACTGTTGCGGATCTCGGTTTATGGCGCTCCCCTTACCGAGCGGGGTTTAATCCCCTCGTCTATTAAGCTGGCCGTCCGAGTCCTAGAAGATACCGCGCTCCTTCCGGTCGGAAGCAGGGCGATACTTCTGCCCGAGCCACGGACAAGATGGAATGTTGCCGAGCGGTTTAGCAATCCGAAGCTCGAGCCGTTAGCGGCAGTTTAAACTCGATTATAGCGGTTCCTATATCGTGCTACCGATATTCAATTGGGGACAGGACGCAAGCGATCGGATGAGACGAACCAAAGTAAAGCTAGAACAAATATAATTTATTAATTATGTACAAGAAACCCGAAGAGGAAATGAAAGAAGGGAATATACAAGAAGAAGAAGAAGCAGTGACACAGGGCAGCCTTAAACAGTCTTATATTATCACATGCCCAGGACAGTACAAACACACTTACACGAATGGGGTGGTGGTGGTGGGAAGAGAAGGGTCCAAGCAGATGGTTCCAGGCTCCGGGGTCCGCCGCGAAGAATGGCAGGCAGCTTCGCATGTCATTGGCACGCGACCGGACCTTATAATTATGCGGGGGACTGGGATGCCACGTACGTAGTGTTCGTGCCAACTCTCTCTCTCGTCTGAGGGTACCCTCACGCAGGTCGCTCCAACAACGTGACAATCAATCGAGCGCTCCCAGCGCAGTTCGTTCACAGTCAGCATCCCCCGGCGCAGTCCTTAATCAATGGCCTCCCCTCGCGCATCTCCCTAGGTTTGACTCCTTCTCTCTCCCTGGCGCATCTCTTGAGAGGGCTTGGCGCTTGCGCTTTTATAACCCGCTTAGAAATCAAGCCGCGCTTCATCGAGCCACGCCTATTAACGATCTCACCTCAGCCCTGGTTGGCTGGTGGGGGCTTACCGGCCACGCCCTGGTGGTGAGTTGATGTGGCCACACATCGTTCTTGCCGCCACGCCCCCTTCTTCTCCAAGCCTGACCTCGTATTCAATGGCGGCTGAGCCAGGCAGTGAACGCTACTGACAAGCCCAGGAACACAATTTGGAGGAAGGCTATGCCACAATATGAATTGACAAGGGGGCCTACTCTTATTTAATTAATACAACGCAGATTCAACTATTGGGAACAGATCCTTACCTGAAACACATACTAATGAAATAACTAAAGGAGAAGCCGATGGTGTGCTACGTGTTGCTCGTGGCCTAACTAGGGTGCGACCTTTGACATTTTACCCCCAAAAATGGGAGTATTTACAGGGGATTATTTATAAGGGAATATTACAGATATTTACAAAGTGGAGGGTTCTAAAAACCGCAACAATACAATCGTGAATTAACATTATATTTTAATATATTGTTATGGTTTTGAGGTTTGTACAGTGAGTTCAATAAATGTTAAAGGTTTGCCCCCCATAGATAGTCACACAAGCAACATGTAGCCTCATTTGTAGTATAGTTATTTCTTTGTATGTGTGAGAATAGGCCCTTTCCAGTGTTAATTCTGCGTTGTGTAAAGCCAGGAAAATAGGCCCTACTGCCACCGATCATCCTTCGTCCGTAACCTCAATACAGTTTGTTAACGTTGGTTCATTTTGGGCGAGTTAACACGAGGAAGGCGGAGGAGGATCGGGGCGGAGTCGAGGCGGAGCGGCAGGAGCGATGACAGTAAGCATGACCTGCCAATCAGGGCTCGGAGGTGGTGGCGTCAGAGGGCGTGGTGAGAAGAGTCTCGTGAGTTCCAGAAGGTTTGCGGGGCGTGCCTATAAAACCCAATGCACAAAGCCCTCGAGAGGACTAGCGTTGGAGAACCCAAAGGACTTTCCGGGAGAGAGGAAGACATTAAAGAGAACTTGATCATTACAGCCAGAACGCGCGGTGCTTGATGAGCTTGATGCGCCTTGCCGCACTTGCATGAGAACGGCTGAGTAACCGCACTTTGCCGTAAAAGTCCGCCCTTTGCCGGAAAAGTCCGCCCCTTGCTGTTCCGCCCGATATATCGCCTTCGTTCGAGAGACGCGCTACGGGTCCCTGCCTTCGCCTGCCGCCATCTTCGCGGGACGCACGTGGATCACAGAGAGCCGGACGGGGCCGAGCCTGGACGACCACATCGGCGCGTTGGTGAACATCGACATCTGCAATCCCCTGTGCAAGTATGAGTGAGACGGGCCCGTTGTCCCAGAGATAAGTAAGACTGTATAAGGATTTATCTGTGTCTCTTCGTCCTGAACTGTAAATACATGTGGGAATCATTAAACCCATCTGTTCTTCCTTTCTTCTTGATTCGATCGTTCCCGTGATTTCTCCATTTGACGAAGCGTGGCACGAATAGAACCGCTTAAATTGGGGTCCATTAATTGAGATTGCGCGGATCACGTGTATGCAAACCGCTCGGCGTACTCCAGCCTCATGTGGTTTGTGCGAGGCTTGCTACCTCGTTTCCGTGGCGGCGCGAGTACTTAGGTACGAGCGAGAATTTGGTCCCGAAACCCTATTTTGCGCTCGCCCGGAAAGGAGGTAATAAATCTCGGTTCCGCCAGGCCAGTAAAGACAAGGGGATTAATCCCCCCTTGATAAGGGGAAGAAGGCCGGCGAGAGGACCGTAACAATATTAATACTACAGTAATCATTTGTGATTGGAATGATGAATGATGCTGTTTGGAACGAAAATATAGAGATGTGGAATTTAAAGCAGAATGAAGAAATGACGTGAGTTTCCATCCTTGACATTCGCAGATTCGTCATTTGCAGTTTTGACATTGACTGGGTATATAACCATTCAGACTGGGTACGTTTTTTTTGCCCAAACCCTTCACGAACCTGCTGTCCATGCCTGACGTTCGACTGAAGGTGGCACAGGAATGTGGAATTTATTGGTTCATTGTTTGGCATTCACAGTTTCCACATGTTTGGTTGCTTTCGGCCTCCCACCCATGCAATGAAGGTACCTCACTAGTTGGGTATAATTCACAACAACAATCAGATACTTGCATGTAACATTTCATGATATGATAGTGACACATGTAGGTAGACGGAGACTGATTAAACATGGATATGTAATGGGTGTAAGTGTTACGGATTTGTCACTTCCGTTGTTGTGGTTTTCATTCACTGTAAGCATTTTTGATTCCATGTACTATTATTGTTGTCGTTTGAGGGAAATAGAGATTACTATTTTCAAAAGGTAAAAAAGTTAATGTTTTAAATGAAACCGGAACCGGACGACGACGAAGAGGAAGAGGAGAAAAGAAGGCGGAGCGAGTGAGTCGGACAAGAAGCCGAGCTACTTCGAGGTCTGGAGCCAATGATTGGCGATCGAGGGTCACGTGTCAACTTTGGGTTTCCCAGGAAAGGGATTCCTGCGACAGAGTTGTTATCGCTGTGACAGATCAACCTGCGTGTCAGGTTTTGTGGTTGATTCCGAGGAGAATCATCGTAGTGCCGTTACGCCTCGAGAACGGGCCGTCGGCCATTTTCACTCGCATGCTTTGTGCATCGCTCAAGGTTTTTCACTTCGCTTCAACCATTTTCACCGCATTCAGACGTTAATCTGGTGTGCGTGTGTAACGTGGCTTTTGAGTGGGAAATCTGCAGTTTGCCGATTTGGAGCCGTGGAACGTCCATACCCGAGGGTGTGATTTTCCAGTCGGCTTGAGGGCATCTTTGCGCAGCTTTGGCAGCGGGACTGTGACTGTCATCCGAACGGGATTCTGGTCTCGATTGGACATCGTTCTGACGATCACTGGAGCGAATCGACTTTGGCTTGATGCCGGAATAGAGACATTGGGGAATTTCTTCTTTTCGCTCACTTGGAGCGCAGTGAGTTATATTGTACAAACCTGATGGTACCATCATAGGAAATATATATTGGTTGTACAATTGATTACTATTGTTGTTGTACTGTTATTCTTGTGTGATCTTAATACAATACTTGTTTGTTGGTAACAATTGGTGTGGTTTCACCATTGATCTTTGACATACAGAATAACACATCTTTCTGCCGTGACTCCTCTCGGGGCTCGGAGGTACACCGTGACCGGGGTTTGGGGAGGAGCACGTAACAGTAAGGCAGTCCTTCGATGGTCAGCCCACCGATTTACTAATACAAAGTCCGTCCGTCCATCCATCCAAACATCCAATCCAAAGCCACAGTTTGTTTATTGTCCCCCGTCGCACCGCGGAGCGAAAGGGGGACTATGGTTTTCCCCCGTCCGTGTGTGCATCCGTGCGGACGTGCGTGTGTGCGCGCGTAAGCGAAGGACCACATTCTAATTTGGTGTGTGGGTGCAACTAGGCATATGGAAGAACCCTATTGAAAATTAGGTCGCCACGTCGAAATCCAAGATGGCCACCGCCATGTATGTCTGAACCTTGTGAGCGGAATATCTTCAAAAATAAATGAACTACTAACTTCTAATCTGGTGTGTCGGAGTATCTAGGCATAAGGAAGGACGCTATTGAAAACTGGGTCGCCACATCAAAATCAAAGATGGCCGCCACCACATATATGTCCGTGCATGCGTGCATCCATGCATGCATGTGTGCGGACGTGCGTGCATAAGCGAAGGACCGAATTCTAATTTGGTGTGTGGGTGCAACTAGGCATATGGAAGAACCCTATTAAAAATTGTCGCCACGTCAAAATTCAAGATGGCCGCCACCATATACGCTATTGAAAATTGGGTCACCACGTCAAAATCCAAGATGGCCACCACCATATATATGTCTGAACCTTGTGAGCGAAATATCTTGAAAAATAAACGAACTACTAACTTCTAATCTGGTGTGTGCGTGTATCTACACATAAGGAAGAACGTTATTGAAAATTGGGTCGCCACGTCAAAATCCAAGATGGCCGCCTTGCGTCCTCCACTTTGTCAACTCACATCACTTCACCGACGGGGGACCTATGCATAACGATTGTTTCGTGTATAGACATCATGACAATAATCCTGTATGAGCCCTTGGGTGGTGGAGGCCCTTGGGGACGTGTTTGGTGGTGGAAGCCCTGAGGCGCTTGCCCCAGTTTCCCTTGCATAAATCTGGCCCTAAATGGTGATATACAGTGCCTTCAGAAAGTATTCACACTCCTTGACTTTTCACATTTTGTTGTGTTAAAGCCTGAATTAAAAATATATTAAATTGAGATATTTTTTGTCACCAATCTACACAAAATACCCCGTAGCATCAAAGTGCAATAATCTTTTGGAAATTTTCACAAAATAAATCAAAATGAAAAGCTGAAATGTCTTGAGTCAATAAGTATTCAACCCCTTTGCTATGACAATCCAAATTGAGCTCAGGTGCCTCCAATTTCCTTTGATCATCCTTGAGATGTCTCTACAACTTCATTGGAGTCCACCTGTGACCAATTCAATTGAATGAACATGATGTGGAAAGAAACATCTTCATATATAAGTTCCCACAGTTGACAGTGCATGTCAGAGCAGAAACACTACCAGGAAGTCCAAGGAACTGTCTGTAGAACTCCGAGAGAGAATTGTGAGGAGGCTTAGATCTTGGGAAGGGTAAAAAACCAGGCTCAGTTTGGTAAAAAACCAAACTGAGCGACTGGGTAAAAAGGTCCTTGGTCAGGGAGATAACCAAGAATCCAATGACCACTCTGACCAAACTACAGTGTTTCTTGGCTGAGATGGGAGATTCTGTAGTCAGATGAGACAAAAATTGAACGTTTTGGCCTGCATGCTAAGCGCTCTGTTTGGTGGAAACCAAGCACTACTCATCACCCATCTAACGTCATCCCTACCATGAAGCATGGTGGTGGCAACATCATGCTATGAGGATGCTTTTCAGTGGCAGGGACTGGGAGACTTGTATGGATAGAGGAAACAATGAAAGGAGTCAAATACAGTCAAATCCTTGAGGAGAACCTGCCACAGAGTGCAAAAGACCTCAGACTGCAGCAAATATTTATGTTCCAACAGGACCGAAGATTGTTGTTCACCGATTCTCCCCATCCAACATGATGGAGCTTAAGCAAATCTGCAAGGAAGAATGGGAGAAACCCCCCAAATCCAAATGTGAAAAGCTGATACAAACATAACCAAGAAGATTCAAAGCTGTAATCGCCGACAAAGGCACTGCTACGAAGTAGTGACTCAGGGGGTTGAATAATTCTTCATAACTTCTTCTGTGAATACTTCTGTGAATAATACTTGTGAATACTTCTGTGAAACTGTGAATACTTCTTCTTCATAACTAGAACAGCACTCAGCCAGAAAGCATACAGTGCATTCAGAAAGTATTCAGACCCCTTCACTTTTTTCACATTTTGTTATGTTGCAGCCTGATGCTGAAATCGTTTAAATTCATTTTTTCCCTCATCAATCTACACTCAATACCCCATAATGACAAAGAGAAAACAGGATTTTAGAAAGTTTTGCAAATTTATTAAAAAGAAAAAACTGAAATATCACATTGACATAAGTATTCAAACCCTTTGCTATGACACTTGAAATTTAGCTCAGGTGCCTCCCATTTCTCTCGATCATTTTTGAGATGTTTTTACCCCTTGATTGGAGTCCACCAGTGGTAAATTCAATTGATTGGACATGATTTGGAAAGGAACACACCTGTCTGTATAAGGTCTCACAGCTGACAATGCATATCAGAGCAAAAACCAAGCCACGAGGTCAAAGGAACTGCCTGCAGAGCTCAGAGACAGGATTGTGTCGAGGCACAGATCTGGGGAAGCCTACAAAAAAATCTCTGCTGCATTGAAGGTTCCCAAGAGCACAGTGGCCTCAATAATACTTAAATGGAAGAAGTTTGGAACAACCAGGACTCTTCCTAGAGCTGGCCGCCCGGCCAAACTGAGCAATTGGGGGAGAAGGGCCTTGGTAAGAGAGGTGACCAAGAACCCGATGGTCACTCTGGCTGACCTCCAGAGATCCTGTGTGGAGATGGGAGAAACTTCCAGAAGGACAACCATCACAACACTCAACCGATCTGGGCTTTATGGCAGAGTGGCCAGACGGAAGCCTCTCCTCAGTGATAGAATCATGAAAGCCCGCTGGGAGTTTGTAAAAAAAGCACCGAAAGGACTCTCAGACTGTGAGAAACAAGATTCTGTGAACAGCAGTTGATCGAGGTGATTCCACCATTTGAACATTTGAACCACAGCAGCTCCACCATTTGAACAATCCTTCGCTGCAATCTTCGATCAAGTCTTCTTTTTGGCCATGTCCAAGGAGGTTGGCTATGGTGCCATTGGCGTTAAACTTCTTGATAACATTGCGTACGGTGGACACAGCAACATCAATATCTCTGGAGATGGACCTGTAGCCTTGAGATTGTCCATGCTTGGCTACAATCCTGTATCTGACCTCCTCAGACAATTCTCTGGTTTTCCTTCTTTTCTCCATGCTCATTGCGGTACACACAGTGACACAAAACAGCAGAATGAAGCCTTTTCTCTATTCAAACTGGTTGAATGACTGATTTTTATATTGCAGCCACCTCCAACTCACCATAGGTGAGTTCAATTCCAAAGTAAATGAGAATCACCTGCTTGAAATCTAATGATTTCTAACAACTTCTAAAAGGTGCCAATAATATTATCCGGGCCATTTTACGATTTATTTGTGGAATCAGCTAAGACTTAATAATTTTTCAGCTTTTTAAAATTTTGTTTCACTGTAAACCAAAGAAATACATATGTGGACACCAAAATATTTTTTTATTTCAACAATCTCCTGGAATAAATGGTGCATTATTTGAAAAAAGTGCAAGGGTGCCAATATTTTTGGCCACGACTGTACCTGAGGGAAGTAGTGCAGGTTCTGGCCTATCTGAGAGCGGGCTCCGCCCTAACATATCCATTGCCTCTCCTTTAATCTCATGGGCCTATCCTCATCATTGCCCATGCCCCCCAGTTCCTATCTGTGCCTGCTCTAACCCTGGCTCCCTCTTTAAATTGCCCCTATGTCTCTTTACTATAATTTCCATCTCTTTGATTCCCCTCAATCAGTGCCAAATTCCTGATAAAACCCCATTGTGAGAAGTGGCTAATGTGATTTAAAAAATATCATTCATCAATTGTTGGGTGTAGTGTTGCCAGCAACCTGTGACACAACCTGTGGTCACTACCTGTAACAAATTCTGGTAACAGGCCGATTGGGAAACGTGCAGTTAGAGCACTCTTAAAAGATGAACATCGCAATTGGGAAACAGACATTTAATGTGCTATCAAAAGATTAACTTGACACTTCTCATCCATTTAATGTGCTATCAAAAGATTAACTTGACACTTCTCATCCATTTAATGTGCTATCAAAAGATTAACTTGACACTTCTCATCCATTTAATGTGCTATCAAAAGATTAACTTGACACTTCTCATCCATGTCACCCTCAGCCATAGTTATATCAGAGCGAGCTGATTCATCACATGGTCACGGATTGTTTAACTCCAATATGGGGCCATTCATAAATTGCATCACGCAATATTTTTAGGGAGGCGCGTCGGCCTACCGTGCATGCTGACGGACTTTAATAAACCTTACTAATAATTTTTATTCGACATTGACTAGATTTTTCGGGGTTCCTCATCGTAGGTCTCAGGCCTTAAGGCTTCGGCCCACCAGAAAACCAAGATGGCGGCCATATTATTTAGTCTGGGTGCCATGGTGGATGGAGTCAAGCGACAAATGTAGGTGGGGTCCAGCAGCTGTCCCACCAATGGGTGCACATTTCAAAAATGGATCCCCAACAAGAATCACAACAGCAGCAACAACAACCATGCTGAGCTCTTGTAGACCTGCGACACGTTGCAGGTAAAAAGGCAAGAGTGTCGTTAATTAGGCTCCACAACTACAAAAATATCACAAGGGAGCAGGCATAACTTCTACAATCATGTTCATTTTAATTGTGCCAAAACTCAGTTCTAAAACTTCCTTTCTGCCATCCCGATCATCCAGTTTGATCACAGTTCATTAGTGATGAACCAACGGGTCTTCGTGGAGAAAAATGTTTGGCAGCTGATATAGATGATATCGCTGTGAGGTCAAATACAGTCTTGGACTAAGAGAACTCCACACCAGACATATCGACTGTATGCAGAAGAGATGTCAAGGGTATTGTTGGCGATGACTTCCTCCTACATCCAAGAAGATATAATCCATATGACTCCTGTGCTTTGTTAATGTACAACTGAATTTGCAGTAAATAAACGTCCACATCTATTTGTATGCACGATTCATTCATCAAAATAATATCTTCCACATTGATATCAATATAACTGGCCAACAAAACTTAAAAAGTAAAAGTAATGGCACCACAAAGCATCATTTTGATCTGAACTCAGGCCAAAATATAAAGGTGTCCCTGAGTTTTTTTTACCTTGCTGCACACCAGAGGAAATGTTAGTTGACTTTCGGAATGTCGATGCATTGTCGATCTATTCCCATCGCAAGCTGTGTGGAGATTGGCTTTTTTGTGCCTCCAGTGGCTTGTTTTTATTCCACTTCTTCACGTGTACCTTATGTTCGCACAAAGGTCATATTGGAGCTGATAATGCCACAAATTGGGAGAGCGTGAAGATAATAGAAATCTTACATGTCTCCATGACACCGAGACCACTGGAGATTTCCACCATTGGCGCTGTGGAGCCACATCAATGTTTGCTATTTCTGCTGCAGTGGCCAATAGGGTGACAATAGGGAAATAACTATATGATAACTTCTAGAAGCCACTGTGGAAACAAAGTATATATTTTAATCAATCTTTGGGATGGCAGGTCAGCTCAGTTGGCACCCTTGGGATGTCTTGTCGTGCTCACCTTTTTGAGATGTCTCGTCTGGTTTCAATCCCAACCTTGGATTTATATTTTGCAGTAAAAGCTCAATCTCTCCCCCTCTCTCTCGCTCTCTTCCTAATGGCGTCACTAACCTTTATGAACTATGTGGAACTGGTGGAAAATTGCACAGAAAATGGCTATGCTGCGTTTTGCTGGAGCAGGACCATTCCTTTGTCGTTGGGCAATTTTTTTGACCTCCCCTTGTCGGTTGTTGCAACAACGATCCCAAAGTAGACCATTATGTTCCAGTACTCTGACCACATCGCCTGCCAGATATTGGCCATGTAATTAGCATTATGTGCAATGTGGGTACAGCACAGGCCTCCTCTAAGATTTTATTAATTGATTATTTTTTTTCCTCCCAATCACCTTCCCACTTTCATCCTTGTTATTTGGAGTAATGATTGCTGTCAGGACAATGTATAGTTTCTCTGATGAGGATATTAAAGGACATATTCGAGAAAGCACTAATGATCAGTTTCTCTCTTGCTATGTTGAGGCAGCAGTGATCAGACATATTGAGCTGGAGTGATTGGGTACATCCATTATGTAACCCCGAACTGGCAATAATGTCATTCCCATGCTTGACTTCCTCTTTTGATCCTGAACCTTTTCATTCCCTACTCATCTCTACTGATTATTATGAAGTTGAGAAAAATCCATGTGACCATTTCACATTCAACCTGATTTTGGTTGTTGGCCCACGGTAATACCTTGTGGCGATGTATTTTGCTTATAGTTGGCCTCTGCGTGATGACTGTATGCACGTCTTGAGAAACTCCATCTTAGCATTTACTGTTCAAGAGTTCTGCCTGTAAATCCTTTCAGTAAATGGGCAGCGCAGGAATATCTGTCCAGCAATGTCCTTACATTCTCCATGTCACGACCACTAAGTGTGAAATAACAGGCCATGGTGAGTTGCAGCCGCACCTTTTTGTCATCGTTGCTGCATTCTCACTAAGCGAGTTTGTTATGTGATAGGGAAGCCTCTCCTCAGTGAAAGACACATGAAAGCTCGCTTGGAGTTTGCAAAAAAGCACCTAAAGGACTCTCAGACTGTGAGAAACAAGATTCTGTGGTCTGATGAAACCAAGATTGAACTGTTTGGCTTCCTTTTGGCCACTCTGCCATAAATCCCAGATCGGTGGAGTGTTGCAGTGATGGTTGTCCTTCTGGAAGTTTCTCCCATCTCCACACAGGATCTCTGGAGCTCAGCCTGAGTGACCATCGGGTTGTTGGTCACCTCTCTTACCAAGGCCCTTCTCCCCCAATTGCTCAGTTTGGCCGGGCGGCCAGCTCTAGGAAGAGCCCTGGTTGTTCCAAACTTCTTCCTTTTAAGAATTATGGAGGTCACTGTGCTCTTGGGACCTTCAATGCAGCAGAATTTTTTTTGTCGGCTTCCCCAGATCTGTGCCTCGACACAATCCTGTCTCTGAGATCTGCAGGCAGTTCCTTCGACCTCATGGCTTGGTTTTTGCTCTGATATGCATTGTCAGCTGTGAGACCTTATATAGACAGGTGTGTGCCTTTCCAAATCATGTCCAATCAATTGAATTTACCACAGGTGGACTACAATCAAGGTGCAGAAACATCTCAAAGATTATCACGAGAAATGGGAGGCACCTGAGTTAAATTTCAAGTGTCATAGCAAAGGGTATAAATACTTATGTCAATGTGATATTTCAGTTTTTTTATTTTTAATAAATTTGCAAAACTTTCTAAAATCCTGTTTTCTCTTTGTCATTATGGGGTATTGAGTGTAGATTGATGAGGGAAAAAATGAATTTAAACGATTTCAGCATAAGGCTGCAACATAACAAAATGTGAAAAAAGTGAAGGGGTCTGAATACTTTCTGAATGCACTGTACACCTCAACAACACATTGCTTCCACATTTAAAACAAATGTAGACTATTTTTGCAATACTGGTGGTCTACCATTGATAATGTTTTAATGAACACACTGTACAACCGTTTCCATTATTTAAAACATTTAATTTTGTCAACTTCCTTCAGGAAAAAACTACGTTGTTGTAATTTTTGCATTCCTGGCGAACTGGCGTCAGTCTACTTGAAAACTACATAAACAAGTACAGATACATTAAAAGTACACCGCCCCCATGCTAAATAAATAAATAAATAACATATCTTCCAATGCAGGTCACTGCGATTGGTAATGCCACCGTGCAGCACATCGTGATGGTATTGGGAGGGAGAGGTGTACAATTAATTGCGTAATGAAAATAAATAAATAATAATCGTAAAATAATTAATTTCTTAAGCAATTGGCTGATAGCATATCAAAACCACCAGTGTTTCATCCGAAGCTGTAATTTTTTGAAAAATAATTAAATAATTAATTAATGGGGAAAAATAAATAATTAATCAATTAATTTTTCAATCAATAAATCATTAATCAATTAATTGATTAATCAAAAGAATTTAAAACATCCTTTATAGCCAAATCAATTGGTCAATGTCGTGTCCGAATATCCAGCTTCCTAGCTCAAAAGATGCCTGAAATATTGCCCATATTAGAAAGAAAATAAATAAGTTATTAATAATGAAAATAAATAAATAATCGTAAAATAATTAAATTAGGAATCAATTGGCTAATGGCATACCTAAACCACCACAGTTTAAACTGAATCTGTAACTATTAAAAAGTCAAGTAATTAATTGAATAATTAAATAATTAATTGATTAATCAATAATTCAGAAATACCCTTTACAGGCAAATCACTTGGTCATTGTCATATCCAAATATCAGCTTCCTAACTCAAAATGTGCCTAAGGTAATGCCCAAATGAGAAAGGAAATAAATAAGTACTTAATTTTAAATTTAAAAAAACCACCTTTAGAGGCCATTTTTCCCCGCAAAGCAGGGGTTGGCCTTTTTCGGGCACCGTGGTTGTTGTTGTTTTTGTTGGTCCCCTTTTTGAAGCAATGTTTTACGGCCGGATGCCCTTCCTGCCGCCAACCCTGTTTGTCGCCTTTTACGACACACAGGGAATTACCAGTGAACTTTTACTCAATTAGCCTACCTCGGAAGGATGCCAGGCTGAGTCAACCCCCCTGGTGTTAATTCAGCGATCGACCGGGATTCAAACCCAGGATCCTAGGATCCTAAGCTGGCACCCTAGCCGCTAAGCCAACACCAGGCTAAATAAGTAATATACTAAATAAGTACTTAATTAATCGATAATAATTAAGTAACTAATCAATTAATTGATTAATCAAAAAACAAAAAATACCGTTTTTGCCAAAACACATGCTCACTATCGTGCCCAAATTTCAGCTCAAAGGATGGCCTGGGATATCACCTGGACAAACAAACAAGGAAACAAACGAAACTCCCTTTCGGCGTGCGTCATCGCAGGGCCCCTTCAGTGCCCGGCGATGATGTCTTGCAGCGCCTGGAGGTGGAATAGAAAAGGAGCGGTGTACAATATTTTGATTTCAATATCACAAGGTTTTCATTGCGACTGTGGTGTATGGCATTAAGAAATGTGATGCGTCAGGAAACGTGCAATATACAGTGTATCACACAAGCAATGCTTCTACTAACACAAGCTAGCCTCTTTCAGCATTGTGTTTGGTGAAATCAAATTTCAAGGTCAACAGGATAATCAAATCTGCGATGCAGTTTCTCATGATTGCGTGTTATTTCATTTGGAACTACAATGGCACTCGGTGACTCGGTAGAGCGCTTACCTCTGCCTGGCTGAACAGTTTACGTTTTGTATCCCACCGATAGGCCCGATCTGGTTTCGGACCTGAACCAAAATCCAATCGGATTGTTCTTGTCGCCTAACTTACTAACTCATCCACCAAGTTTGCTTATAATTTGAAATATCGTGCTATATATCGTATTCGGCCCTATCACTTGATGGTGAAGAATCGCTTAAAAATTCTTGTATCTGGATTCGGATTCGGATCTTCACCAAAATTGAATCGATTCGTCCTTGTCACGTATCCAACGTGTCCGTCAAATTTCGCCCAAGTCCGTCCACAACTTTTTGAGATATCCTGTTCACAAACAACCAAACAGACAGACTGACAGACAGGGGTGAAAACATAACCTTCATTCACCTTCGGTGGCGGAAGTAAACATAGGTAATAGATGTAGCCATTTGGACACATGTAAAATCCAAGAAGCATAATCACTCCGAAAGTGATGTTTCTGGATTCACACTGGCCATGATCACTTCTTGCTACCCTCGCCCGAGGAGAGGGTATTGCATTTGAGTCCGTTTGTTTGTCTGCACAGAATAAATATGATTTTCTCTGCAACCGTTGGTGCGATTGACAGAAAATTTCCACCATCGGTGCAACTGCACCTGTATAATTTTTTTGGTGATAATTATGACCAGACATGACATGACAGAGATGGCCAGACAGAGGCACCCGGAGTACCGTCGGAAAGTGGATGCGGCGGCACGCTGCTCCGGTGCATGATCCCATACCTGACCTGAACTGATCAGTAGTATTAAGATTATTAGCAAGGATAAAAAAAGTACTCCTCAAAAAAGCATACTAAATATATGTGAAAAGATAACTGATACCCTGGCAGTAAATGCCAAAGCAAGGATAATGCTTGCAGGAGATATTCGTGCTGTTGAGGCCAAATATCATCAAGTGTGCATGCAGGCATTTATGTCTGATAGACGCATTTCATATTTTACATACTAGTGGGGTCATCCGTGGGAATCCCACGGGCATGGAGGTTTATCGTTGCGATCGGTGCAGCCGTTTTTGCGGTACCTGGGAACAGACGGACAGACAGACGGATGGACATTTGGTGAATTATAGTAAGATGATCCAAGAAGAAATATCCGAAACCTCAACACAGTCAATAATGAGGCATTCAGTAGTCTGTGTGTGGTTAAGTAAGCCAGAACAACAATATTTCACGCTACATAGGTCACATGGTTTGGCCGCCATCTTTGGAAAACCGAAAAACTTTGCACCTCCATATCTACAAAAGCGCTGAATAGAGAAAATTGAGGCAAGACTCATTGTAAAGAACTCTCTATGGGGAATAAAATATGTTAATGATGATGTTATAGGTGCCTCCATTATGACGTCATAATTCGACAAGTACAAAACTTCATCCGAACAAGATGAAATTTCTTGGGCATCATGTTGGCATAAATTGGTGGAGAAAATTAATAATGATGACATCATTGGTCATGTGGTTCGGCCGCCATATTGAAAAACCGAAAACATTTGCACCTCTATATCTCTGAAAGCGCTGCATAGAAAATATTGAGACATGGCTCATTGGAAAGAGCTCTCCATGGGGAATAAAATGTTAATGATGATGTCATAGGTGCCTCCATTATGACGTCATCATTCGACAAGTACAAAACTTCATCTGATCAAGATGAAATTTCTTGAGCATAATCTAGGAATAAATTAGTGAAAAAAATAATGATGCCATCGGTCACGTGGTTCGGTCGCCATATTTGTTTTAGCACAAAAGCCTTAAAAACCACTGAAAAGACATCCTGGTGAGGGTTTGAAATCTCTGATTGCTCTTTCTTGTTTGCAAGATGTCACTTGTTTTTGTGGACATTTTTTTTTTTTTTTTGTATACAAGATCGAGGCTCGTGAAAGAGCGAACATTAATCACACAGAAAGACAAACAGACACATAAAACAAATAACATCGGGAGCGTTAGAGAGAGGGGGAAGGACACAAACACAACATTTGAGAGCAGGGACCGAGAGACATGGAGACATCAAGAGAACTGTGGGAGGGAGAGGGCTTTGGGGGGAGGCATGGGAAGGGGGGGGGGGGGTGGGAGAGGTATAAAACATATGGACACTGCCAGGACTTCCAGGAAAGAAGTTGGAATTTCAAACAAGGTGGATCTGTGGTGAATTAGTGGGGGTAGAAAAGATCAAGGTTTTGGATGGGGGAAGATAAGAGATGGTGGTGAACAGCTGTTTTAAAGACCTGGAGGGAGGAGTGTGATTGAAGTGAGTGTGGGAGTTTGTTCCAGAGGCGGGAGAAAAGAGGAATGAAAGAGTGAAGGTGAGCAGAGAGCCGAGATTTCGGCAGTTTAACCATCAGAGGGTGGCTGGCAGATCTTGTGCGACCTGTAGGAATATTTGGGGGACAGAGCACAGAGAGAGCTGGGGGAGCAAGGCCGGAGAGGAGTCGGTAGAAGACAGAAAGACCACCGACCTGCCTGCGGTGAGTGAGTGAAAGGCCCTCAGAGATAGCTTCATCGCGGGAGATTCCAATGATTCTGAAAGCTTTGGATTCAACAGCGTGAAGCCGAGCCAGGTGTGAGGCAGGAGCACCAGCCCATAGGGGAGAACAGTATTCCATTGAGCTGCGGATGAAAGCCTTGTATGTGGTGAGGAGCTCAGGTGTGCCTAGGAAGGACTTCGCACGACGGAGGATGCCCAGTCGGCGACTGGCTTTGGAGGCCAGCTTGATGTGGTTTTCCCAAGAAAGATCATGGCAGATAGTGAGACCCAAAAGCTTGAGCGACAGAACTTCTTGGAGAGGATTGTTGAGAAAGTAGATGGGAGGGTTGTCCAGTCGATCTTTTCGGAGAGACATAGTAAGAGTGTGAGATTTGTCAGGATTGAAAGACATGTTCCACTTGTTTGACCAGTCTGTGATTTTGTCCAGGTCTTTAGAGAGTGAGGAGGCTGCAGACTGCCGATCTGCGGGAAGAGGAATGGAGCGGCAGAGAGTGGAGTCATCAGCAAAGAGATAGAGAGGATTTTCCAGAGAGTCGGAGAGATCATTGATAAAGACCAGAAAAAGCACAGGGCCCAGCACACTGCCTTGGGGAACTCCAGCCTGAACAGGAAGGGGAGATGAGAGAAATCCATTCAGGGCCACACGTTGACGACGACCAGAGGAAGTCCGCAAGCCATGCATGGAGATTTCCATGGATACCATAGGAGGAGAGTTTGGTGAGCAGAGCTGGGTGCCAGACCGTATCGAAGGCACGTGATATGTCAAGGGAGACAGCTCTGATTTCCTGTTTGGCATTGAGGACCTCCATCCATTGTTGAGACAGCAGAAGCAGCATGTCCAGAGTAGAGTGACCTGGTCTGAAACCAAATTGATGATCAGAGATCAAGCCATTGGAGAAGAGGAAAGATTTCATATCCGAAGCAATGATTGATTCCATGACTTTGCTGATAATTGGGAGCAGGCTGATTGGTCTGTAGTTGCAAGGATCTGTTTTTGCACCTTTTTTGTGTAAAGCGGTAATGTTTGCTGATTTCCAGGATGCTGGAAGATGACCTTGAGCAAAAGATAGGGTGAAAAGAACAGAGAGAGGGTGAGATAGAGCGACAGAGCAGGATTTTAGCACCCGTGGGCTGATGCCGTCTGGTCCAGTTGCAGAATCAGAGTCGAGGTTTGACGAAAACTCCTCCACCTTGTCAGGAGAGAAGGACACAGAGTCCAGGAGCAGTTGGGTTCGACTGGGAAAGGTGGGAACAGAGAGAGATGGGTTTGGGACTAAGGATTTTGAGGCAAACACAGAGTTGAGGCATTCGGCTTTGTCACGTGCGATGTCAACTGTGTGGCCATTTGAGGTAAGGGAGGGGATGGAGGGGGAACAAACACCAGAAACGGATTTGACCAGACGCCACCAGGATTTGGAGGAAGGAGAGAGGTTTGAGAGTTCGTTCTTGAGTGAGGAGAGATAGTGCTTCCTGGCACTCCTGAGGGTAGACACACACTTGTTCCGAGCTTGGTGGAAGGAACTGAGATTGCCTTCAGTTGGATTAGCCTTCCAAGAGGCAAAGGCAAGTTGTTTCAGGCCAACTGCCTCACCACAAGATTCAGTGTACCATGGGTGGGAGGAAGGGTAAGACAACTGAAGGCGAGATGGGATAAATCTGTGCATGAGAGAGATCAGTTTGCTTTGGAAGAATTCCCAGGAAGAATTGATGTCAGAGGCAGTGGAGATGGGAGACCAATCCAGACGATTGATGGCTGCTTGAAAACCGTCCCAGTCGGCCTGAGTGAAATGCCAGACTCGTCGACGCTGAGGAGGCTCTCTGAGAATGGCCAGAGAGATGTCCACTTTGACAAGCACATGATCAGAAGAACCGATTGGAGCAGAAGAAGAGCAGCAGACATTAGCAGGGAAGTTTGTCATAACCAAGTCTAGAAGAGAAGATACTCCATTGGCTGAGATCCGGGTCGGGAAATTGACAGATTGTGTCAATCCCAGTGAGTCACAGAAGTCCTTTGCTGAGGTGCCATGACTGGTGAGAGAGGAACCCACACCCAACCAGGTGGCATGATGACAGTTGAAGTCACCACATATGAGGAAGAGAGAGTTGGGATGAGTGGATAGAAGTTGGTCCATGTTGTCAGACAGTGAAATGTAGATGGAGTCATCACTGTTTGGGGGACTGTACAGAACACATATGAACAAAAGGTGGGAGCGGAGAGGAAGCCGCAGCCAGAGGTACTCCTGGGGGTGAGGAGGAGAGAGGGCAGTGCAAGGAGAGTGAGGAAGAGAGTTTTTGATAAAGATAGCCACCCCACCACCAGGTCGAGGCTCAGGTCTATCATACCGGAGGAGGGAGTAACCAGGAAGAGATATTAAGGAATCAGAGACATCTTGAAGGAGGAAAGTCTCTGTTAAGCAGATCAAGTCTGGATTGTCAGAAGCAACCTGTATGGAGAGATCAGTCAGGTTTGAGCGAAGGCCCCGGATGTTTGAGGTCCATACCGTTAATGAAGAGAGAGGGGGAGCATCGGGTACAGGACAGGGGAGGGGAGGAGTAGGGTAAGATGAAGGATGAGAGGGGGAGGTAGGGAGAGCAGTTGATAGTGTGTCAGAGATTGCAGAAGAGTTCCAAGAAAGGGAAGGATGAGGAGGATGAAAGGTTTGATGGTGAAGGGATGAGGCACAGTGAGATGTTGTTTGAGGGGGGGCAGAGGAAAGTAAAAGGTTGTGGGGGGTGGAGGTATGAGATAGAAGGGAGACGAAGTGGGGAGGAGGCAGCTTTGAGGAGGAGGGGGGAGGAGGCAGCTTTGAGGAGGAGGGGGGAGGAGGGAGAATTGGAAAGGAATGGTATGGGGGGAGATTTGAATGGGAGGGGTTGGGGGGGAGTTTTGAAGGGGAAGAGTGAGGGGGGAGTTTAGGAGGGGAGGGGCAAGGGGGGAGTTTAGGAGGGAAGGGGCAAGGGGGAAGTTTAGAAGGGGAGAGGCAAGGGGGGAGTTTAGGAGTGTAGGGGCGAGGGGGGGGATTTGGAGGGGAGGGGAAAGGGGGGAGTTTAGGAGGGGAAGGGCAAGGGGGGAGTTCAGGAGTGGAGGGGCAAGGGGGGGGATTTGGAGGGGAGGGGCAAGGGGGGAGTTTCGGAGGGGAAGGGCAAGGGGGGAGTTCAGGAGTGGAGGGGCAAGGGGGGAGTTTAGGAGTGTAGGTGCAAGGGGGGGGATTTGGATGGGAGGGGCAAGAGGGGAGTTTAGAAAGTGGATGATTAATGAAAGACGAACATTGAAAACAAATTGGGTTTGTTGTGATTTTCAAGTTAGCAATCCGATTCAGAACGATGGAGGAGGGATGGAATGAATGTGAATTTAGACCATGTAGTGAGGGAGACGTATAAGATATTGAATTTCTTTTTTTTGAAGTGGAATGAGTTGGAGAGGAAATTGAGAAAAGCCTTTTAAATAGGAAGAAAAACAGCGTGTTGTAAAATACCACTGAGTAAAACACTGAAGGGGAAAGGTTAAACATATTTAAATAATATTTAAACAGAACCGTGAACAATCTTATATGCACAAAATACCAACGGGGGGAGAGCCGAGAGAGACCACCACGAGTCACGTGAACAGGGCAAACTGTGGATGGCAAGGAGATAATGGGGGCGGGGCGAACAGCACACCTGGACAGAAAATACAGGATGAGACAACAGTACACGTGGAGAAAGGAAAAAAAAAAATTTTTTTTTTTTTTTTTTGGAGGGGGTGGGGGGTGGGGATTTAGAACGTGAGACAGAGTATTATGTTCGGGGTAGAAGGGAAAAAACTAAGAGCCAAGCAGAACACGCTTAAGTTAACAAACACCGACGCCCGACGGGGGTACAACTACAAGGCCGCACACGAGGAGCAGAACACGATTAATTAATTACGAGTTACAGGAAATTCAAACCAAAACTAAATATAATCAAACAATAACGCATGGACTATAAAATAACGAGTTGAAATTTGACAATCTATCTGGGGAAATGGGGGAGAAACACGTGGTCGAAGAACGAACGAACGAATAAGAATGAATAAATGAATGAGAACAGAGAAGGAAATGTTTTTTTTTTGTTTTTTTTTAGTTGAGATTTACATAAGGAAGTACGCTATGGGGTGAAAAGACTGGGAAAACAGAGAACGAAAGTTATTGGATCACAAACGACGGACTGCTGAGAGAAAAAACAAGGCCTCAAGGTTGTACAGTGTACACTGTACAAGGCCTCAAGACACGACACGAATTAACACGATTTTCAATACAGGTATGAAAGATTTGCACCGAAAATCTTCGTCGGGAGACAATATATACACCATAAAATAAATACAGTTATAACGAAAATACAAATAGGAACAATTACTTAACTTCGATTTCGATGGATAGCGTGGAGAGCTGAGAATAAACGAACCCTCGCCAGCAAGACCGGAAACGGAAGTCCTAATTTGTATAATATTCTTGCGTTTTCATTGCTCTCATGCTCTGATAGGGGTCGAAGAGTTAATACAATTCATTCATTCATTCTTCTGGGCAATCTTTCACCAGGCAGTGCCACCATTGACTTTGCCTGTGTCAATATTTCCCTCATATATTGCTTGCGTAAGGAGCCACATGATGGCAGCAAGGTGCGTTTATGTGTTCATCGAAAGTAGAGAGAATTAAACGAGACGGGATCATTTGGTTTCAGGAGGTGGAACCAAGTGCAACATTGCAGACCATTTGGAATGGGAATGAAATTCATGACTGAGTAATGGCGGTAGGTGTTTTATTTCGTTAGTCATTCACAAAATGGCACCTTTGATTGGTATCTAAATTTAAGGAAAATCTTTGGGGAAAAAATCCAAAAATCATTTAAGGAAAATAAAACAACAGCAAAATAATTGTAGGCCTCATGCATAAACATTCCTGATAATTCCTGATCTTTAATAGCAAATGTTCAGATTTTTCAGATTGTCTAATCTCTCCCCGATCTCATGCGATGACAAGTTCGCAGAAGTTGATGAAAATAATTACATTAATGATAGGAATTGAACAAAGGAATCCTCTAGGTTTTTCGATCGATCCGAATGATTTTTAGCTCACTTGGAACATATATCCGTGGAGTTTATTCAATAGCGCGTCGTCCGTCCTAAGTCCGTCAGTCCGTAAACACTTGCAACTTCTTCTCCGAAACCGCTAATGGGATTGTGACTAAACTTGGCACAAATGATATTTGGTAGTTGTGACTAAAGTTTGTTCACTACATGAAAAAAATCAGGGTCTACCGGGGGTCTACCATGGGTCAAATTGCAACATTGCACACACGATGCAATGTCCCCCGGTAGACCCTGATTTTTAAAATGTGGTTTATGGGGGAAGGGGGGGGGGAGGGATTATAAATACCCCTCCCCCCAAATAGGTATTTCTTTTGGTTGTTTGGCTGTTTAAAGTCTTATGATTGCGTTAGTATGATTCTAAATTGACCACAACCTTCTTCACCCGTGGTGTACCAAAGTTTGTTCACGACAATAAAAAATCTGGCTTTAAGGGGGTTTGTCAGGGGGTTAACCACGCCAAATATGTATTTGCTCTCTTCTCCGAAACTACACGCAGAATTTTGATGAAACTTGACCACAACCTTCATCACCCATGATGTACCAATGTTTGTTCATGGCATTAGGAAAATCGTGGTTAATGGGGTCTATGGGGGGGGGGGGGGGAGGGGGAGGGATTATAAACACACACACCCCCCCCAATAGTTTTTTTTTTGTTGTTTGGTTGTTTAAAGTCTTATGATTGCGTTAGTACGATTCTAAATACTGCCCTGTCTTTTAGCAACCATTGAAATTGGTTTAAAATACAGTGATACTGTTTAAAGTACCTTTAGTCAGTGTAGTATACTGATTTATTCCACCAGGTTAGCACCCAGGGGCATTGCCCTTGTTTTTGGATATTATTGTTTAAATATGCACAGAGACATGATTCAGGTATTCACCTCTTCCTATTTTAATCTACCTTGCTCATCCTTGTGTTATATGAAGGTTTTTTTTTTTTTTTTGTATACATAATCGAGGCTCGTGAAAGAGCTAACATTTATCACACAAACAAATCAAACAGACAAACAAACAAAGTATATAAAAAGGGGAGCAGCCCAAGTATAAAAGGTTATACAGTACATCCATCTTTTTATCTTCTATAACCCTATTTGTGAACGTCTGTTTGTTCGGTTGTGCCACATGGACAGCCGAAGGTAGTGACTTGGAGACGTAACTTTTCACGACAAAAAACATGGGCGCATCAGATTTAGACGAGGGGCGTGCCCAAGGGGCGTGGCAGCGGGCATGCCCAAGGGGCGTGGCTTCCACTGACTATAAAAAGCCCACTACACACATGTGACAGACTTTATTTTCCAGGCAACGCCGGGTAACTCTGCTCGTGTTTCAAAAAAGAAAAGGTTCACTGCTGATTATATTGAACATTGATTATATTGATTGAGCACATTGATTTGCATTGAGCGCATTGAGCACATTGATTATATTGAACACCTTGTTTAAAGCTCTTCCATGCATTTTGAAAGGAGAACATTTAAACTAACAACAGAGGAGAGGACAAGAACATACTTTATTTTTATTATGCTGGAGGCTCCAGGCTATATAGCCCTCATTGAGGCCAGGCCTTAAATAAAAGAGAAGGAAAGTGCATGATGTTTATTTACGAGAAAGAGAGATTGAAGCTAGGCCGGTAGCTCTAGTTTGAGTGAGACAGAGAGTAAGACCAGAAATCCTGACACGGAGAGTGGAAGATGGTTCCGGGCACCACTTTAACTCTCCTAAGTCAGGATGGTAGTACCACCTTGGGCGGTTGCTGTCTACAACTACAACCTACTACCTACATACTGCCATAGGTTCGGTGCGACAAAGAAAGCAGGACAGGGAAAACGAACATCTATCTGTACATATGCAGCATATATCTATTGTACGGATAGCACGTCAGCTTATCGAAACAAATACGAGGAAATAACTATTGTTGTACGAAACGTTTTTACTCCACTAAGTCATTTATATATATATATATATAAAGATTCATTATTTATATTTTATATATGTATATGTATATCCAAAGCATGAAATGACTGACTAAAAGAGGATCCTCAACGACTTGACTTGGATGTGTTGCAGAAACCTTTCTGTGGGTTTGGAAACCGGCTTTAGTTTCTTTGATTTTGTCAGAATTCGAGTGAACTGAAAAAAAAACAATTGCGGTAGTATCACATTTCTGCTGCCCCACAACCTGTCCAACTGGAGTGCAAGAGTATCCACTCAGCTATTTTTTGGTCCAACACATTTCCATATTCAGCTTTGAAGGAGTCAGCTTCCGACAAACTGCCTGGAAACATGATTTCATAAAAACAATGGAAATGCAAGACCATCATACATCATATCCTTGATTCTTTCTTGGACAATTATATGTTGGTTTCTCCAGAATTGGCTCATGAAATAATTTTTGCATTTACACACCAAATTGGAAGACATGTGTTGTGTACCCAGACATTTTACACTAAACCTTTTGTCAATAAACTTGTTCAAAATTAGACATTACTAATAGGGCACTCTCAACATTAGTCTGTATAATATTTTGATATGGAGGAGAGCATGCCTATTTGAGTAGAGTCCTGTACAGTTATTTGTGTGCATTACCTTTGTCTTACTGGTGTATGTGTTGTGGATTCCCTAATCCCTTCGCCCCCGGAAGAAGCATCTGCTCAACTCGGACCAAGTGTACAAGAGATTTATTGAACTAGATAACATTAACATGCATGGGATTGGGCATTGGGATTTGGCTCACACAATCAAGCCCCAATGTCCCCATCGTTCCAACTTGTATTCGGTAATATACTTCAGGGATCAAAGAAAAACTCAAAATATACATCTTCCCAGTTTCACAGACTGGGCCTTGAGAGAAAGGCAAGCAAGGAGCTCATATGAAGCAATGTTGACGCAAGGTCAACCAAGGATGTTTTTCCCCAGATTCTCAAAACCAGACAGTCAGATGCTAGTTAGCCAAAATGGGTCATATTGCCCCCCATTAGACTGAGATTCGAATGAAATCCCTTACATATGTTCCAATAAACTGTTTTCTTATTTGTTGCAGATTAGAAATTGACAATCATGGTTGCCCCAAGCAAAGATATTTGTGCAATCTGTTTGTGCAATTTGTGTGACGGTCCCAGTGGCAGCGGTGGAGTTATGGGTCAAAAGGGACTTTCAACGCTGATAAGGACTTCCCAAGACCGTGAAGGTGAGTTCCTTCTCAAGCTGTAATCTTCAGGCAAACATTATGTTCATGATAATTGTTACAAGAAATGCACCTTACCATGAGGTATTGCACAAGCTCTTAATACTAACATTTATCCTGTTTCTGTAGTGAGATCTATCAAACAAACTGCCTCATATATGTAAAGGAACTTAACTGTGTTGCTGTTCAGCGTCACCAAGAATGCTGCTCTCAGATCAGTAGACTTAACTCCTTTGGAACCATGTCTCTTCAGAGAATCCTTGGCTATTGCTGGTCGGACTTTGTGTTCAACGAGCGGTTGCTGAGAGAGACTCAGATGAGATTTGTTACCTGTATGGTCCGTTAGCATCAGCTGCGGCTGTATGGACATGTGGCTCGTTTTCCGGATGCTGATCCAGCTCACCAGATAATCTCAGCAAGGGAGCCTCATGAGTGGAGAAGTCAAACGGGCCGACCACATGCCTCGTGGTTACAGCAGGTTGATCGGCATCTCAAGGAGATAGGGATGGGCCAGGCATCAGCCTGGTGGATAGCCAGACGGAGGCCCCTGGAGTACCGTCGGAAAGTCGATGCGGCGATGCGCTGCTCTGGCGCATGCTCCCATACCTGACCTGACCTGATCAGATCAGTAGTATTAAGATTATTAGCAAGGATAAAAAGTACTCCTCAAGACAGCCTACTAAATATATGTGAAAAGAGAACCGATACCCTGGCAGTAAATGTCAAAGCAAGGATAATGTTTGCAGGAGATATTCGTGCTGTTGAGGCCAAATATCATCAAGTGTGCATGCAGGCATTTATGTCTGATAGACGCATTTCATATTTTACATACCAGTGGGGTCAACCGTGGGAATCCCACGGGCATGGAGGTTTATCGTTGCGATCGATGCAGCCGTTTTTCCGGTACCTGGGACAATAACGTTAGGCGGGAGTCCAAACCTGAAAATGCTGGAGACCAAACCTGAAATTGGAAAAACAATATAGGCTATTTTACTCCAGGGGGTCCCAGGATTACCCACCCAAAATTTCGTTGCGATCGGTTCAGCCGTTTTTGCGGTACCTGGGCACGGACGGTCAGACAGACGGATTTTTTTTTTTTTTTTTTTTTTTTTTTTTTTGTATACAAGGTCGAGGCTCGTGAAAGAGCGAACATTAATCACACAGAAAGACAAACCGACACATAAAACATTTAACATAGGGAGCGGTAGACGGTAGACAAGATGGGGAGAGAGGGGGAAGGACACAAACACAACATTTGAGAGCAGGGACCGAGAGACATGGAGACATCGAGAGATCTGAGAGAGGGCGAGGGCTTTGGGGGGGGGGGGGGGCGTGGGAAGGGGGCGGTGGGAGAGGTATAAAACATATGGACACTGCCAGGACTTCCAGGAAAGAAGTTGGAATTTCAAACAAGGTGGATCTGGGGTGAATTAGCGGGGGTAGAAAAGATCAAGGTTTTGGATGGGGGAAGATAAGAGATGGTGGTGAACAGCTGTTTTAAAGACCTGGAGGGAGGAGTGGGATTGAAGGGAGTGAGGGAGTTTGTTCCAGAGGCGGGAGAAAAGAGGAATGAAAGAGTGAAGGTGAGCAGAGAGCCGAGATTTCGGCAGTTTAACCATCAGAGGGTTGCTGGCAGATCTTGTGCGACCTGTAGGAATATTTGGGGGACAGAGCACAGAGAGAGCTGGGGGTGCAAGGCCGGAGAGGAGTCGGTAGAAGACAGAAAGACCACCTACCTGCCTGCGGTGAGTGAGTGAAAGGCCCTCAGAGATAGCTTCATCGCGGGAGATTCCAATAATTCTGAAAGCTTTGGTTTCAACAGCGTGAAGCCGAGCTAGGTGTGAGGCAGGAGCACCGGCCCATAGGGGAGAACAGTATTCCATTGAGCTGCGGATGAAAGCCTTGTATGTGGTGAGGAGCTCAGGTGTGCCGAGGAAGGACTTCGCACGACGGAGGATGCCCAGTCGGCGACTGGCTTTGGAGGCCAGCTTGGAAATGTGGTTTTCCCAAGAAAGATCATGGCAGATAGTGAGACCCAAAATCTTGAGCGACAGAACTTCTTGGAGAGGATTGTTGAGAAAGTAGATGGGAGGGTTGTCCAGTCGATCTTTTCGGAGAGACATAGTAAGAGTGTGAGATTTGTCAGGATTGAAAGACATGTTCCACTTGTTTGACCAGTCTGTGATTTTGTCCAGGTCTTCAGAGAGTGAGGAGGCAGCAGACTGCCGATCTGAGGGAAGAGGAATGGAGCGGCAGAGAGTGGAGTCATCAGCAAAGAGATAGAGAGGATTTTCGAGAGAGTCAGAGAGATCATTGATGAAGACCAGAAAAAGCACGGGGCCCAGAACACTGCCTTGGGGAACTCCAGCCTGAACAGGAAGAGGAGATGAGAGAAACCCATTCAGGGCCACACGTTGACGACGACTAGAGAGGAAGTCCGCCAGCCATGCGTGGAGATTTCCATGGATACCAAAGGAGGAGAGTTTGGTGAGCAGAGCGGGGTGCCAGACCGTGTCGAAGGCACGTGATATGTCGAGGGAGACAGCTCTAATTTCCTGTTTGGCATTGAGGACCTCCATCCATTGTTGAGACAGCAGAAGCAGCATGTCCAGAGTAGAGTAACCTGGTCTGAAACCAAATTGATGATCAGAGATCAAGCCATTGGAGAAGAGGAAAGATTTCATATCCGAAGCAATGATGGATTCCATGACTTTGCTGATAATTGGGAGAAGGCTGATTGGTCTGTAGTTGCTAGGATCTGTTTTTGCACCTTTTTTGTGCAAAGCGGTGATGTTGGCTGATTTCCAAGCAGATGGCAGTTGACCTTGAGCAAAAGAGAGGGTGAAGAGAACAGAGAGAGGGTGAGATAGAGCAGCAGAGCAGGATTTTAGGACCCGTGGGCTGATGCCGTCGGGTCCAGTTGCAGAATCAGAGTCGAGGGTTGACAGAAACTTTTCCACCTTGTCAGGAGGAAAGGACACGGAGTCCAGGAGCAGCAGGGTACGACTGGGTATGGTGGGTACAGAGAGGGATGGGTTTGGGACACAAGATTTAGAGGCAAACACAGAGTTGAGGCATTCAGCTTTTTCACGTGCGGAGTCAGCTGTGTAGCCGTTTGAGGTAAGGGAGGGGATGGAGGGGGAACAAACACCAGAAACGGATTTGACCAGACGCCACCAGGATTTGGAAGAGGGAGACAGATAAGAGAGTTCGGTCTTGAGAACGGAGAGATATTGTTTCCTGGCTCTCCTGAGGGTGGACACACACTTGTTTCGGGCTTTGTGAAAGGAAATGAGATTTCCTTCCGTTGGATTTGCTTTCCAGGAGACGAAGGCAAGTTGTTTCTGGGCAACAGCCTCACCACAAGATTCCGTGTACCATGGACGGGAGGAAGGGTAAGACAACTGAAGACGAGATGGGATAAATCTGTGCATGAGAGAGAGCAATTCACCTCGGAAGAACTCCCAGGATGAGTTGATGTCAGAGGCGGTAGAAATGGGAGACCAGTCCAGATGATTGATGGCTGCTTGAAGACCGTGCCAGTTGGCCTGAGTGAAATGCCAGACTCGTCGACGCTGAGCAGGCTCCCTGAGGATGGTCAGAGAGATGTCCACTTTAACAAGGACATGATCAGATGATCCGATCGGAGCAGAAGAAGAGCAGCAGACATTTTCAGGGAAGTTAGTCATAACCAAGTCCAGAAGAGAAGATGTTCCGTTGACTGAGATCCGGGTCGGGAAATTGACAGATTGTGTCAGTCCCAGTGAGTCACAGAAGTCCTTTGCTGAGGAGCCATGGCTGGTGAGAGAGGTACCCACACCCAGCTAACTGGCATGATGACAGTTGAAATCACCACATATGAGGAAGAGAGAGTTGGGATGAGTAGATAGAAGTTGGTCCATATCATCAGACAGCGAGATGTAGATGGAGTCATCACTGTTTGGTGGACGGTACAACACACATATGAACAAGAGGTGGGAGCGAAGGGGAATCCGTAGCCAGAGGTATTCCTGGGGGTGAGGTGGAGAGAGTGCAGTGCAGGGCGAGTGAGGAAGAGAGTTTTTGATAAAGATAGCAACCCCGCCTCCAGGACGAGGCTCAGGTCTATCATACCGGAGGAGGGAGTAGCCCGGGAGAGATACTATGGAATCAGAGACATCATAAAGGAGGAAAGTTTCTGTTAAGCAGATCACGTCTGGTTTGACAGAAGCAACCTGTATGGAGAGATCAGTTAAGTTTGAACGAAGGCCCCGGATGTTTGAGGTCCATACCGTTAATGAAGAGGAAGGGGGAGCATCAGATACAGAACAGGGGGGAGGAGGGGTAGGGTAAGATGTGGAAGAGGTGGAAGAGGTAGGGAGAGCTGTTGAAGGTGTGTCAGAGATTTCAGAATAGCTCGGAGAAAGGGAAGGATGGGGCGGACAAAAGGTTTGATGGTGATTGGGTGAGCCACAATGAGGTGTTATTTGAGGAGGGGGAAGAGCGAGGCAGAAGGTTGGGGGAGATGGAGGTGAGAGTTTGAAGGGGGAAGAAGCGGGGAGGACGCTTTGAGGAGGGGGAGTGAGAGGGGGGAAATTGAGAAGCAATGAGGGTGGGGAGATTTGAAGGGGAGGGGTGAGGGGGAAGTTTGGGAGGGAAGGGGCAAGGGGAGGGATTTGAAAGGGATGGGATATGGGGGAGATTTGGAGGGGAGGGGTGAGGCAGGAGTCTAGGAGGGGAGGGGCGAGGGGGCGTCTTGGCGGGGAGGGGTGAGGGGGTCGTTTAGGAGGGAGGGGGCAAGGGGGGAGATTTGAAAGGGATGGGTGATGGGGAAGATTTGGAGGGGAGGGGTGATGGGGAAGATTTGGAGGGGAGGGGTTATGGGGAAGATTTGGAGGGGAGGGGTGAGATTGGATTTTTGAAAGTGTACGATTTATGGGAAACGAACATTTATTGCAAAATGAGTTGCTTGTGACCTTCGAGTTAAAAATACGTTTAAGGACGCTGGATGGAGGATGGAGTGCAGGAGAGTTTAGGGAATGTAGAAAAAAGGCACTATAGGAGATGGATATTTTTTTTGGGATGAATTGATTTGGTGAGCAAGTCGAAAGCAGCCTTTTAAAGAAGAAGAAGAAAAAGGTGTTATAAAATATGACGGAATACATAACTTGAGGGGAAAGTGTAAACATTGAAGGTTAATGAGTGAAAACTATCTGGGGAAATGGGGGAGAAACACGTGGTCGAAGAACGAACGAACGAATAAGAATGAATAAACGAATGATAGAGAAGGGAAAAAAATTTTTTTTTTTTTTTTTTTTTTTTTTTTTGAGTTGAGATTTACACAAGGAAGTAGGCTATGGGTGAAAAGACTGGGAATACAGAGAACGAAAGTTATTGGATCACAAAAGACGGACCGCTGAGAGAAAAACAAAGCCTCAAGGTTGTACAGTGCACACTGTACAAGGCCTCAAGACATGACACGGCAAACAGACGATCAATTTATGAAAGATAAACACCGAGAAACAACCAAAGTTGCACACAATAACTTCACACACCGAAAGATAAATACAGTTTCGACAAAATACAATTGTGAACAGACTTAACTTCGAAAAACGTGGAGACCGTGTGGAGCTTCGAAAATCCCTGCCGCCGTCTCCAAGATCTCGCGAGATCTCGCGATGGACATTTGGATGGACATTTGGTGGACATCAGTCCACGGATGGACATTTGGTGAATTATAGTAAGATGATCCAAGAAGAAATATCCGAAACCTCAACACAGTCAATAATGAGGCATTCAGTAGTCTGTGTGTGGTTAAGTAAGCCAGAACAACAACATTTCACGCTGCATGATCTATGCGCCCAACTGACATCTTATTTGCCAAATTATGTTCCAGCATGCAGCATAAAACACTTAAAACACCACCTCTTGCAACACTTCGGAAAAGAGGTGGCAATAGCACAGGTTGAAGGCAGGGCAAATGTGGTTACACTGACTGATAGAGTTATATCTATTTACATGACTCCTATGCAGAGTCAGCTAGTGATGCAATTGATGAGGAAAACGTCAGGCTGGTAAAATTGCTTGCTTGGGTCCAACATAATGCAAAATCTACAGACCATAGATCAGCTGATAGATGTGTATCCAGCACCTTCAAGTACCAACCTGGAAAAACTAGACGCTAGTGTTCCAGAGAGACTGAAACATCTCATTGCATCTATGTTCACAGAGTCCCACACTGAATCAGCAATGATGAAGCATAAACTTTTGCAGGTCTCTATATACCATGTAATACTGCAAGGAGTTGGAAAACAATCCTTCATATCTCCTCTACTGTTATCCATTGGACTGTTCATCCACCAGTCTACAAGATCCAGAGTGCTTCTTGATGTGCTTTCTTCCTTGGGACTCAGTGTTTCCAATGACCAAGTCATGGCATTTCCCAATGAGTGAATTTGTGCAAAAAAATTTTTGGCCCATTTCAACTCCTAATAAGTTAAAACAAAAATATAGTTATTATCACAAAAATGCCAAGGTCATTGTTAATTTATACTGGACTATTGGAGGAATGCATCTTTGTTGTGTCCCTTGTGATCTTTTCTTCACATTTCTCTCCTTTTCACAAATGATCCCTATATTCGGCAGGACCAGTGTCACTGATGGTGGTAGTAGGATCTTTGACTGTAAGCATGTTGCGGGGGCATTACAGGATCCAGATTGTGATTTTGTTTGTCCTCAGCTCATTTCCAACAGTTGGATGACCACACCTTTTTCGACAAGCCTGCAGATGATTTTCGTCTTCACACGTTGGATTTCATCAAATTTCACACGGTGGCTGAAACCCTATTTTGTTGAGTTTATTTCGAGAATCGTCAAACTCGATGTCTAAATATTTCATTTGTTAATTTGAAACAGAGACCTCATTGCATTCTCCATCCAAATTCAACCATCTTCAGGCACATTCGACTATTGTCCTCCACCTCTGACGTGAACGGCAAAACTTCTCACAAATTGTGGTATTAAAGTGCAAAATCCACAGTAGATTTCCACCAGCATTGAGTTCTGTCATCATCACTGTGTGCTACCATGACAGTCAGCTGGTACCGATGCCCACATCCTGATTGGCTGTGATCAAAAATTGCTCTGCGCAGGTAGTTATCCACCACCGTCAGGCTGAGTGCACAAAAAATATTGCGTTGCCTTTCCACATCCAGCACATTCTTGCATCAATGCTCCATGGAGAACTTTTGAAATGATTGAAGACTTATGACTCGGCAAGTTTTCGCATGCTTAAACCTCAGTACCCCTTTGGCGGAACGAGCTTAAACATCCCATGGACTTGCTGCTGGACTGAGAGAGAGAAAGAGAGAAAGAGAGAAAGAGAGAGAGAGAATTAAATTTGCAACACGATTTATTTCACAAAAACAAACCAGGTCAAATCAAATTTTACAGGAGAGAAAAATAGAAAAAAACAACACAGTTCTTAATGTAATTAGTAGAAAAGAAACAACAACAACAACATGCATATTAAGGCCATTTTCCCTGCTAGAGCGGGGGTTAGCCTTGCGGTCCCCATGACAATCTTCTCCATTTTGCCCTATTTTCTGCATCTCTCCTTGTTAACCCCCTTGCCCGCATTTCTTCTTCGACCATCTTTAGCCAAGTCTTTCTCGGTCTTCCACGTCCTCTACTTCCTTCCACATTCATTTCCATCACTCTTCTCAACCAGTCAATTTCATCCTTCCTCAACACATGACCAAACCATCTCAACCTGTTTCTCTTCACAGCATCCATCACAGGCTCTATTCCCATCATCTTTCGCAATTCACCATTTGTCTTCCTCTCTCTCAACGATACTCCGCACATCCACCGAACCATTCGAATTTCCATCCTTTCAAGCCTTCGTTTCTGCTCTACATTCATGACCCATGTCTCGCTCCCATAAATCATAACACTTCTCACACATGCAGCATACACCTTTCCCTTCAGCTTTAACGACACTCCCCTCCTCATCAGCACGCCACTCAGTTCCCGAAACATCTTCCATGCACATCTCACTCTAGCAACCGTTGCCGAGTCTGATCCACCTTCTCCTTTCAGCATGTCTCCGAGGTAGCAAAATGTTTTCACACCTTCCAGCTTCACGCCGTCTCCAAGATCCAACTCAACATTTCCTACATCTGCAGCTCCCTCTGTGCACACCTTACATTTGAATGTAGCTGCCACAATAGTTAATGACCTTCTCAGACCACGACATTTTTGATGAACCCACTCAGCGCACATTGTACATTGAATGGAGTTCACTCCGACACCCTTCCTGCACACAGCACATGGCCACTTCCCAGTTCTTTCCACCTCACCACATGCTTTACCACTTGCCATCACCTTCGTCTTTCCTATATTCACCTTCAGACCTTTTGTCTCCAGACATTCCTTCCACTTGTTCATCTTTTCCTTCAGTCCATCCATATTTTCCGCAATCAACACCAGATCATCTGCATACAACAACTCCCACGGTAAACTCTCCTTTACGTTCTGAACTAGCACCTCCATCACAGCTACAAATAGTAGTGGACTTAGTACCGACCCCTGATGCACTCCCCCCTTCACCTCAAACTCACCACTGTTCCCGTCCTTCTTCCTTACAGCAGTGCGCGCTCTTTTGTACATTGCCATCACTATTCTGATCAACCATTCCTCCACTTCTAACTTCCTCAATGCCCATGTCAATACTTCGCGTGGAACCCTATCGAATGCTTTCTCCAGATCAACAAACCCAAGAAACAACTTCTTCCTCTTCTCCATGTACTTCTCCTGCAACTGCCTCACAATAAAGAGCGCGTCTGTCATGCCTCTTCCTGGAATAAATCCAAACTGCATTTCATCGATCTTCACCTTCTTCCTTATCCTCCTCTCCAACACCCTTTCCAATACCTTCATTCCATGCTCCAATAACTTTATCGCTCGGTACGAGCCACACTCCAGAGGGTCACCTTTCCCCTTGCATAGAGGGACGAGGGTACTCAGTTCCCAATCCACTGGAATGCGGCCTTCTTTCACCACCAGATTACAGATCTGTCATTCTCTTCACACCCCCAACTTCCTGCTGCCTTCAACATATCCCCCACAACTCCCGTCGGCCCTCCCGCTTTTCTACTCTTCATTGCTTTTACAAGCTGATCCCTAGTGTTGGGCTAGCGGCTAGGGTGCCGGCTTAGGATCCTAGGATCCTGGGTTCGAATCCCGGTCAATCGCTGAATTAACGCCAGGGGGGTTGACTCAGCCTGTCATCCTTCCGAGGTCGGCTAATTGAGTACCAGTTCACTGGTAATTCCCTGCTTGTCGTTAAAGGCGGCAAAAAGGGTTGGCGTCAGGAAGGGCATCCGGCCGTAAAACATTGCTTCAAACAGGGGACCGAAAAACAACAACAACCACGGTTCCCGAAAAAGGCCAACCCCCGCTTGCGGGGAAAAATGGCCTCTAAAGGTGGTTTTTTTTATTTATTGCTTTTACAAGCTTTTACATTGCTTTCCTCTTCATTGCAAATTATTAGAAAAGAAAGACCAAATTCAATTCATTCACAACACATAAGGCTTCATTAATACACCATTTGCACTCAAAGAGTTTGACATTTTCATTTGCCACATAATAATCAAACTCTAACCTTATTCTTGCAGACACCAGCCCTTTAAACACAGGAACATCATCAAACCCATGCCCATTATCAATTTTCATTTTCCTTGATTTATATATTGCATATTTTGCTATAGCAACTAAGAAGTTTAGGAGAACACCAGAGTCCTTGCAGGAGGGTCTGAAAGGTACACCAAAAATAAAAGAATGTGAAGTGAAAGGAAAAGACAACTGATCAAAAAGGTGTGTGAGAATCGAGAAAAGAGGTATTAATCTTTCACATTTCACATAGGCATGAAAGAGATCCTCCTTCTGTTCACAGAAGGGGCATGCTACCGGTACTGAGCTATCAAGGTGATGAACAAAGGTGTTCGTAGGGAGAGCCCAATGTGCTAATCTCCACTGGATATCTGCTAGGAACACATAAATAGGTAGTTTGTACATATTAGGCCACAGTGGCATGGCAGGAGACACTGGCCCTAACCTTTCTGACCACAAGGCCACACGTGTCACTCCGGAGAAGGGTGATGCTTGGTTTTCTCAAAGGAGCTTGTGAATACCCGCCTTTGTTACCAAATGAAAAGGAGATACAAGTTCACCATTTGACTGGAGAGCTGGGAGCACCTTAATTTCAGGGAAAGACAGCCGAAAATCCTCGACATTGTTTATACCTTCCCAGCCAATATTTAACTCCTTAAACTTCCTCTTGACGATGCGTATAATTTGGCTGACAATACGCACGGATCTTAAACCAAGAATGGCCGCCACCCTGCCAGCAGACATCCATTTTGTCCCAGATGTATCCCTCAGGTCACAAACTTTGCCAACTCCTCCTTGAGTAAATTTCCTAATCAAAGTCGGACGATGAGGAATGCATGGAAAAAACCGGTTATAGAAAATAGGTTCTTGAATAAACATCCAGCAATTATAAGCCTCAAGGCAACGATGAACCCCAAAGCCTTTCAAAACTTTCAGCAAACCCTGATAAAAAATTGGGATTGAAACCAAGCTGACACGGTCAAGGTTCACCAGGAACAGGTGCCTATCATAACACAGGCCTCCCGCTTGTTGCAGCAAAAAAAACCGCAAATGGGCACCAGGGCAGCTCTTCAGCATACAACAGACGTTGCAGAGACTGTAGGCAAAAAGCCATAAGCCGGATGGACACATCCACAATTCCATGTCCACCCTCCTTCCGAGGATGGTACAGTATTTGAGGCCGAAGCCAGTGGTATCCATTCCAAAAGAAATTAACCAAGACCCGCTGGATGGCTGGCATCAACTCCTTGGGTGGCTGCAAGGCAATTCGTTTATGCCATAATCTTGCTGCTATTAAGTTATTTATGACAAGAGTTCGGCCTTTATAAGAAAGAGATCGCAGCAGTCCTTCCCATCGTTTCAACCGGTGTGTAATTTTTTCAATCATTTCTTCCCAGTTCTTCATTTCTACTTCCTGGCTGCCGAAAGAGACACCAAGATATTTGACCCTATCTGTTTTCCCCTCTAAATTCTGTGGGAGTGACGGTGGCAGTGTTAAAGAAAGGTTATCTGAACCGCACCATAAGGCTACACTCTTGCTCCAATTTACTTTGGCAGAAGAGGCCGCAGAGTAATCTTTAAGGCAACGCTGCACCGCAGCAACACTACTTGGGCCTTTAATCAGAACACATACATCATCAGCATAAGCTGTGACCACAAATCTTGAACCAAAAACGGCTCCCACATCCTGAGTTATTCGCTGCCTGATGGATGCTAAGAGTGGTTCAAGGGCAATTATATACAGAAGTGCAGAAAGGGGACAACCTTGACCGATACCCTGTCGGAAAGGAAAGGGGGAACATAAACTGTTGTTTACTTTCATCATGCAGAAGGTATTAGTGTATAACAGCTTGACATAGGAAATGAAAGTTTCGCTAAAACCCATCTGCTCCAGAACAGAAAACAAACATGTGTGATCAACTCGATCAAAAGCCTTTGTTTGGTCAAGAAACAACAACCCAAAACTGGCACGCAAGTACTTATTACCAGAAATAATATCCCTCATCAAAAATATATTATCATAAATTGACCTTCCTGGTACACAGTAGGTCTGGTCAGGGTGCACAATAGAGCTGATCACAGTTCCCAAACGGTTTGCAAAAACCTTCGACAAAATCTTGTAATCCGCGCACAGGAATGAGACAGGCCGCCAGTTCTCGACTAGTTGAATGTCCCCAGCCTTTGGCAACAGGCACATGACTGCTCTTCTGCAGGACAGGGGAAGCTCTCCAACATGAAGGCATTCATCAAATACCTCAAGCAGGTCAGGTCCCACAAGGTTCCAAAAAGTCTTATAGAACTCTCTGGGCAAACCATCAATCCCAGAGGCTTTACCATCCTTCAAGCTCCGCATAGCAGTTTCAAGTTCAGCAGCCGAAACTGACATGTTCAGTGTGCGTTGCTGGTCCTCCTCAAGTCTCGGAAGACCAGTAGTCAGCTCCTGCAAGGTTTCATTACTTATGCTCTGGGGGGAGTACAAGTTTGTATAAAAACCCTTCAAAACAGACTTAATCTCCTGTTGGGAGGTCACTATTGACCCATTAGCAGCACGTAGCCTGTGAATCTGTTGTGATTTTTTGACAGAGTTCTCCAAACTAAAAAAGTCCTTATTTGGCATATCCAACGTTAAATAACTCATTCTCATGTGTACCAGGGTGCCCATTGCCCGCTGTCGTACCAATTCAGTCAAGATTGCCATTTTAGTCCATAACAGCCGGTCACCTGAAGTGTCTTTCCCAGCCGTATTAATGTTTTCCTCCAGGGCTGCAATTTCAGCCTTTAATGAATCAATCGAGAGATTTTGCAATTTAGTGGCATAAAGGCTATATTGTTGACAGAACGATTTGACCTGACCCTTTGCAAGGTCGCACCACAGTCGAAGGTTAGCATGCTCAAATTTGGAGGACCGAATTCTTTCCCACATGGCTCGAAATTGAATTTCATATCATTCAGCAGGTGGGTGTTAAGTGACCAATACGCACTACCACCTGAGGCCAGAAGCAAATTATAACCCATTAAAACCAGGTAATGGTCTGTGAAACCAGTTGGGAGTATCTGGGTTGTGGCCATCACATTTAGCATTGGCTTATTCACGTAGAATCTGTCTAGCCTTGCCATTGATATCCTCCCATCATGGCATCTGCACCAAGTATAGCACCTGAAGTTGGATGTTGCAACCTCCAAACATCTTTCAAATGATGAATCTTGATGATGTTCTCCAAAATCTTCATAGAAGCCGGATGCGGTTCATGACTGGTCCTGTCTACGGAAGGATTGATAGTGCAATTGAAATCACCAGCAATACAGATGAAAGCAGTTGTATCTAGTCATTTTACAAAGTCATGCAGAGTGGAAAAGAACACTCTTCTTTCCATGGGTTCACTCAGTACATATACATTCACAATGATGATCTTTTGTGTGTTGCAACAGAATTCCACCGATATCAGATGTCCCTTATAAATTTCCTTAAAGACAATCTTCCGAGCAGGAATTCTATCACTTAAGGCGATGGCAACACCAGCTTTGGGTGTGGTAAAACCACTCAACCACCACTGCCCTCGATAAAGTTTACCCCATTCAGCAACCAGGGTCTTTGTAGCATGGGTCTCTTGCATCAAGATGATGTCAGCTTTCACCCTCTCCATTGCCTGAATTTTTCGTAAGGGGGTAAAACTCCCATTGATATTCAGGGATGCAATACATACCTCTCACATTGCCATTTTACAAAGGTAACTCACCCTCCGCCTGCAATTCCTTATTCGCCTTTGTAACTGCTTTTTGAAGATGCTGAAATTGGGCCTCCGGGAATTCCATTGGGTCATTTATTTGCAGGAGGGGTCTTGCAGCCCTGATGAAAGTTTTCACATCGGAAAAATGATCTTTAATTACAACATAGCGTTGCCTAAACGTCTCGTTTAAGAAACTGATGACGTTTTCCTTTGTTACTTCCATTTGTTCTTCTTCCTGATGATCGTTCACAGAAACAAGGCTTTGAGCTTCCTTATCGAGCTCCCTAACCACATCAACATTGAAACTCCTTTGTTGTGTGTCAGGTGCTGGCACACCTTCTGTGTCATCAACACTGCAGTCTTCTTGTTGCATTACCAGGGACACATCTGTGCCACCACTGTTGCCGATTATCAGTCTGCTTAGACCATCATCCTTGATCGTTACAACCGGATGTGAGCAACAACCATCGTCACTGAGGACCTGAGACTGCTCGTTGTCACAAGGGACAATGGTCCCATAATCACAACCAATACTGGTGCTTTGGTTTTCTTCAACAAGAGCAAGGGGTGAAGTCCTACTCACCTCTGTTTCATCACCACCTTGCCAATCTTGCCAAGAATCATCAGGATAGTCTGAGATACTGTTTGCCTGTACGAGTATCACTTTGCTACCTTTATCTTCGATTTCGGTGCTCAAAAAGGTACGTTTTAAGTTCTTCTTAGCCTCGGTGCATTTAATCACTACTTCCTCATGGACCATATTATCTTGAGGTTGTAGCCTCTTGTCCACATCGACTGGATGCTCCGCTGCTGCACTAACCTCAGCAACACCGCCACCGTTTGCCACACGCTGATCTTCTGGTGTGGATCTCTACACCCCACCCGGCTCATTAACGGGGTGGTGGGTGGGGGGCACTGCATCAGTCACAGGGGGGGGAGGGGCGACCCAGCTGCTGTAGCGTAAGTCTTCTTGGCGTCTGGACAATACTACTTAGTGTAGTATTGTGGGTGGGGGGCACTGCATCAGTCACAGGGGGGGGGGGGGGAGGGGCGACCCAGCTGCTGTAGCGTAAGTCTTCTTGGCGTCTGGACAATACTACTTAGTGTGTCCGTGTGCTCCACATCCGTAGCAGATCAAGGTCTCGGTAGCCATGAAGATCCTATATTCATGCTCGTCTACTTTAAAAGTGTGGGAGGTGTTCAACTGCTTCGCTGCGTCTTTTAGTACAACAAAACAAAAACGTCTAAACGATTGTACATGCTTCAATCTCCCGTTTCTCATATGTAGAGGAACCCTAATGATTCGAGAGACGACAGTACCAAACTCACCTAGCTTGTGCAGGATTTCCTCATTACCTAGAAAAGGCGGAACGCTGCTCAGAATGACTTTAACTGCCGGCGTGTCCATCGACGACACAGGAACTAACAGATCGTTTCCCAAGGACAAACTGTTCTGCACAATAATGTCGGCAAGATTTACCTGCGAGACAAATACCACAATATTGTGATTCATACGGGACGCGGCACGAATGTTACTCACGTCAATCAAATCCCCAATCGCGAGCAAAATGTCATCCATTTCAACTCCCTCCGGCGGGACAAGGCACAGTCCGTGCTTACGCGATAAACCCTCATCGGTAACACGATCGGCAGACCTTTGGCTACTCCTATTAGCCATATCGTCAAAGGAGAAACGAAGCAAACAGTAAATAGATTTGTATAATCCTAAAGAAAAAGGAAAAAAATGAATAGAAAAAGTATATTAAATAAATAATAACTAAAGCACGGTTTAAACCACGTTAGGAAAAAACGTGGTTTAAACAAACCCTCACCGTGCTGGCTCTCCCTCTCTCTGTCTCGAAAGAGGGGAAAAGAGGGACAGGTGGTAACGAAGAAGGAAGGGAGGAAAGGTCAACAGACACGGTAAAGGTACAAATGGAAAAAAAAGGAAAAGGGAAAGTAAAAAAGGGGGAGGGGAGGCTACAACACAAGCCAGGAGCAACAACACATGAACACGAGCACACGCCATCTTGCCATGCCCAACAACAAATGGCCAGCAGGGGCGAGAGAGAGAGAGAGAGAGAGAGAGAGACTTTGACTTTTGTGTCCTTTTATTATAAAAGTATAAACCCAAAGTATTCCAACTCCACTTCACATACAAATCACAACCTCATTTCCAATGCATTTGCACAAAACACCCCCCATGCCCCATAACTCTTCAAACACAAGAAGGTTCCCCATGTTTACATGATAAGCATGTTCGAGCTTTATACGTGCTGACACCATCCCGATGAAACAAAAAAGTGCATTTTCATTTTTTCCACTACCTAATCTGGCTTTTCTGGTTTTATAAATTGCAAGCTTAGCAATTCCAAGCAAAAAATTCAAAAGAAAAATCACAGAGTTTTTCCTAGTATTACATGCAAGTCCATAAACAAAGATTGTAACAGAAAAAACAATTTTGAATTTACAAAAGATTCGGCTCAGATACAGAAACAGAGATGACAATCTCTTGCACTCAATAAACGCATGATACAAATGTTCAACATTACCACAAAAAGGACATAAATTAGACACAGCAGGGTTAAACTTCTGAACTAACACCTGTGTGGCCAGGGCGTGATGGACCAGTCTCCAATTTAGGTCTCCTGTACGTCCAACAGTAGGACTCCTGTACATTTCATCCCAATTTGGAGTGAGAAATGCTCCTGCAGGTAAAGACTCTTTCCACTTGTTCCTTAAAGGTGCTGCACAGCCCGGTAAGCACACCTCTAGACAAATTCTATACATTGCCCTTTTTCCCATGATGTGGAACACACTGGATTCTTCGCTGTGAGAGGAAAACACACCATGTTGTTCCTGGGCAGTGACTGAGAGTTCAGGGAAGGTTAAACGAAAGTCTACTTCTTCATTTACCCCATTCCACCCAATGTTTAAATCTAAAAAAGTCTGGGATACAATCTTTATGACCCTGCTCACTATTCTAATTGAACGCAAGCCAATTTTTCCAGAAACAGTGCTGGCAGACAACCATCGCTTTAAGGATAGCTCCATAAGATCTCGCACTTTATTAATCCCATTGTTCGTAAAATGTTCCATAAAAGCTCGGCTGGTAGATACTTCAGCGAATAGTGAGTTTTGGAACAATGGCTCATGCACAAACCTCCTGGGATCAGAAGAGATCTCCAACCGCTGCACTCCTAGAGCTTGCCAGGCGTTCAGGAGAGACCGATGAAATGCAGGGAGCCGAGCTCTGTCGACCTGTTTCAAGTCCATAAGGAAAAGTTCCCGGTCATAGTCCATTCCACCTACTTGCCTGAGCAACGTATTCATGAGAGGACGCCAGGGCACAACCTCGCTATACAGCAGACGTTTAATTGTCATTAGCCGAAAAGCCATTATTCGACTAGGGATGTGCACCAGGTTTTGACCACCTGAATTACGTGGTCTACACAGCACATCTGGCTTAAGCCAGTGGTGGCCTCCCCAGAAGAAGTCAACTAGACCCCTCTGAATGTTGGTGATCAGAGCTTGAGGAGGCTGGAGTGCTATGATCTTATGCCATACGATTGGAAGCACCAGGTTGTTTATTATCGTTACCCGTGCCTTAAGTGACAAGATATGGAGCATCCCTTTCCACTTTGATAGTTTCTGCTTAATGTTATCTAAGAAACCATCCCAGTTTTTCTTCATATAGCTTGCAGTTCCCAAATGGATGCCTAAGTATTTAAACCCATCCGTTTTCCATAACATTCCTCCTGGAAGAGTTGGGGGAACCATATGTGAAGCCTGTGACCCCAATAGGGTATCTGGGTACAGAGAAAGAGCTACACTTTTGTTCCAATTTACTCTTGCTGATGAAGCAAGTTCAAATTTGGCAAAACACCGGGATAGCTCAAAAACATCTTCCTGGTTTTTAACCACAACACACAGGTCATCTGCATATGCTGATGTAACAATTTTGGAATTGTTTGACAAGGACAAACCAGATAAAGTGGTACGAAGGAGAGCCAGTAAGGGTTCGATGGACAGTGTGTACAACATGCCTGACAGTGGACAGCCCTGACGGATGCCACGCTGAAAGGGGAAAGGACGACACAGACTATTATTTACTTTTAGCAGGCATGATACATTGTTGTATAAAAGTTTTATGCAAGAAATGAATTTTTCTCCAAATCCTGCTTTCGTAAGAACTGCAAACAGAAAAGAGTGATCCACACTGTCAAAAGCTTTCTCCTGGTCAAGGAGTAATAACCCAAAAGCATGCGACGCAGTTTGACCGATAGTAATCAAGTCTCGAACCAAGAAAATACTGTCATACATGGATCATTCAGGTATGCAATACGTTTGGTCATTCCCAACTAAGAACGAGATGACCTTTTTAAGACGCATTGCAAGCATTTTTGACACAATCTTGTAATCAGTATTTAACAATGACACAGGCCGCCAGTTTGTAATCTGCTGCAAATCCCCTTTCTTGGGAAGAAGACATAAGACAGCTCTTCTGCAGCTCAAGGGCAATTCCCCCTGATTTAGGCTCTCGTGAAAAATCTCAATTAAAGCAGGACCCAGAACATTCCAAAAAACTTTGTAAAATTCAGCAGGAAGTCCGTCAATTCCGGGGGCCTTGCCGTCTTCGAGTTGTTTCACTGCTGTTGTGAGCTCCTCCAGAGAAATGTCACATTCCAGTTGGAGTTGCTGCTCTTCAGAAAGAGATGGGAGAAGTTCAATTATCTCATTTGCCATCGTTTTATCCACCGTTCTTGGAGTAAACAAGTTTGAGTAAAACTCTTGCAGTGAATGTTTAATGTCACTTTGGCGGGTCAGAACACCGTCGGGAGAGCGTAGACTCTGAATCTGCCGAGAAGTGTTGGCAGCCTTCTGCATTTTGAAGAAATCTTTGTTTGGAGTCTCGAGGTGTATTATGCTCATCCGCAGGTGAATCATTGCTCCCGCCGCACGCTCTTTGACCAGTTCGGCCAGCAGGGTCTTTTTTTCTATCAGCTGCTGATATTGGTCACTTCCCAAAGATGTTCCAGCTTCTTGTTCATATTGAAGTACATCTGCTTTTAGAGCACTTATCAACCCAGACGTATTACTAGTGGCATACGAGCAATATTGTTGGCAGAAAATCCGAATTTGTGACTTGGTACAGTCCCACCACTGTCGCATATTGACATAGGAACACTTTTTCTTTTCTAATCCTTCCCATACCAGTCTGAAGGCATTTTTAAAATGTTCATCTTGTAACAATTTCACATTGAAATTCCAGTGTGCACTCTTACAGCAATGACCAGGTAACATACAATCCATTGCAATCATATGGTGATCAGAAAAGCCAGATGGAGTTATACATGTTCTCTTAACCAGATTCATCATTCCTTGGTTCACATACAATCTGTCCAGTCGACCCATGGTTAACTGGTTTTTTGCACAGCACACCCATGTATATTGACGGGTGTTTGGATTTTGTAATCGCCATACATCTCTAAGTTTGTATTTTTTCACAAGTTGTGCCAAGGACTTTGCACTGGGTGGATGTGGCTCAGGAGTGTTCCTGTCCAGTCGAGGGTTGAGTGTGCAATTATAGTCTCCCCCCATACAAATTAAACAAGTCAAATCAACAGTGCTTAAACAATCCGCTAATTTTGGAAGAAATAGAGCCCTTTCAGCGCTGTCACTGGGGCAATACACATTAATAATGCTAACCTTTTGAATGCTGCTAATAAAATCCACCACCATCAAGAAACCCTTACAAATCTCTCTATAGTGAATCTCGGATGGTTGAAGGCGAGGATGCAAGATTATTGCCACCCCCGCTTTAGCTTCTTCAACCGCACTGGAGAAAACATGGCACCCTTTAAACATTCTGCGCCACTCGTCTTCACAAGATTCGTTAATGTGTGTCTCTTGTAACATGAAAATATCAATCTTTTCTTTCTCAAATAGTTGTAACACCTCCAGACGCCGCATACAGCTGCGGCCTCCGTTTATGTTGAGAGACGTTACCTTCATTTATTCTTTATTAATTTTCCTCCTCTTGGAGTTCTTTTCCTGCCTTAGTGGCACACTTTCTCAACCGCTGAAATTGAGGTTCTGATATCCCAACTTGCTGGGGTTCACGAATCATGTTTCTAGTAATTTTTAGAAAAGCATGTAGGTTTGGGAAATAATCCTGAATTCTGACATTCCTTTTCCTGAAGGATTCATCGAGGAATTTTTTAACTTCATCTTCTGTAACTACAGTGTCCCCATCCCCATCCTCTTGGGCACAAAACCCACTACCTGACGAGGTAGAGTAGGGTTCATCAAAATCAAACGCATCATCTTTGTCATTCTCTTCCTGATGCAAACTTATTTCTGAGGCACAAATCTCCCCAGGATCAGAAACATGGATATCGTTTTCATTCATGTTTAGCTGCTCATCGTCATATGCAGCTTCCTTCTTATCATCCCTTTTATTTTGTTCGAAACGTGTAGGCTTACAGGTTTCCTCTGAGGGGCTGTCCAACTTATCTGTTTTATCATTACACCTGGCCATCCCTGCGCCCACCTCTGTGACCATTACATTAATGTCATGTAAGACATCAGGGTTATCAATATCCCCACTTGTGTCCTCCTGAGATGCGCGAGGATTCTCGATGTCTATATCACACTCAGAACCCTCAAACAGTTTGGCAAGTGGTGCAAACGAATTGCTTAGATTTAAACCCGGTGCCGGTTCAGTTTGCAATCCCACACAGGTATTCTCTACACAAGCTCCATCTTGCAAGCTCGGCGACACGTTTGACACAACAAGTACCTTACTTTGCACTGTGCTTGCATCCTTCACGACGGGACATGAACGTTTATGTCCTTTTTTACGAACCACTGTTACGAACCATTCCATATTGTCATCCGTACAGTCCTGTACAGTAGGAGAGGGATCAACCACGTTTGTCACACCAGCAGGTAGGGAGGAGTGGTCTACTGTTTCCTGTTCACCCATTGGTTGTGGGGAGGGGTCTACCATTCCACGTATCTCAGTAGGTGAGGGGGAGGAGTCAACTGTTTCCCGATCACCATTAGGTCGTGGGGAGGAGTCTACCATATCATCCGCCCCATTAGGTGGGGAGGGAGGAGAATCTGCAATCACCTGGTCTCGATTTTCTAATGGTCTCACCAAACCGGGACAGGAACTCTTTACGTGTCCGTAAGCTCCACACCCATAGCACGTCATGACGTCCGTGGAGGCATACATTCTATAAGTATGGCCATTAATCTTTGCATGCAAAACTACATTGAGCTTTTGCACATTTTCGGGCAATATCATGTAAACGACCCTTTTAAAAGTCATCACGTGTCGAAATTCACCCCTTGCCGAGTGTATCGGCACCATTGTCACTTTTGATACGATCGTACCGAACTTGCTCAATTGAGCACACAAGTCCTCACCTTTAACAAAGGGAGGGGCATTAGACACATTGACCCTCACCGCAGGTGTATCTAATGGGGAAACCACTAGAAACATGACGGGTTCTATGAGAAGGCCTTGCTCCACAACGGAGTTCACCATGTGCACCTCCGATACAAACACAACAACTTTCTTGTTCATTCGAGAGGCTGCACGGATATTATGTGAGCCGACGCTTTTTCCAATTGCTAGAAGCACTTGCTCCATCTTTACCTCACTCGGAGGGTCGCACACCAGCCCATGCTTGCGAGTGAGCGACTCGTACATGCTATTCCTCAAACAATCGTTTGCCATAGCGAACGTAAATTTAATAAATAAAGGGTGAGAAATCAAAAAAAAAGATACCAACCACAAGCAACACCGGCAAGTGGAGGTAAAACCAAAAACTAATGGACTAGGTCCAAGAACCGTTTAGAGCAGCGAAACACCGCTGCCTGGACTAGGAAAAACACGGCAAAATGGAGGCCAGGCCTCAAACCCGGAGGTTCGAAAAGAGGCAACCGAACACCACCTACCGTGTGCGCTCTCTCCCTCTCTCTTGTCTCAACAATGAAAGGACACACAGGGGAAACTTTACAAGTATAAACAAGGACACAAGGGAGCGAAATGGGGGATAGGAAAACCAACCAACACGACAGAGAACTCACAGCTCAACATGCACAGCCACCATGCTGCCACACCCACGCATGACTCACCAATGACCAGCAGGAGCGCACGAGAGAGAGAGAGAAAGAGAGAGAGAGAGAGAGAGAGAGAGAGAGAGAGAGAGAGAGAGAGAGAGAATTTGACTTTTGAAACTCTTTTATTATAAAAGTAAGAAAACCACACAAGTCATGAATAAAAAACACCAAAACACTAAAATAGAAAGTTTAACACACCATTGTCAAGTTTGCAAACCCCACCCTTTATACACCATTTTTCCGAAAAGGTTTGCAGATCATCTTTCATTTGGAAAAAATGAAATTCCAAACGCAACCTTGCCATGACCAAAGCCTTGAAAATAATTACCATATCACATAAAATATCAGCATTTGCCAGGAGCTTTGCTTTTCTTGTCTTATAGATTGCTAGTTTTCCAATAGAAATTAAGAAATTAACAAGAGCAGTCTCAGAGCGTTTTTTATAACCAAGTGGTGTTCCAAAGATAAAAACACGTGTAGAAAAAGAAAAGTTCATACGATTAAAAAAAGTTGATAAAAAAACAAAGAAGGGAGAGAGTCTTGCACAATCTACGTAGGCATGGGAAAGGTCTTCAGAAATCATACAAACAGGGCATTTCACTGAGTTATCCTCATTAAAACGATGTAATAAAACATTGGAGGGCAACACCATATGGGCAAGTCTCCAAGCAATATCACCAGTCCTTTTAGCAATCGGTGAAACATACATTGCAGACCATTGCGGATGGGAGGGAGACCCAGAAGGCAGTTTCTCTTTCCATCGAGCCCCAAAAGAAACTGGTTGTAACGAGGGAAACCGAACTGAGATACACAACCGATACAGTCTCTTTTTATCCATGCTGGAAAGTGGCGATGAGGATAGCAAGGTAGATGTTGTGGCGCTATCAGCCGGCAGGCTAGAGCTGGCACAGATCTGTGGTGGTGTATGGTGGTCACCAATGTTGGCGGTTGAGCTCAGGCCCAAGTGCCTAAAAACACACAGGATTTCCTGTAGGACCTTGGCTACGCTTCTCAAAGATCTGATGCCAGTTCTTTCTTGAAGATGTCCTGCGGAGAACCAACTGTTCTTGTTACAGTCACGAAGGTCCCGAGTCGTTTTCACGCCAGCACTCACAAAACGTTGCACAAAAGCACGTGAGCGAGGAATAGCAGGAAAGAGGGCATTGTAGAAAAGGGGTTCCCGGAGGAACCTTTCACTGTTGTATGTCCCCATTTGCCGAGTTGCTGAAATGGACCACCAGACGTTCAAGACATCTTGGTAAAAGTCAGGGAGCAGCGAAGCATCGACATGTTGCAGCTCCATGAAGAAGAGTTCACAATTGTACCCAAGCATGCCGGCTTGTTTTAGCATACAGTTTGCAGTCGATTTCCAGGGCAAGGCATCCAGAAATATAAAACGACGAGCTGTAGAGACTCGGAAGGCCATCACCCGACAAAGAATGTCCACAAGCCCATGACCTCCTTCTGCCAGTGGAAGGCAAATAGTCTCTGGCTTTAGCCAGTGTTTGCCATCCCAAAAGAAGTCAAGTAAACATTTTTGAATTGACGACACCAATGTTGCAGGTGGCTGCAAGGCAATCATTTTATGCCATAAGAGAGGGGCCACCAGGTTGTTAATGACCAGGGCACGACCTCGGAAAGACATGGTCGACAAAATTCCTCTCCATCTGTTTAATTTGTTGCTGATTTTGTGGAGCAAACCATCCCAATTCCTTTTGACAAAGCCTGGGGTTCCAAGATAAACACCGAGGTATTTCACACCTTCTTTTTCCCATGTCAAATTCATAGGGAGAATTGGAAAGGCAGAAGGTGGCGTACCGCCGACCCAAACTGCTTTGCATTTCGACCAATTAATTTGCGTTGTACATGCTTGAGAGTATACCCGTAGGCACTCAAATAGCAGAGCAATGTCATTACTGCTGCGAACAGCAACACATACATCATCAGCATAGGCCGAAATGATAACGGGATTTTCTGATGGAGTCACTGAAAATCCCATAAGAGAAGATCGTAAACGAATCAAAAGGGGCTCAATGCAAAGAGAGTACAAGATTCCAGATAAGGGGACAGCCTTGCCGAATTCCCCTCCCAATCCGCAAAGGTGAACAGAGACCATCATTGATTTTGATCAAGCTAAAAATGTGATTATACAATAAGGATACATAAGAAATAAAGGATGCCCCAAAACCAAATTGCTTTAAAATGTGAAACAAATACTCATGATTAACAGAGTCAAAAGCCTTGTCTTGGTCAATAAAAAAGAGACCGGTATGTTGTTGTTGAAATGCACACACATCCCACAGGTCTCGTACCAAAAAAATGTTATCGTGCATAGATCTGTGCATAACACAGTACGATTGATCCTGATGTATAACTGTGCTTAAAACAGTCTTTACACGGTTAGCTAGCATTTTGGCAAAAATCTTGTAATCTGTGCAGAGAAGAGAGATTGGACGCCAGTTCTGTATCAATTGCACGTCGTTTTTCTTAGAGATAAGACAAACAACTGCACGCCGACAACTAAGGGGTAACAATCCCTCACGCAGACTGTATAAAAACACTGAGTGCAAAGCAGGACCAAGCATGTCCCAAAAGGTTTTATAAAATTCAGCTGGTAGCCCATCAAAACCAGGAGCCTTATGATCAGCAAGGTCATCTAGCGCAGTTTTAAGTTCACCGAGAGTAATGTTCTCATCCAAGACATGCCGTTGATGCTCATCTATCTGCGGTAAATTGGTCGTAATATTCTGCATTGCAGGCACATCATTAGGCTTAAAGGAAAACACATTCTCAAAATAAGACCGAACAAAATGAACAATCTCCGTATTATCACTAAGAATATGCCAATCACTAGCCCGAAGACTAAGCATTTGCTGGCTCGCCTTCGTCATCTTCTCAAACTTAAAGGAATCTTTACAACATGTGTCTGACGACAGTAAACCATTCACTCTCAGCCTGACTAAGGCACCAATACCATTTTCTTGAATTAATTCCTTAAGCAGAGTTTGTTTTTCAAAGAGGAGTTGACACCGTCTTTCATCACTGAGGACCTCAGCACCTTCCTGCAATCGTAGAATTTCTAGTTTCAAGGCATCAATACATAATTGTTTACTTTGAGAGCAATTGTTTTTGTATTGCTGACAGAAAACACAGATCTGCGCTTTAGCATAGTCCCACCACTGACAGAGATTTAGGAAACGATGTTGGAGATACACAACCTTGTCCCAAAAAACCACAAAGGATGATTTAAAGAAAGGATCGCTCAGAAGTGAGGTGTTAAAGGACCAATACAGGGTGCGGCGTTTGAAACGAGGAAAAGAACAGCACAGTTTTACCAAAGAATGGTCAGAGAAGCCTGAAGGGACAATAGCCGTATATGTCACAAGATTGACAGCAGAGTTAGGAATATAAAATTTATCAAGACGAGCAAGTGAAAGATGATTTAGTAAGACCCGACACCAGCTAAATTGCTGCAGGTTTGGGTGTTGTTGCCGCCATACATCGTTGAGGTCATGCCGCGAAATTATACTGGAAAGAGGCCTACTTGAAGCTGGATGTGGCTCTGCATTGTTCCTATCTAAAGTTGGGTTTAAAGTACAGTTAAAGTCACCCCCTAAGCACAACAACGTATCAAAAGAGAGGTGTCTCAGGAAATTAAAGGACTGATTAAAAAAAGTTCCTCTATCTGTACTATCGCTTGGAGCATAGACGTTAACAAACATAAATCGTTGCTGATTGTATTCAAGCTCTACAGAGGCTAGATAGCCTGGTACGATTTCCTTAAAGATGGGGGGGGGGGGGGGGGGGGAGAGACAGACAAACGTGAACTGACAAAAAAAGCAATACCCGCACTCACAGAGTCTGTATTACTAAAAAACCAAGTGCCAATCAGCTGTTGCTGCCAATCAGCCATGCAGTCTGCAGTGGCACGAGTTTCTTGCAATAAAAGTACATCAATCTTTTCCCTCCTGGCTAATTGCACAGTTTGGGACCTACGCAGCTGACTGCGCCCACCATTAATGTTCAAGCTTGCTATGTTCATAGAAACATAGGCGACAACACAGCCATTACAGGTTTAATTCTTTCCTTGCTGTGACAAGGTACCTCTTCAGTCTTTTCAGTGATTGATCAGAAATATGAAGGGCCGCAGATTGTTGTACAACTTCCTGAGCCCCACTAATGAAGGCGTGAGTATCAACGAATAAATCGCAGATTTTCACACGCTTTTTACGGTAAGTTTTTTGTAGGAAATCCACGATTTCAGCAGGAGGGACAGAGCCTCCAGAGACATGCTCCGATGAGAAGTCGGCCTCACCATCACTCAGTGAGGCAACGGAAGAACCTCTATCAGAGTCACAATCGTTGTATTGAGAGTCCATTGCCGAAGCAATGGGCTCATCGACATGACAATCTGAGACTTCAGCACTATCACCATGCTGACCATGAGCTTGACAAGGCTCAGCTGCCTCAATGGAGGATTCCACAGACAGATCACTAGCTCCAACACACTCACCACTCCCCACAGAGGGAGGGGTGGCACAATCAACACAAGCTTCAGCAGGGGACACACATGGAGGCTCAACCTCACATGGAGGTTTACCCTAAGAACACTGGAGAGACTCAGGTGTTGTCTGGCCAACACATACATTTTCAGCATTTATCACATTACCCTCAGAGTATTCTGAAGGCGGGGGAGGTTGAGGAATTTCCTCAACTGGAGGAAACTGCTGAGGAGGAGGTCGCGCTCCACCATAACCTTCACTAACCACTTGAGCGAAGGTTGGAGGACCGGCCAAGACCTTATTATCAGGCTCGTTGAGGTCGCTAGAAGGTGGGAGGGTTCTTTTCTTGGTTCTCTGTTTGTCTACAATGGGGTTTGCATCAGCACCACCCATGTTGTTTACATCATCAACAACGATCTCAGTAGAGCCTTGCTGTTCATCACCATTCAGGCTAGTGACTCTGTGGACTTTTTCGGGCACGAGTCTTTTAAATGACCATATTGACCACACTCAAAACAAACTAGAGACTCTGTGGAGACAAAGACCCGATAAGTGTGACCTTCGACCTTGAAGGGCAATACCGCATTTAAAGAGGTTACACCACGCGGTAAGATCATATAAACAAAACGACGAAAGGACATGACGTGTTTTAAACGGTTATTTTTCCCTCGTACAGGAACCATTGTAACTGAAGAGACGACAGAACCAAGTTTGTTTAGTTCAGTAACCAGGTCTTTGTTCTTAAGGAACGGAGGAGCGTTAGAGAGAGAAACCCGAACTGCCGGCGTGTCGAGTGGACATACCTGAACAAACACGTCGGGAGCAAAGAAAAGCCCGTGCTCGACTATTTGAGCAACCATGGGCACTGTGGAAACAAAGATTACCACGCGTTTATTCATGCGAGAAGCCGCTTTTACATTATCCAAACCGATTAACTCTCCGACGGCAAGGATAATGGCCTCGACGTCGATTCCCAACGGAGGTGAGCAAATCAGCAAACTAACCCATGCTTCCGGGTTAGCGCTTCAAGAGACGTGTAACGAGAGCTATCCGCCAACGTTTAAACAAAGGATAAATATATAATAGGGTTAATGAAGCCAAAAGCTCCAGTAAACAAACGAAAAATAAGAATATTTATGAAAAAAGAAACGGTAAAGTATTATGATTTGTAACACGAGGCGAAAAAAAAACCGAAGAGGGAACCGCCCTAAGGGGGAACCTTTACCGTTCTCACCACGTGTGCGCTCTCACTTTCTCACTTTCAAAAGGGGGGGGGGGGTGATAACGTGGAAGGGTGATACACAAGAGACGGCACAAAGGTGAGAAGAGGTAAGGGGAGGGTAAAGATACAAACCACGAGCACGGAGCTACAATGCCAAAACACGAGCAGACGCCATGACACCGCACGCACCGACAGCCGATAGATAGAGAGAGATAGAGAGATAGATAGATAGAGAGAGATAGATAGAGAGATAGATAGATACAGAGAGAGAGATAGAGAGAGAGAGAGAGAGAGATAGAGAGATTATTACATATGCAGCAAAACAGAGACACCACCCTCGCCCTCCTCCTCTTACCCTCTCCCCCCTCAATTCACTGTAATCCCTCATATCATTTCCTTCCTCCATTTCATGTTATAAAAAGATGGCCATATAACAAAGCAAAGATGCCAATTTACAAATGTATACTTTACACTTGTACCACAACAACCAGAGGCAGCAGGTTTACACCCAGGATGAAGTAGTAAACTCACCAGCTGTTACACCACATACAGTCACAGTCTGCCTCCTTTTTGAAAAGAGAAAAAACAAATAATCGAATCGTATGGATTGGATGAGGAGAAATAATTGAATCAATATTTCAGCTGTTAGACAGCAGATTCACAAGGCCCTCCAAATAGCAACACTCGGCCATGTTTGTAGATTCTCCATCTCCACCTGAGAACAAGCTTTGTCAGTCGAAGGTCGAACACTGTGAAAGAATTGAACATCGAGTAAAATCAAAATGTCTGTTAAATCCAGGCAAACTCCACGAGACTCAAACAAATGTCATTCTTCAGCGAGGCAAACAAAATGCTCACAGATTGTCAGCACCATATGGTCACGGGATCAACTCAAAATGATTTGATGGAGTATTTAGCCAAGATGGCGGCAAACTCAGTCATCGAGTGGGATTATGTCAGGAACGGCGCCATGCGAGCTCTCAGGAGGGCCTGGAGCGTTAAAGCCATTGTTTTGCACAGTTTGGGAAAAGGCATGTGGAGATGCCAGGAGACTTCCGCTACTGCTGACAGATAGCGGTCCACAAGCACCGGTGGGAGAGTGGACGAGATGGTCCAACGAACCCGTGCCACCGGTCATGGAATCGCCCGCTGTAGTGGATCCCACATTCTGCGACGGGAGCTGATCCAGGTAAACCGTTGCAGAGGAATAAGGGAAAAAGCCATGGCTCAGCATGGACCGCGTCGGATCTTGTTCATCGGGAAGAGATGAGGACGGTAGGCCGGAGCCGCCATATGATTGCAAGGCAGACGGGCTCCCATGCGCCATATCGTACTTTGACCAATTCCAAATGCCACATGGTTCTGTGCACGAGGTCCGAGGTGGAGGCGCCATGTTCAACTGCTGGTTATCTGTTTGCAGCAAGGTATAAAGGTCCAAACTTCCTAATAAGGGTTGATGTTGGTGTTGGTGTTGTCTTACTTCATTCCAAGGCGATATCTCTTCGAGGGCGAGAGAGAAGGCGAGAGATAGAGAGAGAGAGATAGAGAGAGAGAGATAGAGAGAGAGATAGAGGGAGAGAGAGATAGAGAGAGATAGAGAGAGATAGTGAGAGATAGAGAGAGATAGAGAGAGAGATAGAGATAGAGATAGAGATAGAGATAGAGATAGAGATAGAGAGAGAGAGAGAGAGAGAGAGAGAGAGAGAGAAAGGGGGAAAATGGGGGAGATGATGAGAGGAGGAGAGGGAGGGAGAAGACAGAGACAAGTGGGGAAAGGGCCGATCCATGGGGACTGATTAGCAGTTGGACTGTGACCGTGCTAACCTGCCAATCGACACTGACCGTGACTGCTCTGCCCTTCCCGAGCAGTAGGGAAGAATGGAAAGAGTTTGTCCATGACTTGCAGCTGCATTGGGGATACAACCACCGCGAATATGCGTCCCCAATAGAGTTGCTCGAAAAGGTTGAAAAGGCATCAGAAATTCCATCGACATCGGATATAAAAATACAATTTTCTAAATAATACTGGTGGTTTTCTTCATTTCTCTAAACATTTCTTTTTATCATGAAATGCTGTATATTCTGACATTAATAGCAATTTTCAATGCAGTTTTCTCCAATTTTGTATAAATAAACTTGCTAGATTTAATCCCATGCTTATCCAAGTGCATGAATAAACATGTGAGATGTCAAGTGACGGGAATGCAGCTCCTGATTTTTTTCCAATTGAAGGCCACTTTTCCCCTGCCACTTTGTGCCAGATTGACAGCAGTTCCATCCCATTTCTTGTGTTTACCCATAAGCACTAGCTATATATACTCTTTTTTTAAGAGTGCATGCCAGTACTTTCGTGATGAAAACAACTCAGAGAAGTGGTCCAGTTTAAATTTTATACCAGGTCGAAACTGGTTTCAGTTGAGGTTGGAAAATTTCATGACACATTGAAAGATACAGACAACAAACAACAACAACATGCATTTTAAGGCCATTTTCCCTGCTAGAGCGGGGGTTAGCCTTGCGGTCCCCATGACAATCTTGAAATTTGGAATTTATTTAAATTTATTATGAAATTTGAAAATATTGAAAGATATAGACAATTGATTGTTTCAGCATTACATATATGAAGACTTAAATTTAGTAAATGTTACGAATATAAATGCAAACCAAAAACATATTTGACACAATAAGGAAAAGAATTAACTAATTACAGTTCCTTGATGCAACCAATGTTCTGAGAACATCTGAAAATTCAGGACTGATGACCTGTTAAGGATGTTTTGAGAAAATAAGACCACCATGCACAAGCGTTTAGTAGTGTGTTATAGACACGTTACTTATCATCAACTTAACATGACTTCACGGCTGTTGTCACTTTATCAGTCTTAATGAGGAGAATTGCTGCAACCTTGTTGCAATTACACAATTTAAATTCACTCTGTATAGCGGGGAAATGTAAGAAGTGGTTTAAATCCCGCATAGGTTATGGACTCATCAATTGGTTCGGGAATGAAACGAGCAAGGAAACTAAAGAAGGGCCAATTGTGCAAAATATAAACTTTAAATCCGTCGTGCCATTTAAATTCACTATGTAAAGCAGGACAATAGGATGGGAATGGGTGGTCCAGAAACCCTGGGCACATTTTGAAGAACGATACCTGCAACAAACAACTAAGTTTATTATTGTTCTTTGGTGCAAAACAAAACGTGATTACTTGTTAAACGGTCTAATCAGTCTAATGTACATGAAACAGATCAGTTCAAATGTTCAAACTGCTTTCCTTCATTGTCTATGCACAGCTGTAGCCGTGACGAAACACTCACACACAGTTCTGCATGTTTCAGTCGTTAAGGCAGCAGTCTCATTACAGATAAATTGTTTCAAGTCTCTAAGGGTCGTAGGATTCCTCCCCTACACTTTGTGTTTGAGGAAACCCCAAAGGAAGAAATCACAGGGTGTTAAATCACAAGACCGTGTCGGCCATTCAACCGGACCACCACAGCCAATCCAATTCAAGACAGTCTGTAAAGTTCAAATCCAGGGCGTGGCATACACTGGCAGCATAATGAGCTTGCACATCATCATGCATGAACCACATTTGGCCATCATTGAGTGGAAATACATGCTGCTCCAACATTAGAAGGAAATTTGGAGCATTCACATTTTCTTTGAAAAATATTGGTCCAACAATGCCTCAAGAAGAAATGCCTACCCAGACAGACAACAGACAGACAGAAATGCCTGCCCAGACAGAAATGCCTGCCCAGACAATGCACAATGAACTGAACTGATGCAAAGACAAACGCGTGCAGCACAGAGAGCGAAGCTCACCCCGATCCATATCACGTGATGCACTACACCCTGTTGCGTATCACGTGAGGCCTATGCGTGTTGAAGCAGTCACATTCATTTACGAGTAATCATGTTTTGTTTTGCACCAAAGAACAATAATAAACTTAGTTGTTTGTTGCAGGTATCGTTCTTCAAAATGTGCCCAGGATTTCTGGACCACCACACACACACACACATATATATATATATATATATATATATATATATAATATATATATATATATATATATTGTTGTGGATATGAGAATGTTTTTTTATTTTGTTGTTGTGGTAAAATGTTGTTGTAAAAGGTTGTTGTAAAATATCACCCCTCCTCCCTCCGTTTGTGGTTGTATAAAGGTCAAAGGGCGTTTCCGTAGTTAGTCCATAAAACATACATGCAGGACACGATATATCCTTTCTTTTGACAGTTATATCCTTATTATGTGTATTAGCGTAAGGCTGTGTCTTCCATTAATTGAAATACTCCATTGCACCAGTGAAAGAGATAGATTCCCTTCATTCCCATTCCCAAAACTTCCATTCCCCCTCTCGTCACTGCTGAGCCCTCGATTACCAATTACCTCCGATCCAATTGCCGCCATTAACCACGAGGCATTGAGTCGGAGAAGAAAGGCGTGTCGCACCTCGTCAGAGGGGAGGAGGGGCGCGCCCGCCCGTCGTCATCCAGGGCGGAGCCCGAGGGTCGCGCGACCAACCAGGGCCGAGGTGAGCACCCCCGATGGGCGTGTCCAAAGCGCCGGGGGCGTGATCGCTGGGGGCGCTATAAAAAGGCAACCGGAAGTGGTTGAGGAGGAGAAGAAGAAAGAGAGATGCACTCTGGGTTGGTCGGAGAAAGAGAGAGAGAGGAGGAGTTGGTCGCACCGAGAAAGAGAGAGAGAAGAGTTGGTCTGAGTCGGTTGCAAAAGGAGGGTCAGTGGTCACAGTTGGTTGCGGTGGTGAGGAGTCGGTGGTGAAAAGCGAGTGAGACAAGTCCTGGGAACGCAGCGGACGGAGGCCGCAGCCGCAAGACCACCCAACCGCCAAAGGGGGCCTGAACGGCGGTTTGGAGCAGGGCCAAAGAGGAACGGCGGCTGCTGAACGCGCCGGTTGTGCTGCGGGACCCCCCTTGGACCTCTCCCTCTCCCTCCAGCCATCCACCTTCTGCCATTCCTGGCATCCCCCGCGTGAGTCAGCGTTCTGTTTGTTCTGTCCTGGGATAAGTTAAGCCTGTAGGTAAGCTAAATTTGCACTGTGTCACCTGCGTCTTATGTGTTGTAAATAAACTTGATTGCTCCTTTTTGCTTGTGTGTGTAAATAATAAACCCCATTACTCGTCTGTACGTCTTCTCGTTTTAATTCCTTTTCCTCTTACATTGCGTCGCTTTTGTCTTTTCCCTCATTGAGCAGCTAGGGTGCGATACGGCCAAAGTTCTGGGTGAATCGGGTGAGTTTTGTTAGGTCGCGGTTTTACACCACCGCTCGGTCTATAACATCCAAACCGCGATCTACAACAATTGGTGTCTGGGAGTGGAATTCGGGGCCCGAACCAAATTTTTAAAACATCTAGAAAAAAAATTTTGGTCAAAATTACGAGCGGCCGAAATTGGTTTTTTTTTAAAGCAAAACCCGAATTTTGAAATCGCGCCATGGCTGTTCAAGGCGACGGGATGCCGGTGGGAGAGATAGACGGGGTAGAATCGACCCAGGACTTAGGAAAAAAAATGGTGGAGGAGAGTAAAGAAGGTGTGGTTGAGGGTGTATCAGGTGCACAAAATGGCAGCCTCGCGCACGTGGTTGAGGGGGCAGCTGCGGCCGCACCCTTTGTACTACCAACGATGGTCCAAATGCAAGCCTTCATGGCGCAATTCGCCGAGATGCTGAGAATAGACGGGGACCAATTGATGAAAAAAATGGATGCTCATAGTGAGCGGTTGAGTAACCAAATTGAAGCAACAACGAACGGAATGAGGGCCGATAGAGAGGCACGGGAGCAGAGGGACAGAGACCGCAAGTTGGGCGAAAGGGTCCCAGGGGTGCACAAGGAAGTAACGCGGGTCGAGAAGCGCTGGTTGAGCGAAGCGGAGGAAAGCACGGGTACAATGACGGGGGTAGAAATCGCGACACGGGGTTTTGAAAAGCCGGCGACCGATGAGGTAGAGGGAATTTTATTAAAGCCAACGGTCGCCGAGGAGAATAAAGAAAAAGCAGAAGTGGGCATTGAAATTGAAGAGATGACGGAGGTAGCCCGAGAATTGCAGGGAGAAATGGATTATGTACAAAGTCCCTGCTCACATCACGATGCTGTGCTTAACCCGAATGGAAGTTTGCAGGTTCGCGTGGAGAAAAGGATCCCCCAGGTGAGTCGTGCTGTATATTGTGCGGGTAGATTTTGCAGGAGGATGTTTAGCGACAAAAGAATTTTCGCGCGCTTGGGATCGAGGAAGCACCCGGGCGTTGGTGAAGGGTCCCGTGTGAGTGGAAATGGCACGCGTGTGAGGAAAAAGTGTGCGTCGGCGAGTGGGTGTGTTATAAAGTGTGGGAGTGAAACCGAGTGCGAGCGAGAATGCACGTCGGTGTGTACGGGGTGTGACACAGGGAGTGAGAGCAATGCGGAGTGCACGCCCATGGTGAGTGTTACGGAGGACGTAACGGAGGAGAGGTGTGGACCGAAGTGTGCGCAAGAGGTGTGGTGTGTAACAGAGAGAGCGTTGGTGGAATGTACGGACGGCGTTGGAACGCCAGGTTTTGTGAGGGTGAAAGGGGTAGCGTATGCTTGTAAGCATGCAAGTGAAGCATCGATGGTAACCGGTTTAGTGGTTAGAGCGACGGATAGCCGATGCGAGCACTCGGTGCGAGGGGTGCTTGGTTGGGTGCGAGGCCCGGCGTCGATCGAAGCTGCGTCGTTTCTCTTCGAAGCGTCGTTGCCGATTCGGGCTTGGCCCCGCCCCGCACGGTCGAGTCCGGGCTTTGTCGGGCGAGGCGACCGGTCCGGTTCGAGGGCGAGTGGGAGGAAGCGGAACGGTGCCCCCTCGTGGGGACGGGGTTCCGACCGGGGGAGATGGAGCCATCGGGCCCGGGACCGCAAGGTGCCGCGCCGAGATGGTGCGTGGAATCTCGGTCCAACCAAACCACCTCCCTTGAACCGAAAGCCGGACGGATTCAACCTGCAGGCAACCAAACCACCCGAATTCATTGCTCGGCTTTACGAAGCCGAGTTTAATGATGTCATGACGCACCGAGGCTAGGATATAGCGGACTGTGATGATGGTGATCGTGATAGTAATAGTGTTTTGGGCCCAAAATTAGAGAAAAACAAAATTTGATGATTGGCAAAGGATTGGCAGTAATGATTGGCAGATGATGAGTAGTGATTGGCAAATTTTTGATTGGTTGGAATTTAGGTGTACAAAATTGATAGTGAGAGACCCCCGATGTGGTGGGATGGCAAATCCACCATCCCTCACAGACGTGGGGCAAAGGAGCTATAGTTTATGGGGTGTATGGCAGTGAAAACTAGCCCGGGTGGGTTAGGTTATATTGTAGGGATCTAGAAGAGATTGACATTAGGTAACGTTAAGGTTAGTTAGTGACTGATACCTGTAGTGGGGACGCAGGTAGATTAGTGTGGATGATAATGACGTGGGAGCGCAATAGTTTAAAGGGACGACTGGGAAGCGCAAGTTTCAGAAGGGAGTAGTTAGCTGAGATGATGCCGTGTGTGTGAGGATTGAACAGGTGAGAATTGGACAGGTGTGATTGCACAGGTGTGCAACTGAACAGGTGTGTGGAGCAGTGTATGAGGGAGTAGTGGTGATTGTGTGTTGTGTTGACCAACTGGTCCAGGAAGAGGAGGAGGGTGCAGGTGGCACCAGGTAGGATTGCACAGGTGTGCAACAACAGGTGTATGTGGTTGTATGGAATAAATGGTAAGGAGTAGTGGAATGGATGGTAGTGGAGTGAGAATGGTGGAAATTGTGGAGTGGAGTGGATGGTGCAAAGGTGTGAATGGGGGAAGAGTGGACCCCCATCACGGATACCCGGGGCGGGTAGTGTAAGTGTTAGGTAGAGGGTACAGGTAAATTGTAGTTGGATATTGGCATCTGTGGTGCGGGTGACAGAATGGTATGTGGATGGGTGCGTTGGTGTTGTGGAAATGGCTGGGCGTGTAGCCTGTTAGTGTGTGTAGTTGGTTGGGCGCTCCACCACTGTGAGGATGTCGGCCAGGTGAGGCCGCAGGTGGGCTCTGGGAGCCGGTAGTAGTTGTTGTGGATGGGGCCCGAGGATCCGGAGGACGGACCCGGGTAGCCCAGTGCCAGAGGGCACCGAGTGGGGTGACAGAGCCAGGAGGGGCCTGCCCCAGTTAGATAGGTTAGGGTGAGGAGCTAGGTAAGCTCGGGTGGCAACTGCAGTGGTGGAGGTGTGCAGGTGGGTAGACCCACTGGGAGAGGTACACGTCGCAGCCCAGAAATTGTGCTAGAGCACCGGGAGATGAATCGGGGGAGTGAGACCCCAAATTGAGAAGCACCACAGTTTGGCCAATGGGAATTGGTTTTTAGAACCCATAGTGTAAGAGGGCCAATGGTTTGGCCGGAGAAAGAACCCGGGTAGTGTAAAGTGTGTTAAAATCATTTAGAGGATAGTTAGGATGAAGGATCTCCTCGCACCATCTGCATCCACTCACCTGAGGTGACAGGTACTCCACACCATGCCATGTTTAATTATTTTTACTGTGCAAATGTTTGGAATGTGAGACGCATCATGACGTGGGTGTGACATTGTGCGTAATTCCATCTCTTCCTCCTTATGAGGATTGATGATGAATTGATGATGGCAAATTTTTGAAGTAGAGGGATTGTGGTGACGAATTTGGTATAGGGGAAATATGGGGAAGACGTGACAGTAGTGACGAATTGGTAATGTGTAGATTTTGTACATATGGCGTAAGGGCAAGGGTAGGCTAGGTGACAGGGGGGTGACGTACGGTAGGGACGAGCTTTCTCACTTCGCCCTCCGTACGCATTTTGCCTTGCATTGCCTTTTTGACGTGTACCCTTGAGACCTTACCCCTCGCTCATCTGTCTTGTCCCCCCTTTTTGTCTCCCACATGAGGACCTGAGCGCCGTTGGGCGCCGAGGGGAGCGTGCGTGGGTCGGCCATTGTGCGCCCGAAATTCCCAGAACCAGCTGTCTGCATCGATGCACCACGTTATGGACCACATGTCAGTGGCCGAGCACCACTTATGGACCCCATGGGTTGGGGCAAGGCCCCTCTGCTGGAACCGGCCATGAGGGCCCGAAATCTTGCTGGCGGACCTTGGCCACAGGGCACCGATGCCCCACAGGTGAACCACACTAGTCGGCCCTGTGGGCCATAAATAAAATCAAATAAAAAAAGGACACATTGGGCACACTTTATTGAAAATAGGCCGCCAGTAAGCAAAGCAAAAGAATGACAACATCTGGAAGAACAAATAATAACCAGCAGAGGGAGCCGAAGAGCAAGAGATCACCTGCAGGGTTTGGGTTTGTTGGATTTATTTTATTGATGAACAGTGGTGACTGCACTGATTGGTGCTTGAGGGTGTGTTGGTGCGTTATAGGTGCTTTCATGGTGCATTGATGCAGAGCAGACTGTCCTCCCCCCAGAAAGAACAATTACAGGTCCTGGGTTAGTTTTGTAAATAAAAATAGCGTCAATTGTAAATAATGCTTCCCACCGTCAGTGTGTAGTTTGAAGACCATTCCGCAATTCGGTTAACTGTGGGCGTAAGTCTGTTAGGCAGGGTGCAATGGAGCAGCGGGACACATTTATTTATGTTTTAAAACTGTCGCACTCAGGGTCAGGCTAAAAGTAGAGGGAACTACACCTACATGCCACACTAAGGTAAAAGTAATAGGCCCGGGACGTGCCTAAGGGGAGGAGGGTGCAGTGTTGTGGATATGAGAATGTTTTTTTATTTTGTTGTTGTGGTAAAATGTTGTTGTAAAAGGTTGTTGTAAAATATCACCCCTCCTCCCTCCGTTTGTGGTTGTATAAAGGTCAAAGGGCGTTTCCGTAGTTAGTCCATAAAACATACATGCAGGACACGATATATCCTTTCTTTTGACAGTTATATCCTTATTATGTGTATTAGCGTAAGGCTGTGTCTTCCATTAATTGAAATACTCCATTGCACCAGTGAAAGAGATAGATTCCCTTCATTCCCATTCCCAAAACTTCCATTCCCCCTCTCGTCACTGCTGAGCCCTCGATTACCAATTACCTCCGATCCAATTGCCGCCATTAACCACGAGGCATTGAGTCGGAGAAGAAAGGCGTGTCGCACCTCGTCAGAGGGGAGGAGGGGCGCGCCCGCCCGTCGTCATCCAGGGCGGAGCCCGAGGGTCGCGCGACCAACCAGGGCCGAGGTGAGCACCCCCGATGGGCGTGTCCAAAGCGCCGGGGGCGTGATCGCTGGGGGCGCTATAAAAAGGCAACCGGAAGTGGTTGAGGAGGAGAAGAAGAAAGAGAGATGCACTCTGGGTTGGTCGGAGAAAGAGAGAGAGAGGAGGAGTTGGTCGCACCGAGAAAGAGAGAGAGAAGAGTTGGTCTGAGTCGGTTGCAAAAGGAGGGTCAGTGGTCACAGTTGGTTGCGGTGGTGAGGAGTCGGTGGTGAAAAGCGAGTGAGACAAGTCCTGGGAACGCAGCGGACGGAGGCCGCAGCCGCAAGACCACCCAACCGCCAAAGGGGGCCTGAACGGCGGTTTGGAGCAGGGCCAAAGAGGAACGGCGGCTGCTGAACGCGCCGGTTGTGCTGCGGGACCCCCCTTGGACCTCTCCCTCTCCCTCCAGCCATCCACCTTCTGCCATTCCTGGCATCCCCCGCGTGAGTCAGCGTTCTGTTTGTTCTGTCCTGGGATAAGTTAAGCCTGTAGGTAAGCTAAATTTGCACTGTGTCACCTGCGTCTTATGTGTTGTAAATAAACTTGATTGCTCCTTTTTGCTTGTGTGTGTAAATAATAAACCCCATTACTCGTCTGTACGTCTTCTCGTTTTAATTCCTTTTCCTCTTACATTGCGTCGCTTTTGTCTTTTCCCTCATTGAGCAGCTAGGGTGCGATACGGCCAAAGTTCTGGGTGAATCGGGTGAGTTTTGTTAGGTCGCGGTTTTACACCACCGCTCGGTCTATAACATCCAAACCGCGATCAGTAACAATATATATATATATATATATATAATATTATATATATATATAATATTATATATATATATATATATATATATATATATATATATATATATATATAATATATATATATATATAATATATATATATATATATATATATATATATATATATATAATATTATATATATATATATAATATTATATATATATATATATATATATATATATATATATATATAATATATATATATATAATATATATATATAATATATATATATATATATATATAATATATATATATATATATATATATATATATATATATTATATATATATATATATATATATATATATATATATATATATATATATATATATATATATATATATTATATATATATATATATTATATATATATATATATATATATATATATATATATACATTGTTGCGGTTTTAGAACCCACACTTGTATATAAACTCTTGTAAATATCTCATCATTAAAAGGTTAAAGGTAGCACCCCTAGTTAGGCCACAAGCAACACGTAGGCCACCATAGGAACTCAGTGATTTAATTAGTATGTGTTTTAGATAAGGCCGTGTTTCCAATAGTTGAATCTGCATTGCGTCGATCAAATAAGAGTAGGCCCATTCCGTCCATTTTTGCCGACCTCTCTCTCCAAGCAATGCCATTACGTGCCTCTGCCAGCAGCATTTGCTGCCTTGAGCTGAAGCTCACTCAAATGCCGCCATAAGCCATGCGGTTAGGCCCAAGAAAGGAGGCAGAGCGCCAAGAAGAAGGTGTGGCCACGTCATCCAGTCATCAAAGGCGTGGCCGGTAAGCCCCCACCAGCCAACCAGGGCTGAAGGAACATCACCAACGGGTGTGGCTTTGGGGAGCACGGAGTGATCGCGTGGCGCATTATATAAGCGTGAACGCAAAGCCCTTTCACGGACTTTTGTCGGGAGAGCGCGCTGATTGCATTGTAAATGTACTTTTGTCGGGAGAGTGCGCTGATTGCATTGTAAATGGACTTTTGTCGGGAGAGCGCGCTGATTGCATTGTAAAAGGACTCAGACTTACTGCAGGAGAGAGCTCGCCTTCACCATGGGACTTGCGTGCGCACGGCATTGATCACAGAACTAATTGGGAGAGCGCACCTTATCGAAGGAGGACTTGAGAGAGAGAGAGCGCTTGGCACAAGTGTGCACGAATTACGTATGCAGCGTCCCAGCCTCCCCCGTTATATAAACTGTCCGCTCGCGTCCAACTGCGCGCGGGGCTGCCTGCCAGGTTTTGCCCGCTGGACCGGAGTCGACTGGAGCCTGGACCCCATTGCCGGACCTTCCATCTACCAACTACAATCCCCGTGTGAGTGTGTATGTTTGTCTGGGGTATTAGAATAAGACTGTTTTAAGACTGCCCTGTGTGCTGCTTCTTCCTCTTCCTCTTGTGCACCCCTTTCGTTTCCTCTTCTTCTGTACATTTGTTAATAAACCCATCTTTGTTCTTTCTACCTTCTGGTTTCCTCTCCATCCAATCGCATCCGTCCTTTCCATCATTGTGTAAACGTGGCATGATTGAAACTGCTAGAATCGGGTTTAGTTCCTGTTAACGGCCTGAATAGCGGCTCGCTTCGCTCGGCGTGTCCATTAACGCTGTGGTTCGGGCGGGAGTTATCTCCTTGCTTTACGGCCGGTGGTAGTACTTAGGTAATTGCACTTAGACTCGACCAACAACCCTATTTACCACCGACGGGAAGGAACGTTATAACTTCTAAGGACTCAAGTCAGCCAGATAAAAAGACAAGGGGATTAACCCCCCCCCCCTCCCCCGCCCCCTGAATAAGGGAAGCGCCGACCCCCGAGATCCATAACAATATATATATATATATATATATATATATATATATATATATATATATATGTATATATATATATGTATGTATATATATATATATATATATATATATATATATATATATATATATATATATATATATGTATATATATATATATATATGTATATATATATATATATATGTATATACAGACTTGGCATTTAATATGGAATATTTTTTTTGTGGGGGTGAACTTACTTTTCAAGATGACTTAGAACCAAAAGTTCATTAGAATTATGTTGAAATTATTCTAGATTTTGTTAATGTGACCTTTAAAAGAAACAAAAACCACATTTGACATTTCGAAACAAATAAATTGATCCTTGAAAGTGATGTAAACTGATATCGAACTCAATTCATGGACAGTACTGTGTTAAACTTCTGTACGTTTTCCAGAAGTATCTCTTTATTTTGCACATTAGCCAAAAATTTTTTTAACAAAAACAAAAGTTAAATTACGACTGCGATAACGGACAGTAAAATTACAGTTCAGTACTTCGTGTAACCCCCACGAGCATTCAGGAGATCACGTGCACGTTGAGGCATGCTGTTCACGAGATTTGCCAAGGTTTGGACAGGAATAGCTTGCCATGCAGTGACAATAGCCTGCTGCAATTCACGCACAGAGGTCGGCTGCTGGTCCAAGTGGTCGATTTGATGCGTTAATTCTGCCCACAAGTTCTCTATCGAATTCATATCCGGGGACATGGCAGGCCACTCCATATGCTCTACATCACGGTCAGCAAGAAAGTGTTGGATCATGCGAGCACGATGAGGCCGTGCATTGTCATCTTGGAAGACAAAGTTTCCTCGAAAGATTGCACGAGCAAATGGAAGCAATGTTTCTTCCAGAATGGCCCTGGACTTGAACTGGTTCAGGTTTCAATTCAGAACAACCAGGTCAGTTTTGCCCCCTGCATGAAAAGCAGCCCAAAACGGTCACCCCACCACCTCCAGCTTGGACTCTTGGCACAATACAATCTTTGTTGTAGGCTTCATGCACTTGTCTGCGCACTCGGACGCGGCCATCTTGACGACAGACCAGAAATCTAGACTCGTGACTGAAGATCACGTGATTCCAGTGTCCTGGCTGCCATTGACGGTGCTCTCTGGCCCACTGCAATCGACGCTGGTGGTGTTGTCTGGTCAGGTGTGGCTTTCTCAGGGGACGCCTGGCACGATAGCCTGCTTGAACCAGTCGTTGGTTGAATAGCCTTCTGGATACAGGCACATTTGTCAGTTGCTGCCACTCAGCCCCAAGCCGATTAGCTGACTTGGTACGGCCATTGCGGACTAACCGGTGCAGCTGGCGATCATCCCTCCTTGTGGTTCTGTGGGGACGTCCTGGCCTCGGTATTGGAGTAGGGACAGTAGGGACTCTGAGCATTTCGTTTCAGGATCTTTGACACCTGACCTTGACTGATGCCATACTGCCGAGCAATAGCACGCTGTTTCATGCCGTAATTTCGTAAAGCTACCACTCCATGACAAACAGCATTGTCGAGTTGACGGACCATCTCCAGAGGAAGTGGCAATAACTTTTGGAGACGTGCAGCAGTTGTTTTCCACTAATACAGAACGAAACAACCCTTGTATACCCGACTGTGAAGCCAATCATCAAATGCACCTGTCCGTACATTTTGCCACGCCACCTGTGATATAATTCTGTTGTTGACTTCTTGCTGCGACAGACAATCAGTGACATGGTTCTTTTAACAAATAAATCACCAAAGTGTAAAAGAAACTCACCAGATTGATATATTGAGTTAAGAAAGTAAACCCAAGTCAAGAAAAAAAAAATATTCCATATTAAATGCCAAGTCTGTATATGCCCAATCGAATACCCAGTATGTTGAGCTACAAAAATATCGGATTGCCAAGGATGAGAAAGCTGTATCGGCAATAGTAAAAGTGATTGATGAACTCAAAAAACCTCAATAACTTCTCAATATGTCAAGTGGTACTGTTGTTGGTGTGGATATTGCAAAAGATTTAGTAATGGCAAAAATGCATGCATGGTGAATCATCGTACAAGTCCTTCAAGGAGCAGCGACTGGAAACTAATCCACCAGCGGTAAAATTTCATGATCGACTTCCAAAACTGCAGCTGAAAACCTTTTGAGATTCAAACAAAAAAGCACTAATAAAATTTAGTGGCCAGGAACTTTTATGAACAACCACTAGTCAATTTGGAAACATGCTTATGAAGGCACAGACGTGTCAACTTCATATGTGAGAGGTCCTTGAGCATCGACTTGGTCCAATACCATGGTATTTGGTATATGCTGATGGTTTACCAGGGAAAACATGCAAATCAGCCCTTGCAAAAGAACTTCAAAAAACAACAAGTCTGCAGAGGACATTCATATTCCTTCTGCATGTCTCATTGATGGAATGGCATTGGTACGTAAATTGAAAGGTGAACACACCCTTTGGCGATATTGCGTCCCTTGTTCTGACAAAGGCTGCCAATTAAGCTCCCCATTCGTCCCATCGATCTTGACATAGTCTTTGACATGCACAAGGACAAATCAATAAAATATGCTGAGAGAGAGTGATCCGAAGGTCTAATGCATGTTCTGTTCAGTTGAAAAGCATCACAGCAAAATGAACGGTTGTGCAACAGATAAACTTTCTTTCTGAAACACCTAACAAGACCAGTTTCATTCGCTTTCTTGCACAAGAATGGAAATGAGCAAAATGCACAAAGCCTTAGAGACAAGGTTCTGTATGTGACTTCGGGAAAAAAAACTGTTATAAAATATCTGCTGATGAAGGTCTTGTACCTGACCTCTGCTCAACTCAGGAAGAGGTAGATACCCACCTTATTTTACACTTTGGACATGTAGTCCCCAGGAGCCCAGAAGGTTTATTCAAGTGAAAAGCGCCAGAACGTTTGACCTCATGGGCTGATGGGGTCATCCACCGACATCACAAAAATGCATTGCTGCCGGGTCTGACCCGTGGCTATCCCCCCGAAATCACTCAATTAGTGACGCCATTACCGAAAAACCTATTTTGCTCAATATCTGGAGAACTATGCATGATAATATCATGAATAAGGTGTCTATACTTGTGTTTACATGGTCAATCTTTACACTGATACCCTCATTATTGCTAGAAAATGTATAGTTTTCCAGGTAAATGTGTAGCCCACCCGCTCATTAAGCGACGCCATTACCGAACAACGATATATGGAAAACTTGCAAATGTGCAGTTCATATAATTAACTTGATGTCCTCTTGGCATTACAGGTCTTCTCTATCACTTTCGTCACTCTTATCACTGTCCTCACTCTAAGCATTATCTGACTCTTCCTCATCTACTGAATTATCTTCCACGCCATCCCCGTCATCCTCATGTGGGCCTGTGAGTGACTCTGAAACTGAACTTCCTGGATACCAGTCTGGTTCAAAGCAGTTTTGAGACAACTTCCATCCATAGTCTGTCAGACTCGCCCCACCAGTTGGATCTGTCTGATCAGCTCTCTTCCAGATTCTTGCCATCTGGTGTCTCCGTGTTTACATCGTAGTTATCCCAGGCTAATGCTGAAAAATACAAAAAAGTAATAACACAACATTTTCACCACAAACGTGTATTTGTATTATTATTACTATTATTATTACTATTATTTTTTTTATTTTTTTTATTAATATTATTATTACCTGTTCCCAATCCATCGCGCAGATGGAGACCGGCAGGAGTTTCCTGTTCCAGGTGTAGGCCATTTCAGTCTCGAGCCGCTTCACTTCATCGTAGCTGATACAATGACCAAAGCGGTTCAGGGTGGTCAACACTGTTTTTGATCCTGTCAGTGTTCTGTCAGGGAATTTACTGGGGGACTCACAGGACTCCAAAGACCGGACACAGGTTACAAAAGGTCTCGTTTATTAAACTGTATTCACTTCATCCAATTACCAAAATGATACCGCATAATATAATGGATCAGGTTAGCTCTTTTCGCTGGTCCTTCTCTCCATCCGACACTCCCGTTCGGTCAGCGCTTCACGTAGCAAGTACTCGTTCATTCCATCGTTCCGTCGGGCAGGGCCTCTGAGGACAAGTGTACTTTACTCAACGTTTGCTCTCGTTATATCGCCAAACTGGACTTAATCTCCTCTCCGCTAATGTCCCGGGGTCATGCATCGCACCGAGTCCTGGCATCAGCTCGCTCCCCTCCTGCTGTGTAAATGGAAATCACAGCAGGGGGGGGTGCTCTAGCCTGGGGCCTTGACCAGGTGTTTCAAGAGATTACATTGTTCATACACATAAAATGTATCTGCTTTGTTACCAGGTTAATTAATAAGTTACCAGGGCCAATCAATATGTTACACTGAGTTACACTTCCACAATTCCCTCATCTTTTTGTTTTTGTTTATATTAACCATTAATCTAAACATCAATATAAGTAAACAATCAATCACTACTAGTAAACATCATTACAAGTATAAGTAAATAATCAATCACTACTAGTAAACATCATTACAAGTATAAGTAAATAATCAATCACTTTGGTTATCAAATTCCCTTAGGCATACACCGTCATCCTGCAAGAATCACAAAACATTTCGTTGGTCATTGACTTCTTCCATATCGTTCAATCTATTGCATTTGCATCACAAATATATTTTCAAAACAACACTTCACCATCACCAAGATACAACAATTTCACTTCATTTTCAAGTTTTGTAAAGCATCTGCACCATCTGGCACAAAAACGTTTGCCTCCACACAAATGTTGACTTTGTTTGAAAGGAAGGGCTGATCACTTGTGTTTGAATCCAGGTATGAAACATTTTCTCCTAATGTCTTCATAGCTCCTGCACTACTTCGTGTAGGATTTCGCTGTTGTGGTAACACTGCGGAGTCATAGACTGACCCTTCTCTCCATGTAGCATTCTTGCCACTTTTTGCTGTGAACCATAATGATTCCTTGAACAAGGCCTTCGCCCAGTTGTAGTCGACTTGCCTCTTCCCTCATTATGAGTGGGCAGCAAGTATTGGTGTGACGTTGATTGGCCAGCAAGATGTGGAACAGGGATGCCGGATGCATCCACAATGATGTTGGGACCATGGTGTTCAGGTCATTCATGGTCCTTACCAGGAGCAACCAGCAGAATCGTGCACAGCTGTTGTGACAAGGGCACAGCCGTTTTTTGCAGCTCCATGCTGGTTCCCCGGACGTTGGTGAAGTAATAACATATGTCCCCGCATTTCACAGAGGTTGCAGGTAAAATGTCGTTGTCCTGCAACTTCTGATGTGGTGAATGTTCGAAGTCTTCGAACAAGAGTAAGTGATCGCCTTTCTTTCATATGTTGCAGTGTGATCCAGGCAAATGGTCACATAAATTTCCTTGGTGAAGGTAAGCATTCATCTCCAAGTTACACGGGAGAATGTCTTCATCATTCTTTGAGAAAGAGGGTGTATGCCACGATTAACTTCATTTTTTAGCCACAAATTTTCTTTCTCGAACTTCTTCCCAATTCCGTTAGCACTCCCTTCAAAATGTGATCTCGTCTTATCCTTATGCTCAGTCACATCTGAATCTGCTTTCCACACACACTGAATCAGATAGGGTACATCTTACCATGAAATCAGCATAATCATGTATATCTTCCGACAGTTTCACATTCAACAATTTGTTGTTTTTCCTTAACACAAAAAGTTATATTCATTTATATGCGTCACACAAATAATATTCAATCAGGTATGTATTTTATTACTAAACTAAGAATAGCATTGTATATGATTACAATCACAAACGGGAATACCTAATTCCCAACAACAATTTTCCCAAACCAACAAATTAAGCATAATGTATTACCATAATTCCTCTCCACTTTTTCTTTTCCTTTTTTTTTTTTTTTTTTTTTTTTTTTTTTTCCTAACAGTGTGTCACTCGTGGTGATATGAGTTCATTGATATTGTAATTGACACAACTCATAACATTGTCGTTATGCCATTATCTTAATTCTACTGTTTATGTCGCCATAAAAGTCTTCCTTTTCTGGTTCCACATTTCTTTCCTCATTTGTCACTTCATGCGTTATCATCGTGTTGTTGGTTACCTTATTCAAACACACCGTCACTAAGGCTTTCAAGCAAGCCACCACTAAAATAATTGCCAATATAACTACTAAACCAACAAACAAGTCTGCTACTCCTTGTATATATTCATACCTATGACATAGTTATATGTCGATGACATTTAACATTATATACCAAACTAACAAGCTTCCTAAAAGGTAAATAAAGAAAATCCCTTAATATGTAACATAATCAGATTATTTGTCTTACCCTGATCCCCCTATCTCCCGGGGTTGAACTCAATCCCCTGATCATGAGTGTAGTTGTGATACATTTTTCACTCATGTTGTATTAATATTAGCAGGTAATTGTATGTCATGTAGGCAAATAAATGTCACTATCCCAAGTAGGAATATCACATGTTGAAAATGTAATGTTTATCAATGCAAGGGGTGTTAAAATGTAATTCAAATGACTGTAAATCACTACTATCATTTATCTACCACTGAATGTTCTGCTGGGCTGCTAGGTGCAGCCTCATTTTCTGTGGGATCGTCCACCTTAGCCCCATGTGCTTGTTTGCAATGAGGGGCATGAATCCAACTTTCTATTTTGGGTCCATCTTTTTTTTTCTATTCTTATCAATCTCCTATGGTTTGTCATTTCGTTCCAAGATACCGCAACCAAAGGTTTTAACCAAAGCTCTACCAAACTATTTCCAATTTGAACAAAAAATGCCAGTGAAACAATGATTCGAAGAATTAACTTCAAGGGGTCAATAAATTTATTCTATAGCCAGATCTAATTTTCCCATCCAATAGTTTGCCTTGCCACATGTCATATTATAACACCTTAATAAACCTTCGAAAAAATGTTTCCCATCTCAACAAATTTCCTTTTTTACAAATAGCCATGTGTAACTTACGTATTTAACTACAATTTCCTCTCAATTTGTTTGGCCTAACTGGCCGCAAAAGTGGCTGCCAGCATGCAGTACCGTTTTTATCTACCAAGGAAGTGTTCCACACAAGACCTCTACCAAAATGTTGTTTGTAAAAACAAATCTGGGATTTCTGATTACATGGATGCACACTCTCAGGACATTTTCAGGCTGCTGTTAACAATCCACTACGATGACTTAATTCCTTTACCCACAATCAAATAATTAGTACAAATTGAGGATATTATCCCTATCACATTCTTTTATAGATTCATTATGTTGGATCTAATTTTTTTCCCAATAATTTTCCACTGCTGTAAGGCGGAACAATAGCTCTCATAAGTCTTAGTAATATCGTACTTAATTTGCCCAGCAGAGAATAATTTATTTACTATCCTTTCTCATCTGTTAACCAGTGACTTTGTTTAAACTCCAGAACTGAAAACCCACAATAGTTCAAACCAGCAAAATTTTCTTTACTATTTTCCCATATCATCTATGCCTAAAACACATCCATACATACAGCACAATTTATATGCTGATAAAATTCAAAAATTCAAAAATTCAAAAAAATGGAATCCCAAAATTACTCACAATTTTACTATTAATTAATGGCTGCTCATAACCCAGCACATCAAATTTTTTATATTCCATTTCCCTTGACAAAAGAGATAATGTTCATAATCAAATTATATTTCTATTTTATTTTACGGATTCTCTGGATATTCAATCCCATCCACATATCCCAATCCCATCCACATAAAACTATCCATTTCCAGACAGGCACACTGTCGGTGTCAACAATCTTGTAAGATTGATACACAAAAACACACACACACATGCATTATGCATATTTGTTTGCGTTGGAACCATTATTTACAGATCAGATGGGTGTCAATTTTATTTCAATTTCATAAAATTTGTCAGTCAAATCCAAAATGCTTATAGACAAATAAACCAAAAGTCCATTCTTAGAAAACCCTTATGATGTCACATTGAAATTACCCTTTCAGCCTTCACAATAATCTATCCAAATTTTGACTACACACCCATTTGCATGTCAGTCGACCATTGACCTATCAATCGTGCGGAACAATAGTCCGAAATTCCCACCTGATCATCATGTGACTCTTGTCACTTGGTTTGCCAAAAAAATTGCAACGCAATTGTTCCAAACTTTGTAAATTTAAAATTGCTGTGCCCAAAATAGAAGATCCAATTTTGGCATTTGATCAATTAATTATTAATTTGTTTAACAAGCAAAAAGAAAAAATGAATCATTCTTGCTCTGAAAACTTTTCAGACACAAGAATCATCGACAGTTATTCATGTTTGTCCAGTAATCGAATCTGTTGAGGCCAATCATCATTTGGGATTTGCAGCAATGAAGGCCTAATCATTGTCTGAGGTACCGGTAAGCACTGGTACCCTTGATCTTGGTTTGCCCCATGACCTTGTCTTCCTGTTGACATACGGACATCTTCTTCTCCAATGTCCCATCTTTCCACACTCGAAACACCGGTTTCTGTCGTTGTCTGATCTGTGCACCTGTGCACTTGTATTGCTGGGCTGCATCTCTACATCCCTGAGTTGCCACTGCAATCTCTCGTTATCTCCTGAAACACGAAAAAATTCTCTGTACCGTCCTTTTTGGGGAGACAACTGGAAATCAGATGGGACAACTGTGACTTTCATTCCTAATTTCGAGGGCAGTTGTGCATTTGTCTCCTCCACTGTATCCTGTATCCTTTTTATTTTAAGTTCTAGTTCCGTTATCCGTTCTTGCTGTTCCCGTTGTCTGGATTCACCATCCCAAAGATGGAATGCAAGCCAGTCTACCGTTAGATTCTGTCTCTTCCTGGCTTTCAATCTTTGTTCCAATCTTTCCAATCGACTTCGCTCAAATGTACCATCTCTTGGAAACTCCTCATCATGTCCCTTTGTCCACAAATACCAATTCTCGACCTGCCTTATAGCTTCGGCACCATAACGGTCGTACATATGATGTGTACAAGTACCTTTTTGTGGAATCTCTGGTTGTCCTTGTGTGTTCTTGCAGGCTCCATTTCCCATTCTGCCTTTTATCAAAGTAGCGTTGGATGTGTTGTAGCTTGTTCCAGGTTCCTCTAAAGCTTCACTCGTACCTCCAGGAAGGATCTCTCCACCTGTTCGCACGGTGATTTCCAGAGAATCTCCCTCAGCTGTGGCTTTTGCACAATCCAATCTCACAGATCAGTATTTGCAGATGAGCCGGAGGGTCAGTATGAAGTGGGTGAATCCTCAGGTGTCCGCTCTGTTTGACGGGGAAATCACACAATGGTAACCGCACATATATATCTGTATATAAACTCACCACCTTGCTCAATTTTCCCAGGTTGTCTCCACATTGATAATATCTCGCAAAGATATCAAAGCTTCTTTCTTGAGACCGCATTTTCATCAATCAAACAATCAATATATTCAATTCAATTTATTCAGTTCAATTTATGCAATTAAATTCAATCAATTAGATTCAATCAATTAACAATTCAATCAATTATTCAATTTCAATTAATTCATCAATATTCATCAATAAATCAAATTAATCATTTTGAATGACTCCTTGCATAAGCCCTTTCCCCAATGATGTCAGGACAGGTCCATCCATTGACTGAGATCGAATTTCATCGGTCGTCACCTCGGATTCGTACCTCATGTCAATTGATGAATCGCCGTCCTGTCCTAGGGTCATATCTGACATATTTTCCCATTTTGCCTGGTCTCCACAAATTTTCTTTGCAACCACTAAAGGCAACTCATCCTTCATTCGTGAGACAGCCAAAATGGATGGCAGATATTAAAGTTCTTTGGGAAAAATATCTCATCATTTTCCTTTTAATAGTACCCAAAATCTCTTGGCAATATAAATTTCGTAAAACTCCTGAAATGGGACTGTCAAATTCCTTCAATCATGCTAAATTTTGAAACTCCATCGCTTGTAATACCCAATTTATCCCATAGGGCTTGAAAGTTCTTTCCCAAGTTCATGCAATCATTCTGCATTTGAACCCTATGATATCATTCATAATAATCATCATGATTTTATAGTCATGGTCCTATCATAATCATCTATTTAAACGAACATTTCCTTTATCACCACAGCTATGTGGTATAATCAACAATAGAATAAAACTGTACATAGCAACAGGCTACCTCATGGCCACTTAGTATACCTATTGACAATAAGTCATAACAATATCGAATAATCATTGAACAATTCAAAAATCGCTCCCACTGCTCTAGCCGCAGCATCCGTGATATTTGTTTGCTCATTCCCTATTCCTGATTCGTCATCAAGGATCTCCATCATCAGACAGCGTACTTAATTCCGCATTTTAATGAGAATTCAACAGGAATTTACGACTCAAAGGAAAAAGAACGAGCAGACCTTTTGCAGGATGATCGTTACAAAATCGTTACATATATTAAAGTATTTCTAATGTCGACAAATCATATCTTAATTCTTGCAAGATTTGGTTCTTTGAATAAATCACAGCACCGGGAGAACCAGCTCCAAAAATGGATCTTTGTGTTTATTCAGCACCCTAGTAATTGGTTCTTTGTGTACTAATTACACAGCACCCAGGCCCCGCTCATATGGATCTTTGTGCAGCGCTACACAGCACCTGAGCAAAAGGGGTTTCATCTACATTTTCCCTATCTGGTGTACCATCCGTGATATTTGTCTGCTCATTCACTATTCCTGATTCGTCATCAAGGATCTCCATCATCACACAGCGTACTTAATTCCGCTTTTTAATGAGAGTTCAACAGGAATTTACGACTCAAAGGAAAAGAACGAGCAGACCTTTTGCAGGACGATAACTGGAATTAGTCGTGAAAATATATCCAAAATACTCAAAATAGACACCCACAAAAATCGTTTCCATTTAAAAAACATCGCCTTTACTGCTCCAGTCGCAGCATTTGTCACTTTGTTTGCTCATCCGCATGACCAAAACGAAATAAAGGGAGCTCAACCATTACACTGCGCTTTTAATGGCGCATGCCATAGAAACTCAACGCAATTTCGACTCGGCCAGCAAACGAGCAAATTGTGCAGGATGTTAACTGGAATTAGTCGTGAAAAATATATCCAAATTCACAAAAATACACACCCACACAAATAAACAACATTTATTCCGTTTAACAGAACAAACATTTCCTCTATCATGACATGCATGTCTTCAAAATTATATGCCCAAGAGAAAAAGTAAAATTAATTAAAACTGCGGGCAGTGATGATCCGGGGACCATACCGCTCCATCCTGATTGGACGAGTGCGTGCTAGAGTCGTTAACAATGACAGTCCAGATCCGATTGTTCAAAATTTCAACTCAATCGATCGAAAAATGAACGCAGGGATGCATTTTAAAGGTGCAGTGGCACTAACTGAGTTGCCACGAATATGGCCACGAAATTGCCAATATGGCCATCACAAAATATTTTCCTTAATCAATTGGCTCACAGCATAACCAATCTGCAAGTATTTCATCCGAAGATGTATCTCTGAGGACTTTTAATTAAATAAGTCATTTATAAATCAACGAGTTAATTTATTAAATGACTAATCAATAAATCAATATTTTCCTTGACAGCCACCTCACCCGGTCAGTGTCATGTCCAAACATCAGCCTCCTCACTCAACAGGTGCCTGAGTTAATGTAATGCAATTACTGTAATAAGATTACTGCAATTACTGTAATGATTACTGTAATTACTGTAATTACCGGAACTGTAATTACTGTAATTACCTCAGGTAATTAGCATCAGCAAAACACAACATTTGAATGTTCCCAAAACGTTGGAGCAAAACGTTGCAACAACGAAAGTGAAACGTTGTGGCGACGTTGTGGAAACGTTTTACAACAACATTATTTCAATGTTGCAGGAAAGTAATGTGAAAAACGTTCCCAAAAATGTTCTCTCTTTTTCTGTCTCTCTTTCTGTCTGTCTGTGTCTCTCTCTCACTTTCTGTCTCTCTCTATGTGTCTGACTCTCATCTTTATCTCTGTTTGTCTCTATGTCTCTCTTTCTTTCTTTTTCTGTCTATCTCTCTCTGTCTGTCTCTCTTTCTCACTTTGTCTCACTCTGTCTATCTCTTTTTGTCTGTCTCTCTCTATGTGTCTGACTATCATCTTTATCTCTGTTTGTCTCTATGTCTCTCTTTCTTTCTTTTTCTGTCTATCTCTCTCTGTCTGTCTCTCTTTCTCACTTTGTCTCACTCTGTCTATCTCTTTTTGTCTGTCTCTCTCTATGTGTCTGACTATCATCTTTATCTCTGTTTGTCTCTATGTCTCTCTTTCTTTCTTTTTCTGTCTATTTCTCTCTGTCTGTCTCTCTCTATGTGTCTGACTATCATCTTTATCTCTGTTTGTCTCTATGTCTCTCTTTCTTTCTTTTTCTGTCTATCTCTCTCTGTCTGTCTCTCTTTCTCCCTTTGTCTCACTCTGTCTATCTCTTTTTGTCTGTCTCTCTCTATGTGTCTGACTATCATCTTTATCTCTGTTTGTCTCTATGTCTCTCTTTCTTTCTTTTTCTGTCTATCTCTCTCTGTCTGTCTCTCTTTCTCACTTTGTCTCACTCTGTCTATCTCTTTTTGTCTGTCTCTCTCTATGTGTCTGACTATCATCTTTATCTCTGTTTGTCTCTATGTCTCTCTTTCTTTCTTTTTCTGTCTATCTCTCTCTGTCTGTCTCTCTTTCTCCCTTTGTCTCACTCTGTCTATCTCTTTTTGTCTGTCTCTCTCTATGTGTCTGACTATCATCTTTATCTCTGTTTGTCTCTATGTCTCTCTTTCTTTCTTTTTCTGTCTATCTCTCTCTGTCTGTCTCTCTTTCTCACTTTGTCTCACTCTGTCTATCTCTTTTTGTCTGTCTCTCTCTATGTGTCTGACTATCATCTTTATCTCTGTTTGTCTCTATGTCTCTCTTTCTTTCTTTTTCTGTCTATCTCTCTCTGTCTGTCTCTCTTTCTCACTTTGTCTCACTCTGTCTATCTCTTTTTGTCTGTCTCTCTCTATGTGTCTGACTCTGACTATCATCTTTATCTCTGTTTGTCTCTATGTCTCTCTTTCTTTCTTTTTCTGTCTATCTCTCTCTGTCTGTCTCTCTTTCTCCCTTTGTCTCACTCTGTCTATCTCTTTTTGTCTGTCTCTCTCTATGTGTCTGACTATCATCTTTATCTCTGTTTGTCTCTATGTCTCTCTTTCTTTCTTTTTCTGTCTATCTCTCTCTGTCTGTCTCTCTTTCTCACTTTTTGTCTCACTCTGTCTATCTCTTTTTGTCTGTCTCTCTCTATGTGTCTGACTCTGACTATCATCTTTATCTCTGTTTGTCTCTATGTCTCTCTTTCTTTCTTTTTCTGTCTATCTCTCTCTGTCTGTCTCTCTTTCTCACTTTGTCTCACTCTGTCTATCTCTTTTTGTCTGTCTCTCTCTATGTGTCTGACTATCATCTTTATCTCTGTTTGTCTCTATGTCTCTCTTTCTTTCTTTTTCTGTCTATCTCTCTCTCTGTCTGTCTCTCTTTCTCCCTTTGTCTCACTCTGTCTATCTCTTTTTGTCTGTCTCTCTCTATGTGTCTGACTATCATCTTTATCTCTGTTTGTCTCTATGTCTCTCTTTCTTTCTTTTTCTGTCTATCTCTCTCTGTCTGTCTCTCTTTCTCACTTTGTCTCACTCTGTCTATCTCTTTTTGTCTGTCTCTCTCTATGTGTCTGACTATCATCTTTATCTCTGTTTGTCTCTATGTCTCTCTTTCTTTCTTTTTCTGTCTATCTCTCTCTGTCTGTCTCTCTTTCTCACTTTGTCTCACTCTGTCTATCTCTTTTTGTCTGTCTCTCTCTATGTGTCTGACTCTGACTATCATCTTTATCTCTGTTTGTCTCTATGTCTCTCTTTCTTTCTTTTTCTGTCTATCTCTCTCTGTGTGTCTCTCTTTCTCACTTTGTCTCACTCTGTCTATCTCTTTTTGTCTGTCTCTCTCTATGTGTCTGACTCTGACTATCATCTTTATCTCTGTTTGTCTCTATGTCTATCTTTCTTTCTTTTTCTGTCTATCTCTCTCTGTCTGTCTCTCTTTCTCCCTTTGTCTCACTCTGTCTATCTCTTTTTGTCTGTCTCTCTCTATGTGTCTGACTATCATCTTTATCTCTGTTTGTCTCTATGTCTCTCTTTCTTTCTTTTTCTGTCTATCTCTCTCTGTCTGTCTCTCTTTCTCACTTTTTGTCTCACTCTGTCTATCTCTTTTTGTCTGTCTCTCTCTATGTGTCTGACTCTGACTATCATCTTTATCTCTGTTTGTCTCTATGTCTCTCTTTCTTTCTTTTTCTGTCTATCTCTCTCTGTCTGTCTCTCTTTCTCACTTTGTCTCTTTGGTCCATTCGCAAAGCCAAAACGAACGACCACAGAACCCTCGCCATTAATATCTATTGTAAGCGTGCCAAATCAATAAGTATCAATTTTTTTCTATGAGCCTCGACCAGAGAGTGGTTGCTACCCACAAACACTCGTCGCGAGCTGTTCCATTGTCTGTTGATTCCCATTCTGCTGTTTTTGTCTCATAATCAAGATAAATTTGGAACAGCCCTTAAATTAACACCAAGCAGATCAATTTTTATATTTAAATATAAAATCATTTCCTCATTAATTCATAATCATAAAATCATTTAATCCGTGTCACCCATGCTATTTATCTAGCAAATTTCGTCAAAAAAATACAACAAGTTTTAGTTATGGCGGGAAAACTGAAAAAAAATTCTCTATTTAAAACGGGTGTACACGATTGTACACGTGTACGGACCTTACCGAACCGGCAAACAAGTCGCTTCATGCACATCAGTGGTGCGTTTCTTCGTGGCGCGTGTCAGAAGAATTACACAGCGCAGGAAAAATACGTATTTACAGAAATCGTTAAAAAAAAAAAACTCGGATAATCGCTAAAATCGTTGTGGCCGGTGTACCATATTGGAAATATATATATATATAAATATAATTCCGTTTCCCGGTTCCCTGTCGCTCGCTGAGCGCCGATCAAGTCAAGTGCTTCGAACAAGTGCAAAAAAAAAAGTAGTACTTTATCCGTGTGCGAGTGGGTAAACGAGTGTACCGGCCTTACACGTCCTGGAAACAAGCGGTCGCAAGGTGCACACTTGCTCCGCCCGCTTCCAGGTCACAGTAAGGCCCTTTAATAACCAGCGCAAAGAAGCCCCAGATCACCTGCTCCCCCATGTATGTACCCATAACTTCCAAGTTCATAAATCATATTGAACAAGACAAGACACACTCACCTTTTAAAGAAGACTTGCTTGTACAATTGATCGCAGCGGTGCCTCCAAGATTGTCAGGGAATTTACTGGGGGACTCACAGGACTCCAAAGACCGGACACAGGTTACAAAAGGTCTCGTTTATTAAACTGTATTCACTTCATCCAATTACCAAAATGATACCGCATAATATAATGGATCAGGTTAGCTCTTTTCGCTGGTCCTTCTCTCCATCCGACACTCCCGTTCGGTCAGCGCTTCACGTAGCAAGTACTCGTTCATTCCATCGTTCCGTCGGGCAGGGCCTCTGAGGACAAGTGTACTTTACTCAACGTTTGCTCTCGTTATATCGCCAAACTGGACTTAATCTCCTCTCCGCTAATGTCCCGGGGTCATGCATCGCACCGAGTCCTGGCATCAGCTCGCTCCCCTCCTGCTGTGTAAATGGAAATCACAGCAGGGGGGGGTGCTCTAGCCTGGGGCCTTGACCAGGTGTTTCAAGAGATTACATTGTTCATACACATAAAATGTATCTGCTTTGTTACCAGGTTAATTAATAAGTTACCAGGGCCAATCAATATGTTACACTGAGTTACACTTCCACAGTTCCCAACCTGAGCCCAAGTGCTTGATGCTTCCAAGGCCTAACTCTTCCTCTGGTACAGTTGAACACAGCATCCGATGCACCAGCAAATGCTTTTCTCTCGATCCCTATCTCTCGATCTCTCGATCCCTATTGGAGTTATTTACACCAATTTCTGATTGCAACCCACCGATGAGAGTATGGATGAACAGGAGAGTCAGATCGGGGATACTTGGGGAATTTTCCTTCAAGGTGTGAACTGAAGTGGGTGATGGGGTCTTTGATTGGGGGATTGCAAGAATTTCTGTCCGCAATGCCATGGCAGCACACCTGATTTCTTCAATCTTTTCATTGGAATCAGTCAGCATAGCAAATGCCTCAGCAGACGTCAGTGATGAGTGGAATACAAGGTTTCCAGATTTGTTTGCTCGTTTGTCAACGAGGATTTCCGGGAATCGTTCCTTTATCTTCGATATCAGACTTTGTGTAGTGTACCTATCAATGTCATCCTGTGTTCCTCCAAGAGCAAGAAACTCTTCTTTGTACAAATTGAAAATTACTGACGCCAACATGGGAGTTTTGTTTTTGATGACTTCATTTTCGAGGAACATCGACAAGTTTCCGAAGGCTTCAACGTGCATCTTCCGATTCGACGTTTGCTCTTCATCCGTCACATGCAGTCTTACATAGTCACGACGACAACTGTTATGGTATTTGGCTTCCTTTGCAATAAGATCTTCCCCTAGTCCAATGATCCTAGTATCACACTTTTTCGTGGCAGCAAGAAGGATTGCCTTGCTCCCGTCTGTGGTCAAACATTGGCTGAGGGGTTCATTTTTCTGCAACTTCCTCCTCCTCTTCTGTCCACAAAAAATACATTCCTGTCCAAGGACGCCTCTCGTGCTGGTAGAAGGATGATCGGAACTTGAACGAGTGGTCTTCTGAGGTGCTTCAGATGGTTCTGTGCTTGGAGGTGCTCCTCTCTTAACAGCACAGAATCGACTGAGGCAAACTGAGTGGTAATATTTGCCTTCTGGGCCCTCAGCTGTTCTGATCTCTTCCGAGGTGTTCGAAAACTTGTCACTTTGAAGTGCCTTTCGCCGTCTAGCAGCATTTTTGGCTGTTTCCCAGTTGCTGGAATTGAAACACATCAGGGCACGTTTCTTTTCACCTCTTTCTTTGCAAGTTATACAAACGGGGGTGTCATTTGCCATGATCTGTAAATAACAAAAAGGGACAGAGACCAATGCATTATTTGCCACATTGTAACAAAAGACAGAGATGGTACGACTCCAGTCGGCAACTATCAGGGTGAACTCCACATTTTCAAGCACTAGAGTTGGCATTGTAATATTTCACCATAAAAACATGGGTATAGACACCTTATTTGTGATATTATCATGCATTGTTTTTCAGATATTAATGAAAATGGGTTTTTCTGCAATGGCATTGCTGAGTGGGTGAACTAAACATTTACACGGTAAACTATACATTTTCTAGCAATAATGAGGGTGTCAGTGTAATGATTGACCATGTAAACATAGGTATAGACACCTTATTCGTGATATTATCATGCATTGTTTTTCAGATATTAATGAAAATGGGTTTTTCTGCAATGGCATTGCTGAGTGGGTGAACTAAACATTTACACGGTAAACTATACATTTTCTAGCAATAATGAGGGTGTCAGTGTAATGATTGACCATGTAAACATAGGTATAGACACCTTATTCGTGATATTATCATGCATAGTTCTCCAGATATTGAGCAAAATAGGTTTTTCGGTAATAGCGTCACTAATTGAGTGATTTCGGGGAGAAAGCCACGGGTCAGACCCGGCAGCAATGCGTTTTTGTGATGTCGGTGGATTACTCCATCAGCCCATGAGGTCAAACGTTCCGGCGCTTTTCACTTGAATAAACCTTCTGCGCCCCTGGGCTACTGCTGCAGATGCTGGATTTGAATCCATCATACTTGTTGCTGATGATACTGATGTTTTCCTGATAGCCATAGCTTTTATTGCTGATATTGAAGCATCGATGCATCTCAAATCTGGGACTCATCAACTACATAGACAGAAGTAAAGTTGCATCTGCGCTTGGCGAATCTGTTTGCAAATCTTTAATACTCATGCATGCATTTACTGGCTGTGACAGGGTGAGCACATTAGCTGATTGAGGAGAGATCACTTCATTGAAGGTGCTGAAGCAAAATGAAGAAGTTCAACGTACTTTTATGGAGTTGGGTAAAGAATGGGGGAAGGATGGGGTGTCGTCATCACTACCCAAAAGCCTCGAAGCCTTTACTTGCCAATTCTATGCTTCCAAGACCGCTGTTGTATGAGGAAATGAAATGCGGTATTATTTGTTTACCACAAAGAGCGGTCGTATTGAACCACATGAACTTCCTCCTTGTGCAGATGCCCTTCACCAAGCATGTACTTAGGGCCAACTATCAAACAGCTGTTTGGAGGAGAAGTCCAGAAAATAGTCCCACTGTACCATCACCCAAGGACCGAGGATGGAATCTTCAAAAGCTACAATATATGGCAGAAAATAACTGGTAGTGGAATTCCTAGCCTGCAACTGTTCAATATTTTGTCAACTTGTACATGTTTGATCAATAACCTGCAACGTTTAGAACTATGTAATCTGAAAAATTATAACTAACCACAAGATGACGATGAACCACAACTGAAGGAGGAAGACCCTGAAATTAAAGACCTTGATTTTGAATGACTTTTTGATAATAAATCATGACAGTGATGATGAAGTGATGACTATGGTTCCAAAGTTGATGACGATGATGATGACGATGACAACGACAACGACAACGATGATACGTGTATACATATACAATTTAAGGGAACATTAAAAAAATTATTCTTTGCATTCAAAAGTAAAAACTTCATAAATATGGTGTAAATATTGATGCAACAAATGTTTTTCTTTTAACATGCAACAGGAAAACGTTTGGCAAACAAAGTATAGCCAACCTGCATCCAAATATCCAGACTGGGTAGACATGTGCTTTCAACAATTTTGAACACATTGTCAAAGGTTTCTGCCAGATAGGCACTCTCTTTAAACGGTTCTGTAGAGCTTAAGCTACTATGTACAGAGTGCTACCAGGGCAAAATCAAATTCTGAATAGCTGGCCTTTCGAATGATGCCATTGAAGCTTGGCCACCTTGAGTGGTAACAATCAGCCAAATTTTAACCTTTACCTGATGGACTACAATGGGTTTAAAGGGTCAATGTGGTCTAAAGGGTGTAAAGGTCAAAAGGGTGTTCAAGTCTAAATTGGGTAAGGGGATATAAAGGGCCAAAGTTCAAAGTCAAAGTTCAACAACTCTGTGTATCCTTCAAGATATTGTGTCCCAAAACCGTCGTTCTCTGTACCCACCTTAAGGGTACCTCACACCAAAAAATGTTTTTTACGGACATCCACGGATGTTCTTTCTACGGCAGCATTGCGATTTTTTGAGCAAAATCGTTAACACCCGGGAGAGGATTTTGCTTGACCGTGACCGATTCACAGCGGTTTATTACGGTTTAGTACGGACTGCTACGGCTTCATTGCGGATATACACGGCGGAGATACGGTGCCTCTACGTTGCTTGCGATTCCTTACGGTTCCCGGCCCAGAATAAAAATCCCCCCCCCCCGCTCTCCCCTCATTCTGCTGCTGACTTCCAAGGGGCCAAGACCTATCCAGGAGAGCCATGGACGGAGCACCCACTGCCCAGAGAGTCCAAGGAGAGGGAGAATCCTTGCGGATGGTTAAGATGGCCTTACGGAGTCTTACGGTGGTGTTACGGCAGTTGTGGAAGCGTTGAGGAGGAGTTGAGGAAGCGTTGCGGTCTAGATTTCTGTAGCACTGCCGTAATTGTCTTACGAGAGTTTTGGTCTGGACCAAAACTCTCGTAAGAAATTACGACCCCTCCCGGACGCTTAAGGATCCATACGAATCCTCCAGGAAGCATTGAGGATGTCCCAGGTGCCACAAGGAATGCTCCCGGTTGCGCACGATTTTTTCGCCGCAACGCCGCCGTAAACGTTGTAACGACCCCATAAGGCCGGTGTGAGGGGGGTTTTACCCAGTTATACCCAGCTGCTCCTGGACTCTGTGTCCTTCTCTCCTGACAAGGTGGAGAAGTTTCTGTCGAACCTCAACACTGATTCTGCAACTGGACCAGACGGCATCAGCCCAAGGGTCCTACAATCCATCTCTGCCGCTCGATCACACCCTCTCTCTGTTCTCTTCACCCTCTCTTTTGCTCAAGGTCATCTGCCATCAGCTTGGAAATCAGCAAACATTACCGCAAAAGGTGCAAAAAGAGATCCTTGCAACTACAGACCAATCAGCCTGCTCCCAATCATCAGTAAGGTCATGGAATCCAGAATTGTTTCTGATGTCAAATCCTTCCTCTTCTCCAATGGCTTCATCTCGGATCATCAATTTAGATTCAAAACAGGTCACTCTACTTTGGACATGCTGCTTATGCTGTCTCAACAATGGATGGAGGTCCTCAACACCAGACAGGAAGTCAGAGCCGTTGAATCAAAATCAAAAAAGGCTCCCGGCTCTGCTCACCAAACTCTCCTTCATGGTATTCATGGAAATCTCTATTCATTGCTCGTGGACTTCCTGTCCTGTCATAGTCAAAGTGTGGCTCTCAATGGAATTCTCTCATCTCCTCTTCTTGTCTAGACTGGAGTTCCTCAAGGCAGTGTTCTGGGCCCTGTGCTTTTTCTAAATTTCATCAATGATCTCTCCAACTCTCTGGGAAATCCTCTTTGTCATTTGGCTGACGATTCCACCCTCTGCCACTCCATCTCTCATTCCTTCAATCGGCAGGCAGCAGCCTCTTCACTCTCTGCAGACCTGGATAAAATCACAAACTTGTCAAACAAGTGGAAAATGTCTTTCAATCCTGACAATTCTCACACTCTCACTATGTCACTCCAGAATGACAGACCCTCCCATCTACTTTCTAAACAATCCTCTCGAAGAGGTTCTGTCACTCAAGCTTTTTGCTCTCACTATCTGCCATTATATTTCCTGAGAAAGCCACAATTACAAGCTGGCCTACTGGACATTTTCCATTGTGTGAAGTCTTTCTTTGGCACTACTGAGCTCCTCAGCAATTACAAAGCTTTTATCTGCAATTTGGTGGAGTACTGCTCTCCCCTCTGGGCTGGTGCTCCTGCCTCACACTGAGCTGAGCTTCATCATTGTTATCTCCTACGATTAAGCTGATTCGTAGGGCAATTCACTCTCAACTCAGACACGTCTTTCTGTCTTCTACCAACCCTTCTCCTGCCTTGCACCCCCTGCTCTGTCTCCCAAATATTCCTGCAGGACGCACAAGGTCTGCCAGCAACACTTCTGGTGAAATTGCCAAAATCAAGATTCTGCCCACCTTCACTCCTTCATTCCTATTTTTCACTGCCTTTGGAACAAACTCCCATACTCTATTCAATCCCACTCCTCTCTCCAAGTTGTCAAAACAGCTGTTCACCTCCATCTCTGATCTTCCCCCATCCAAAACCTTGATATTTTCTACCCCCGTTAATACACTCCAAACTCACCCCCTTCAAATCCCCCCTTTCCTTTACTGAAAGTATTTGTAGTGTCCATCTTGTGTATCCCATGTACCCCTCCCCAGCTCTCTCCCTTCCACAGATCTCTCAATGTTTCTGTTCTCTACTGTTGTTGTGATTCCCGCTCTCTTTCCCCCTTTTGTCTCCCGCTCCCTTTATTATATGTTCTATGTGTTAGCTCTTATTCGAGCCTTGACCGAGTATACAAAATAGTGTCCAAAAGGTGAAAATGGATCTAAAGGAGTCTAAAAGGTCGAATGGGATATAAAGGTCTACATAACTAAAAGGTATGGTACAATAGTCCTTAATTAACAGACATAATTAATTAACAGACCTACTCACAGTCAAACTAATGTTCAAACAGTACTGAATTAATTGAAATACTCACATGGGTCGACCAAGACTTCACTTCGACTGGAGTTCACCATCCACCCATGTTTTTCTGTTTTTAATTCAACTGGACTAAAGTCCAGTTGAGTTCATCACATACTGAACCCTCCAGCGTCCGTCGTCTGTCGTCCGTTAACTTTTCGACGTTAACATTCCAGCGTCCACAAATATCAACCGATTCTGATCAAACTTGACGTGCAGCATCCTTACCCCAAGCACCAGGTTGGTATTACATTTCAGCCCGATCCGTTGAAAAATGGCGGACTTAGGCGACCATTTTGTTTTTGGTCATGAAAACGACGTTAACACTCTAGCGTCCACAAATATGAACAGATTTTGATCAAACTTAGAATGTCTAACCCTTACCACACAAGGTAGGTTGCGATTGCATTCCAACCCGATCCGCCACAAAATGGCCGCCATAGACCGCCATATTGTTTTCAGCTCCGAAACAACGTTAAGACTTTAACGTCCACAAATATTTATGGGTTTTGATCAAACTTGGTGTGTGAAGTTGTCCAGTCAGTTCAGTTGAGTTCTACTTCCCTGGAAGCTCTAGTTTATATACAGTATATATATATATATATATATATATATATATATATATATATATATATATATATATATATATATATATATGTAGTGTTGCGGTTTTGAGAACCCACACAGGTAACATCATTAAAGGTTAAAGGTTGCACCCCATAGTTAGTTAGGCCACATGCAACACGTAGGTCACCTTAGAACGTTAGTTATTTCTTAGTATATGTGAGATAAGGCCATTTCCAATAGTTATTGTCTGCGTTGTGTAAAACAAATAAGAGTAGGCCCCATTCATTCTGCAGCCCTCCCTCCAATCGACTCCATTGCACACCATCCAGTCTGCACCCCATTGCCCCTCGCATTAGGATGCTCGCAGTTTCTTGCACCTTGCTTGCCAGTAGCGTTCGCTGCCCTTGGGCTTTCGCTCGAACCAGCCCAAATGCCACGAGGTAAGGCCCGAAAAGGGGGCGGAGCGCGAGGCCAGGGGTGTGGCCACGTCAAGCAGCCAGCAAGGGCGGAGCCGGTAAGACCCCAACAACCAACCAGGGCTCGGGTGAGATGGCCTGATAGGGCGTGGTAAGGGCGTGACTAGAGGTTTGAGAGGGTTCGCAAAGCGGCGCTATATAACCGCGAGCGCAAAGCCCACTAAAGGACTGAACGGCACTCGATATATGAAAAGGACTTACGTGGTATTGAAGGACTGTCCAAGGACTGAACGGCACTCGATATATGAGAAGGACTTATGTGGTATTGAAGGACTGTCCAAGGACTGAACGGCACTCGATATATGAGAGGGACTCACGTGCATATGGCAATGGCAAAGGACTTTTGTGGCAGGCGCCAGTATTGAAGGACTTTTGTGGAAGGCGCCAGTATTGAAGGACTTTTGTGGAAGGTGCCAGTATTGAAGGACTTTTGTGGAAGGCGCCAGTATTGAAGGACTTTTGTGGAAGGCACCAGTATTGAGGGACTTTTGTGGAAGGCGCCAGTATTGAAGGACTGAACAGCACTTGAGTTATGAGGAGGACATGCGCTGAGTCAGATCCCCAAGGAAAGCGCTGAACCTGAGTTATGAGAAGGGAGAGGCGCTCGTCAAGTTCGTGTGAAGAGTATTGAGAAGAGAGCCCTCTGAAGGACTTGGTGGGAGCGCATTGCATTGCTGGTTTCAAGGACTCGATTGGGAAAGGCGTTTTGGTGACATCATTGGGAAAGCATTGTGGAGGTGGCGGATTGTACCGAGCTATACCGGGAGTGCGTATAAAGGCGCCGGTACAACTATTATGTACGCCAGTATAATCGCCAGCTTACCGATCCCCCCCAATATAATTGTCCGACCCGCGCCACCGACACGAGGCAATCTTGCCTGCCGTCTACCATCACCATCTGCTTCGTGGTACGAGTCGGGGACCGGAGAGAGCTGTGGACGCCATCGGTGGACCCTCAACCCGACCATCTACAACCCCGTGTGAGTGAGTCTGAGAGCGTGACTGAGTGTGAATGGGCCCGTGTCCAGGGGATAAGTATAAGACTGTATAAGGCTGCCCTGTGTATCTGCGTCTTCCTCTTGACTGTACAGTGTACATTGCTCTTCTTCTTCCTCTTCTTTGTACAAAGTGTATAATAAATTACATGTTCTTCCTGTTTTCCTCTTAATTCGACCGTCTTCGTGATTTCTCCATTGGGTAAGCGTGGCACGATCAGGAACCGCTCTAATCGGGTTAGTTCCCGTTAACGGCCCGAATCGCGGCTCGCTTTCGCTCGGCGTGTCCACTGAAACCGTGGTTCGGGTGGGGTTATTTCCTTGCTTCATGGCCAGTGTTAGTACTGAGGTAATAAGACTAATTCGGCTTACAACCCTATTTAACACCGACCGGAAGGAACGTGATAGCCCGGGATCGCGTCGGCTAGTAAAAAAGACAAGGGGATTCATCCCCCCTTGGTAAGGGGAAGGCCGACGTTCAGAGATCCGCAACAATATATATATATACATCCTGTTGACCCTGACCTTTGATGTTTTGACTTCAAAAACAATAGGCTTCCAGCTTTCACTACCTCTACCAGGTGATTAAGGTTCATGAAGATCGGAGTAAATATGTGATCTGTATGCGATTGACATAGAGACAGAAACAATAACAGACCAGACAAACCAATGTACTTGCGAATCTTCATTTAATTTCGCAAGTAAAAGACAAACAAACAAACAGGGATAAACACATAACCTCCATCCACCTTTGGTGGCAGATGTTATTATACATCGTAATATGTATCATAAAAACATTTTCCCACAATTCAATGACTATTTCCCAACGTCTTGTAACTTTTATTTAAGTAATTAAAACAAAACAATTTTAACAATGATCGCACAATAAGGTCGCTTTAAAAAACAATTTATCGAGCTTGTTCGTTCATGTATGAGGAATGAGCACCAAGTCTGTGGCCAGACATAAATTTAATGACTAACATTACCGAAACCTTTTTTGTTGACCCAAAAACGTGGCAATTTTTATCTTTTTAAACTGAACAATCAATCATATTTTCTCCACTTCTACATTAAGCAACAAATTCGTTGGTCCACCAACCATCATGTATGAGTTGCTCAAACATGAAGTAAACAAGTACACATACATTCAAAGTACACCGCCCCATGCCAAATAATTAAATATGCTGCAGCGCGGCATTGCCGGGGCGCCTTAGGCGCCCGGCAATACCGCAGTGCAGCTCATTGAGGCTGCATTGGGAGGGAGAGGTGTACACTAATTGATTGATTAATTGTATAATTAAAATCAATAAAAGATTATCACAAAATATTTTCATAATCAATTGGCTAATCGCATAACTAAACCACTAGTGCTTCTTCCAAAGATGTATCTTTTAGAAATTTAATTAAATAAGTCATTTATAAAAAATTAAATAATTAATTGATTACTCAATAAATAATTAATCGATTAATCAATAAATAATTAATAGATGAAATGATTAATCAATAAATCAAAAATATCCTTGATACCCACATCACTTGGTCACTCATGTCCAAATATTAGCTTCCCAGCTCAAAAGGTGCCTGAGATATTGGCCAAATGAGAAAGAAAATAAATAAATGATTAATAATGAAAATAACTAAATAATAATCATAAAAAATTAAATTATTAATCAATTTGGTCAGAGAACACATAAACTACCACTATTTCATCAGAATCTGTAACTTTAAAAAAAAAAAATTTTTTGTCATTAATCGAATAATTAAATAATTAATCGATTAATTGATTAATTCATAAATCAAAAATATCCTTTGCAGCCAAATCACCTGGTAATTGGCATGTCCAAATATCAGCTTCCTAACTCAAAAGGTGCCTGAGTTAATGGTCAGAAGAGAAAGGAAATTTGATTAATTAAATAATGTACTTAATTAATCGCTAATAATTAAATAACTCCTCAATTAATTGATTAATCAAAAAAAAAATACCGTTTTTGACAAAGCACTTTCTCACTATTGTGCCAAAATTTCAGCTTCCTAGCTCAAAGGATGGCTGAGATATCGCCTGGACAAACAAACAAGAAAGAAACCAGATAGTCAGGTTTGTTATGTAATTTCGTTCTTTTTTTGTGGAGATTAGCAAAACTATACATTTTTGGAAAGCTGATAGCACCAGGAATCCGAAAAACCATGTTTCCATTTGCGCAAATTTTTCTTTGGCGGCCATATTGGATTTTCAAAATGGCCACCATCGGAAACCTATTTTTCGCGATATCTCAACATCCGAACCACCTAGAGTGCTGATTCCAACACCTATACCCACATTTTTGGGGATGAGGAATCACATGAAGCCATCTAAAATAATCTACACCTACCCTGGGATACCAGGTGGCAGCCTACAGCGGATTTTCAAGATGGCCACTTTCAGGAAACATGTTTTTTTCTGAATATGTATACCACATTGAGTGATGTTTCGCTACATTGTGGCACACGGATCATAATTATGAAACCACATCCCTCATATATCCTAAACAGGTGATTTATGTATTCAAGAGGTAAGTATATAGAGATGAGGCTATACAATCCATAATTATACATGTAATAATTACTTTTATTTGAACATAGAATATTTCCCATAGATGAAATTTTATCTTTGTCAACATTCATCAACATTTTGTCCTCATAGGTTTTCAAATGTCCTCATCACTGTCGTCAGAGCAGAGAACAGGTTGACAGTCATCGTCGTTTTCACATTCGGAGCTGCACAAACACAAGTCTGTGCATGCCAAGTCATTGGCACGGCACGAACACCGTCTCGATGAGCAGTCTCCTTTGCACTGACATCTGACCATCTCAAGTATTGCTTTCGGTGCTGGTGGTACATCTGTCATTAGTGGTTTCAATTCCCCATCGTTGTCCTTGAAGTAGCCATGTTGCTGTGGATCCAGGAACACTTGATGTGCGATAGTAGCCTGAGCCCATACCCTTGCCTGAAGATGTACACGATCAACATGCTGATTTAGAGCCCCTAGCGTTGGAGGTAACTTGTGACTTTCAGTCATGTGTTTACAGAAGAGGTACCAGCGCAACTCCGGAATGCTGTTGATACATATTCCCTTTGGTACGTACACTGCACATACAAATCTTGCCAAGTTGGATATCTGATCTGCGGTCACATCTGCAGCATCACCGAGCATTCTCATGGCCTGTATCACGTCACTATCGGCTCTGACGAAAGCTTCAAACCATGTTGTTTTGCCTATTCGCGAAAACCGTCCAGTATTGTCTGCTCCTGTGAATGTGTGGAATGCTGGCAATGCCTTGGCCTTTTCGACGCCAAGAGTGTTCCAGATTGGTTGTACTTGCACAAGGCCCGACACAAGGGAGACAGCAGTGTTTTTGAGCAGAACATCATAGTTAGCTATGACCAAGACCAGGACATCCGTATCAGGAGAGAAGAAGGTAAGCTGTTCTGCGTTGGGATTGCGGCGAGTTGCCAGCACTGCTTGGTGAATCATCAGAGTGTCTGCCTCCTCATGATTATTGTCTTCAAAATGCACGCCTTTGTTACTCTTGGCCTTTCCTGCTGCACATATAATTATCAGCTTGGAGGCATCTCTGTTGTACTCCAACGTTTTCTCAGCCAGATATTCTGCCAAATCTGACTTTGTCTGATCGTGTGACAAGAACTGCTTCATGGTGATGTGTTGGATCTTGGTATTGTCCTTCACTTGGTACTGGACTGGATTGTGCCCCCCTCGTCTTTTTTGTCTTGTGCTTTGCTTCAACGAATCGGCCTTGTAAGTATCAAACACGAGGATAACTTCGTCAAAATGTCTTGTCAGTGACATCAATCTGGTATTAAAGCTGACACTGAGATCTTCAACGGTTACTGTTGCAGCTGGTTTTGTCGACAATTTCTGTACAAGAACCATGGCGTCGACTACTGCTATTTTCATAGCTGCAGAGTTATGGACTTGAGCTTGAGGACTTGAGGTCGGAGCTAAGTCACCCGGAGCTAAGTCTCCATGTTTCACAAGGAGATGGATTAACTTTGACTTGTCAAGGCAAGGAAGCAGGTCACCGTTTGGTGCGAACAAGGCGCGAGGTGTAAGGGTGAATTCGTAGTTGCCTATTGCGTCTTTCTGGTCAACATCACGGCTTGATTTTGTCAATATCATCAGCCTTCCATACAAGTCTTTTGTTTCCTTCAAGTCGACTGACTTGTCCCTGAGCATGATCTTGGTCTTCTTCACACCAGACAAGTACATCGTGTTGTTTTCTTTTTTCACGGGTGCAAATAAGCTGACTGTTCCGTTGATTCTTTCGTCAACATACTCTTCGTACAAGTGTTGACCAATGTTGTCGATATTCAGGATTTGTGACGTGTGCTCCTCTGGGACATAGGCATGTGTGATCAAGTTGTATATGCTATTTCCTTCTGTGGTAAATGGATTGCCATGACTCATGATAGCAGCCTTGATCTTTTCAACCGCTGTATTGTTCAGATTCACTGCCCTCGGACTAAGTTCGTGGTGTTCTGTCACTTTGTCTGTTTTGGTGTCGAACTGATCTTTGAATTCTCTGGTCAGCCGTGACAATTCTGGAGAGGCCATAAAGAATCTCTGCCTTGCATTGGCATTATTGGAGATGCCTGGAAGTCCAGAATGAACCTTCATTGCTCTGTTTTCCTGTTCACAAGCGTGGTCTGCACCGATTGATACAAAGGGGATGCTAGATTTCGTTACTGAGATACAGTGGAACCTCTAAATCCGAACGCCCCTCATCTCGAACTACTCTAATTCCGAACCGTAAATTCGAGAAAATTTTGTCCCTAATTCCGAATGTATTTCTATAACCGAACCGCCAACATAGCGTTAACGTCGTTCATATTTCCGCTGCGAGCGTCGTTAATATTTCCAGCCGTGAGCGTCGTTCATATTTCCCGCCGTTAGCGTCGTTCATATTCCCCGCGCATCTTCGCACAGCATCACCCACGCATGCTCACGCATGCACAACCCGGAAGTCGCTTTGTTCCTTCAATTCGTCGGTTGTACGTACTAGTTCTGGCAGCATCTCTCGTGTGTTCGTCGCTAGTTTACCTCGTGTTTTCACCTTGATTTGTGCTTTTTTTCTTTGAAGATGACCCTTACCCATTCACCATGGCATCTAAGAAGAGCAGTGAAGGCAATAAGAATAAGAGGAAGGCGGTGAGAGCGACAATTGAGGTGAGAGAAACAACTTATCGCTAAGCATGAGGGCGGTATGCGTGTGATGGATCTCGCTGCTATTTAGGGCATTTACTCATCTTTAGGGCATTTACTCATCTTATTTTACCTTGAATCATGTGTATTTGCAGTTAACAGTGTCTTGATAATGGGTTTTTGGGGTCCAGGAACGGATTAATTCACTTTCCATTATTTCTTATGAGGAAAATAGTTTCTAATTCCGAACTTTTCCCAATACGAACTGCCGCTGGAACGAATTAAATTCGGATTTAGAGGTTCCACTGTATTTCCATTCTCGAGTTCCCTGTATGTGGCCGGATGCGTCTTCCTCAGGTCATACATATCTGCTATGTATCGCGGCCAAAGACGTTTGTATTTGATACGATCCATGGAGAAAAATAGCTTGCTGAGTGCCTCACCAGATTCGAGGTGGAGTTTGAGATTTGCGTCCCGAGAAGCTTCCACAAAGAACAGAATTGTCTCCACTCGATGCAGGTAATTCATCAAGGACTTGAACATGGCTTTTTTGGATTGTTCTGTTTCCCAAGTCTTGAATATGTTCACAACATCAGCTGTAGTGATGACATTCAACAGTTTTGTGTTGGCTTCTTTCACACTTGTGGCTTTGGTGAACTTGTCCTTTTCTGAACATGCCTCGTCTATTTCTTCTGACATATCTGAGCAAACGGCTTTCAACTGTGGATAATCTTTGAAGAACAGGTCCAGCGCCATTTCATAAAGTGCTATATATGAATAAATATGAGCACGGAGAGTGCGTTTGTAATGCGAACATCTCAGGATCTGCCTTGTTGTTGAAGGTCCGTAGAGGTCGGCCTCTATCCACGCGTCATCAATACCTGAGTTCTCAATGGAAGTACCCAGGGCTCTCAAAGCAGCCATGACCACATGCAGCTCGCCAAGCCGAGGTACAACGGTACCTTTCAGGTCTGGCCTTGCATCCAGCAGCCTTATCACCTTTTCATAGAGGGCCATATCCCAGGAAATGACTGTAGGGTGGCTTGTACCAACAACTAAGTTCTTTAGCTGAGTTGTCTGAGAGATGACGGTCAGAAGAGTCGACCACTCGTGTGCTACTTCAGGTAGAAGGGGTAAGACTCCGACTTGTGTCAAACTGTGACTACCCGACAGCAATGAGTGGTATCCTGCCCAACCAGGTATATATGTGCTGTTTGATTTCTGCATTCTGGTGATCATAGAAGCAACCAACCATCCTAGATGTGTAAGGTGATACGCTGGTGATATACCATCCTTGCTGATGTGGAATGTGCCTGTTCTCTTTATGGTTTTCGGCACCGGCTTGTCACAATGAAGCATAGGAACCTGGTATGGGGTCACTGACAAACTGGTAGTGTCAGCTATGCTCAGTTGTGGCGCCAATGTTTCTCCTTGAGTGTCACGTTTTTGATAAACAGCAATGATTGTTCCATGGGTTGTCCCTTTGCCATCCACGCTGTCTTCAGCAAAGTCTGTGTTATCAGCTGCAAAAAACACAAAAGTTCCCTTCTTCAAAAATGGAGGAACATAAAGTCCTTGGAACTTCAGGGTGTTTTCCACAATGGCATTTGCTAGGGCTGTTTCGAGGTGCATAACACGACTGTACGAGACACAGTAACCTTGAGAGCAGAGACTTTCCAGGAGTTTCTTGTTTCTTGTGTCATGGTGAACTGCCAAGGCTAATCCTAGAGACTGTGGAGTTTCTTGTGATTTGGTTGATCGGAAGGTCGCAGAATCAGTTTTGGGCCTATAGTTCACTTGCTTGTCAGATTTGAATCCACCCAATAGCATCTGACTAACAGTGAGTACTTCTCTGTTAACGTGAGTGGTTCGTTTTTCAGTTTCTAGTGTTTCTGTTGGCCCCACCATAACCCATCTGATCATTGCGTGGAGTGCTGCTGGAACATCATCTGTGCTGCTAGTGACCTGTATAGCATCGGATGAGTTTCCTGTTGGTGGAAGTTCTTGATAATTCTGCGCAATGCCTTTGCTGCTTTATAGATAATATTCAGATCGTCTACTTCACTTTCTATCATGGCAGACTGAACCATATCGGATTCGCATGCATCTGGGGAGTAAAGAACAGAAGGTTTTCTCCTGTCCTTTTGCCTAACAGACGTTACGTGTGGTAGATCTAGAAGAATTCTCTCCTTGAGCCAGTGTCTACTATATGCAGGGAAGTGGTGCGCCAATGCATCTGTGCCACCAAGCAAGTTGATGTATGTTGTTTCAATATGTGCCATGGATAAGTATTGTTTATTCTGAGTTTGACAGTCGACAAGGCTAATCAACTCAATCAAACATGATGTTTGAAACGGATGACCTCTCTCTGTTGTTCCCTTGTTATCCTTGGTACGTAACACATGGAATACATTTGTTGTCCAACATGACTTGTGGTATTGAACATCGATTGCATGTGCATCAGTGGGTGAGATGGATGTGTTTAACCTAGTTTGCAGGGTGAGATTTCCAGACAGCTCCACAGCATCGTGTAATGCTTTCCCACCGTTTTCTGTTCTCAATGTGTACAATTTTTGCTCGTTATCTTCCTGGCAGAAAAAGCAATGTTCCTTAATGAATGGAGCTGTTGCAGAACGTGTAAACGGACTGGTGGTGGAAGTTGATGGTTCGTCCAGTTCTGTGCTTTTTCGCTTTTGTCCACGTTTTTTCTCTGTGTAGGAGCCGGCTGAAATGTGATATTGATGGCGGTCTTTGGCACGTTGTACCTTCTCTTTGTTGGTTGCATTTGAATAACAGATACGATGCCAAACTGCATTATTGAATTGCAGACTTTCACTTGTTTCATCCTTTAAGCGACTGTGAATTTTAACATATTTTCCATCATGGTAGGCTGCTCTATCATTAAGGGTTTGTAGCAAGTGTTCAAACGAGTCCGGTTTGGGCTGCTGGACAAGCGTTCCATATTTTGCTGAAGCGGTTTGACAAATTATGCAGTGCTGCCACTGTGTGGGCTGAGTCGTAACTTCACTCATCTTCTCTCAAGACCTGCAAATATATAAAACGACAACAGGTAAGTAATTGTGAGCTTCATGAGGTTTATTTTAAATGAACTATTAGGTCTGATATAATGACTTTCCATGTACATGAACTGAACATGTTGAAATGATCCCATTTATGACTATGACTGTACTGAGGCGAAACATCACTCAATGTGGTATACATATTCAGAAAAAAACATGTTTCCTGAAAGTGGCCATCTTGAAAATCCGCTGTAGGCTGCCACCTGGTATCCCAGGGTAGGTGTAGATTATTTTAGATGGCTTCATGTGATTCCTCATCCCCAAAAATGTGGGTATAGGTGTTGGAATCAGCACTCTAGGTGGTTCGGATGTTGAGATATCGCGAAAAATAGGTTTCCGATGGTGGCCATTTTGAAAATCCAATATGGCCGCCAAAGAAAAATTTGCGCAAATGGAAACATGGTTTTTCGGATTCCTGGTGCTATAAGCTTTCCAAAAATGTATAGGTTTGCTAATCTCCACAAAAAAAGAACGAAATTATAAATCTGAACATAATGAACCTGACTAAGAGTGAAAACTGAGTACTCTCTTTCAGCGTGCGTCACTGCCGAGCCCCCTTTGGTGCCCAGCAATGACGATTTGCAATGCCTGGAGATGGCATAGGAAAGGAGCGGTGTACAACAAGAAAACAAGAAAACAAGAAAACAAGGAAACAACCAGAGTGAAAACTGAGTTCTCTTTCAGCGTGCGTCACTGCCGAGCCCCCTTCGTTGCCCGGCAATGACGATTTGCAATGCCTGGAGATGGCATAGGAAAGGAGCGGTGTACAATTATGATGCTTTAAGTTGACATTTTAAATAATGTCAGGGGGGTTTTTTTCTTTCAGACGTTATATTTTCTCTCTCCAATTTTGCTTACCTTTGTGTGAAGTTTATTTTATCTCAAGTGAAGTGCCCCAAACACCCACCACAAGCAGCGTTTTTCCGATTTCAAAGCAGAAAATATTAAAGCTTATCAGTCTTCAAATTTCCGTCTTCTGGTGAAATTGCCAAAATCAAGACTCTCTGCTCACCTTCACTCCTTCATTCCACTTTTCTCCCACCTCTGGAACAAACTCCCTCACTCTCTTCAATCCCACTCCTCCCTCCAGGTCTTTAAAACAGCTGTTCACCATCTCTTATATTCCCCCATCCAAAACCTTGATCTCTTCTACCCCCGTTAATTCACCCCAGATCCACTTTTATTGAAATACCGACTTCTTTCCTGGAAGTTCTGGCAGTGTCCATGTGTTTTATACTTCTCCTACCCCTCCCCTCCTCCCCCAACTTCCCATGCCTCCTCCCCCCAAGCCTCCCACAACAGATCTTCCGATGTCCCTGTTCTCTGCTGTTGTATTTGTGCGCTTCCCTCTCTCTCCCCATCTTGTCTCCCGCTCTCTTTATTGTATGTTTTGTGTGTTAGTTTTTTTTAATTTTTTGGGTGATTGATGTTATTTCTTACACGACCCTCGATCTTGTACACAAAAAAAAAAATGTTTTTAGGGTAAAACTATTATTCATATAAAATTGAAATGAAGAATGAACAAAGATGCAAGTGCTTCGGACTAGTTTACAGCGTTGTAAATTTCTGCTTTGACATCAGAGACATTAAGTTACTTAAGTTATCTTAATTGTGTCCAACAATGTCAATCATAAGCATGATCCTTGAGAGAAATTGATGTATATCACTTGGCAGAAGGCCCAGGAAGCCAGGATGGTTCAAGTTTGAAAGCAGGAGCAGGATCCTTCAAGACAGGCATTATATATTAATTTGTTAAATCCATATGACCATTTCCGATTGCTCCTTTTGGATGGAGGTGAATGCTAATGCCATGCAGACCTCTTCTATTGCAGACAAATTGGTAGTCTATGTCTCGTCTGAGTCCCCTTGCTTCTTCAGACCTTCATCCCTTCCCAAGATATAGTTGGTTTTCCTCGATGTCCACGTGCCTGCTTGTCCAATTGTTCACCATCTGCTCTCTTGGCTTGTCTGAGCTTTTTGAATCCAGTGTTGCCCGTGTGTTCATTCCTTGCCTGTTTGTACATCTATCGGTTGCTTGGTCCCTTTTGCTCCATTAACTAAAGCATTATCTTGCCAGATTTTGTCGTCCAACACTTTTGCTAATCCCAAAGTCTACGTACAATATATAGTAAGCTTAAAGTGCTTAAAGTGCCTTAAAGTGCCGAGCTTAAAGTAAAGTAAAACACGTGGGGAGGAGGGATGGGGAGAGGATGCAAAGGATGTTGGGGGAAAAGATGAGATGAAGAGCGAAAAGAGGTGAAGGGAAGAGATGAAAATGGAGAGGTGAAGGTAGGGGTAAAAGGTGGGGTTGAGGAGGGGAACGAGAAGTGAATGGGAGAGGGGAGAGGAGAATTTGGCAGTGTTTAGCAGACATTGTGAGAGGGTGAACTGGTTGTAAGAAAAAGTGGAATGCTCACAGGGAAATTGAGACTAGTCGATGAAAAGAGAGAAATGAGAAAAATGAAATGTACAGAAATATAAAATTTACATAAGTATTCAAACCCCTGAGTCAATACTTTGTAGAAGCACTTTTGGCAGTGAATACAGATTTGAATCTTCTTGGGTATGTCTATGAGCTTTGCACATATGGATTTGGGGAGTTTCTCCCAATCTTCCTTGCCGATTTGCTCATGCTCTGTGAAGTTGGATGGGGAGCTTCGGTGAACAGCAATCTTCAAGTCTTTCCACAGATTCCCAATGGGATTCATTAACGTCTGGGCTTTGGCTGGGCTATTGATGGACTTTCACATTCTTGGTCTGAACCCATTTCAGTGTTGTTTTAACTTTATGCTTGAGGTAATTGTCCTGTTGGAACATACATTTTTACCGCAGTCTGAGGTCTTCTGCGCTCTGAAGCAGGGTCTCCTCAATAGTTTGCCTGCATTTCATTCCATTCATTGTTCCCTCTATCCTTACAAGTCCCCCAGTCCATGCCGCTGAAAAAGCATACCCATAGCATAATGTTGCCACCAAAATGGTTTCACGGTAGGGATGGTGTTAGATCGGTAATAAGTTGTGCTCAGTTACTGCCAGACATAGCCCTTTGCATTCAGGCCAAAGAGTTCAATTTTCATCTTACCACAGAATATTTTGCCTCATGCTTTGAGTTCCACGTGCCTTTTTGCAAACTCCAGGCATGCTATCATGTGCCTTTTTCTTAGGAGCGGCTTCTGTCTGGCCACTCTCCCATAAAACCTAGATTTGTGAAGTGCTGCAGAGACTGTTGTCCTTCCTGTAGGTTCTCCTATCTCAGCCAAGGAATGCTGTAGTTCTGTCAGAGTGGTCATTTGGGTTCTTGTCACCTCCCTGACCAAGGTTATTCTTGCCTGGTTGGTCAGTTTGATCAGACGGCCAGCTCTAGAAAGAATCTGCGTAGTTCCATATTCTTTCCATTTTCGAATGATGGAGCTCACTGTGCTCTTGGGAACTTTCAACACTCTAGAAATTGTTTTATACCCTTCCTCAGATCTATTCCTCTTCACAATTCTATCTCGGAGTTCTACGGACAGTTCCTTGGACTTCATGGTAGCGTTTCTGCTCTGACATACACTTATTTTTTTTTTTTTTCTTATTTTTTTTTTTTTTTTTTTTTTTTTTTTTTTGTATACAAGATCGAGGCTCGTGAAAGAGCGAACATTAATCACACAGAAAGACAAACCGACACATAAAACATATAACATCGGGAGCGGTAGACAAGATGGGGAGAGAGGGGGAAGGACACAAACACAACATTTGAGAGCAGGGACCGAGAGACATGGAGACATCGAGAGATCTGAGAGAGGGCGAGGGCTTTGGGGGGGGGGCATGGGAAGGGGGCAGTGGGAGAGGTATAAAACATATGGACACTGCCAGGACTTCCAGGAAAGAAGTTGGACTTCCAGGAAAGAAGTTGGAATTTCAAACAAGGTGGATCTGGGGTGAATTAGCGGGGGTAGAAAAGATCAAGGTTTTGGATGGGGGAAGATAAGAGATGGTGGTGAACAGATGTTTTAAAGACCTGGAGGGAGGAGTGGGATTGAAGGGAGTGAGGGAGTTTGTTCCAGAGGCGGGAGAAAAGAGGAATGAAAGAGTGAAGGTGAGCAGAGAGCCGAGATTTCGGCAGTTTAACCATCAGAGGGTTGCTGGCAGATCTTGTGCGACCTGTAGGAATATTTGGGGGACAGAGCACAGAGAGAGCTGGGGGTGCAAGGCCGGAGAGGAGTCGGTAGAAGACAGAAAGACCACCTACCTGCCTGCGGTGAGTGAGTGAAAGGCCCTCAGAGATAGCTTCATCGCGGGAGATTCCAATAATTCTGAAAGCTTTGGTTTCAACAGCGTGAAGCCGAGCTAGGTGTGAGGCAGGAGCACCGGCCCATAGGGGAGAACAGTATTCCATTGAGCTGCGGATGAAAGCCTTGTATGTGGTGAGGAGCTCAGGTGTGCCGAGGAAGGACTTCGCACGACGGAGGATGCCCAGTCGGCGACTGGCTTTGGAGGCCAGCTTGGAAATGTGGTTTTCCCAAGAAAGATCATGGCAGATAGTGAGACCCAAAATCTTGAGCGACAGAACTTCTTGGAGAGGATTGTTGAGAAAGTAGATGGGAGGGTTGTCCAGTCGATCTTTTCGGAGAGACATAGTAAGAGTGTGAGATTTGTCAGGATTGAAAGACATGTTCCACTTGTTTGACCAGTCTGTGATTTTGTCCAGTCTGTGATCTGATAAATATATATTCACCCCAGATCCACCTTGTTTGAAATTCCAACTTCTTTCCTGGAAGTCCTGGCAGTGTCCATATGTTTTATACCTCTCCCACCGCCCCCTTCCCATGCCCCCCCCCCCAAAGCCCTCGCCCTCTCTCAGATCTCTCGATGTCTCCATGTCTCTCGGTCCCTGCTCTCAAATGTTGCGTTTGTGTCCTTCCCCCTCTCTCCCCATCTTGTCTACCGCTCCCGATGTTATATGTTTTATGTGTCGGTTTGTCTTTCTGTGTGATTAATGTTCGCTCTTTCACGAGCCTCGATCTTGTATACAAAAAAAAAGAAGAAAAAAAAAAGGTCTTCAGAGAGTGAGGAGGCAGCAGACTGCCGATCTGAGGGAAGAGGAATGGAGCGGCAGAGAGTGGAGTCATCAGCAAAGAGATAGAGAGGATTTTCGAGAGAGTCAGAGAGATCATTGATGAAGACCAGAAAAGGCACGGGGCCCAGAACACTGCCTTGGGGAACTCCAGCCTGAACAGGAAGAGGAGATGAGAGAAACCCATTCAGGGCCACACGTTGACGACGACTAGAGAGGAAGTCCGCCAGCCATGCGTGGAGATTTCCATGGATACCAAAGGAGGAGAGTTTGGTGAGCAGAGCGGGGTGCCAGACCGTGTCGAAGGCACGTGATATGTCGAGGGAGACAGCTCTAATTTCCTGTTTGGCATTGAGGACCTCCATCCATTGTTGAGACAGCAGAAGCAGCATGTCCAGAGTAGAGTGACCTGGTCTGAAACCAAATTGATGATCAGAGATCAAGCCATTGGAGAAGAGGAAAGATTTCATATCCGACGCAATGATGGATTCCATGACTTTGCTGATAATTGGGAGAAGGCTGATTGGTCTGTAGTTGCTAGGATCTGTTTTTGCACCTTTTTTGTGCAAAGCGGTGATGTTGGCTGATTTCCAAGCAGATGGCAGTTGACCTTCAGCAAAAGAGAGGGTGAAGAGAACAGAGAGAGGGTGAGATAGAGCAGCAGAGCAGGATTTTAGGACCCGTGGGCTGATGCCGTCGGGTCCAGTTGCAGAATCAGAGTCGAGGGTTGACAGAAACTTTTCCACCTTGTCAGGAGGAAAGGACACGGAGTCCAGGAGCAGCAGGGTACGACTGGGTATGGTGGGTACAGAGAGGGATGGGTTTGGGACACAATATTTAGAGGCAAACACAGAGTTGAGGCATTCAGCTTTTTCACGTGCGGAGTCAGCTGTGTAGCCGTTTGAGGTAAGGGAGGGGATGGAGGGGGAACAAACACCAGAAACGGATTTGACCAGACGCCACCAGGATTTGGAAGAGGGAGACAGATAAGAGAGTTCGGTCTTGAGAATGGAGAGATATTGTTTCCTGGCTCTCCTGAGGGTGGACACACACTTGTTTCGGGCTTTGTGAAAGGAAATGAGATTTCCTTCCGTTGGATTTGCTTTCCAGGAGACGAAGGCAAGTTGTTTCTGGGCAACAGCCTCACCACAAGATTCCGTGTACCATGGACGGGAGGAAGGGTATGACAACTGAAGACGAGATGGGATAAATCTGTGCATGAGAGAGAGCAATTTACTTTGGAAGAATTCCCAGGATGAGTTGATGTCAGAGGTGGTAGAGATGGGAGACCAGTCCAGATGATTGATGGCTGCTTGAAGACCATGCCAGTTGGCCTGAGTGAAATGCCAGACTCGTCGACGCTGAGCAGGCTCCCTGAGGATGGTCAGAGAGATGTCCACTTTAACAAGGACATGATCAGATGATCCGATCGGAGCAGAAGAAGAGCAGCAGACATTTTCCGGGAAGTTAGTCATAACCAAGTCCAGAAGAGAAGATGTTCCGTTGACTGAGATCCGGGTCGGGAAATTGACAGATTGTGTCAGTCCCAGTGAGTCGCAGAAGTCCTTTGCTGAGGAGCCATGGCTGGTGAGAGAGGTACCCACACCCAGCCAACTGGCATGATGACAGTTGAAATCACCACATATGAGGAAGCGAGAGTTGGGATGAGTAGATAGAAGTTGGTCCATATCATCAGACAGCGAGATGTAGATGGAGTCATCACTGTTTGGTGGACGGTACAACACACATATGAACAAGAGGTGGGAGCGAAGGGGAAGCCGTAGCCAGAGGTATTCCTGGGGGTGAGGTGGAGAGGGTGCAGTGCAGGGCGAGTGAGGAAGAGAGTTTTTGATAAAGATAGCAACCCCGCCTCCAGGACGAGGCTCAGGTCTATCATACCGGAGGAGGGAGTAGCCCGGGAGAGATACTATGGAATCAGAGACATCATAAAGGAGGAAAGTTTCTGTTAAGCAGATCACATCTGGTTTGACAGAAGCAACCTGTATGGAGAGATCAGTTAAGTTTGAACGAAGGCCCCGAATGTTTGAGGTCCATACCGTTAATGAAGAGGAAGGGGGAGCATCAGATACAGAACAGGGGGGGGAGGAGGGGTAGGGTAAGATGTGGAAGAGGTGGAAGAGGTAGGGAGAGCTGTTGAAGGTGTGTCAGAGATTTCAGAATAGCTCGGAGAAAGGGAAGGATGGGGCGGACAAAAGGTTTGATGGTGATTGGGTGAGCCACAATGAGGTGTTATTTGAGGAGGGGGAAGAGCGAGGCAGAAGGTTGGGGGAGATGGAGGTGAGAGTTTGAAGGGGGAAGAAGCGGGGAGGACGCTTTGAGGAGGGGGGGTGAGAGGGGGGAAATTGAGAAGCAATGAGGGTGGGGAGATTTGAAGGGGAGGGGTGAGGGGGGAGTTTGGGAGGGAAGGGACAAGGGGAGGGATTTGAAAGGGATGGGATATGGGGGAGATTTGGAGGGGAGGGGTGAGGCAGGAGTCTAGGAGGGGAGGGGTTATGGGGAAGATTTGGAGGGGAGGGGTGAGATTGGATTTTTGAAAGTGTACGATTTATGGGAAACGAACATTTATTGCAAAATGAGTTTCTTGTGACCTTCGAGTTAAAAATACGTTTAAGGACGCTGGATGGAGGATGGAGTGCAGGAGAGTTTAGGGAATGTAGAAAAAAGGCACTATAGGAGATGGATATTTTTTTTGGGATGAATTGATTTGGTGAGCAAGTCGAAAGCAGCCTTTTAAAGAAGAAGAAGAAAAAGGTGTTATAAAATATGACGGAATACATAACTTGAGGGGAAAGTGTAAACATTGAAGGTTAATGAGTGAAAACTATCTGGGGAAATGGGGGAGAAACACGTGGTCGAAGAACGAACGAACGAATAAGAATGAATAAACGAATGAACAGAGAAGGAAATGGTTTTTTTTTTTTTTTTTGTTTTTTTTTGAGTTGAGATTTACACAAGGAAGTAGGCTATGGGTGAAAAGACTGGGAATACAGAGAACGAAAGTTATTGGATCACAAAAGACGGACCGCTGAGAAAAACAAAGCCTCAAGGTTGTACAGTGCACACTGTACAAGGCCTCAAGACACGACACGAATTAACACGATTTTCAATACAGGTATGAAAGATTTGCACCGAAAAATCTTCGTCGGGACACAATATACGTACAACACCATAAATAAATACAGTTTTAACGAAAATACAAATGGGAACAATCACTTAACTTGGATTTCAAATCGTTCACGACGCGGCAAAGGCCTTGCTCACGACACGGCAAACAGACGATCAATTTATGAAAGATAAACACCGAGAAACAACCAAAGTTGCACACAATAACTTCACACCCCGAAAGATAAATACAGTTTCGACAAAATACAATTGTGAACAGACTTAACTTCGAAAAACGTGGAGACCGTGTGAAGCTTCGAAAATCCCTCCCACCGTCTCCGAGATCTCGCGAGATCTTTCAACTGTGGGAACTTATATATGAAGGTGTTTCTTTCCACATCATGTCCATTCAATTGAATTGGCCACAGGTGGACTCTAATGAAGTTGTGGAGACATCACAAGGATGATCAAAGGAAATTGGATGCACCTGAGCTCAATTTGGAGTGTCATAGCAATTAGATTGAATACTTATTGACTCAAGACATTTCAGCTTTTTTTTTCAATGACTTTGTAAGAATTTCTAAAAAAGAAATTCCACTTTCACATAATGGGGTATTGTGTGTAGATCATTGACCAAAAAAAAATCTCAATTTATTCCATGTTAAATTCAGGCTTTAACACAACAAATTGTGAAAGAGTCAAGGGATGTGAAAACTGTCGTGGGACTGCTCGCAGTTAACACCGGGAGAGTCACGGAAGGCAATCGAGCGTTACTCCGAGGCATTCAGTTCAAATGCGGATTTTTATACACAGGGGAGGAAAGGGAAGGGAAAACCGAAGGGTCTTACCTGTCGCGATTGATGGCACTTCCCGAACCTGCGATAAATAAACTCAAACAAAGCAGGTTTAAATGTACATAAAGAAACAGGTTTATTAAAACGAATGCCGATACCAAAAAAAGGCGACGATAAACTAAGTTTCTAAACGGGACGTTACCCACACCAGACTTGAACACAGACAAAGGGAAGACTAACCTGGAAAATAATGGGGTGTGTGTGCACTTAGTTCTGATCACTGGTGGGATCTCGTCATGGTCGTCAAAAGTCATCCGGGACGCCGGCGACGTTGCGCGCCAAGCGTGCGTTGGCATGAACCAGGCCTCATTGCACCCTTTCGCGCTGCAGCGCTCGTACAATCGTCCACGCACTGCCTCTCCCGTCAACTGCAGCTCTCAATCCCAGATGCTAGATGAACAGGGGAACGAGGAGATGATGCCGGCACACAACCGCTTGTACCAACGTCCAGGACGTCAAGGCAGGAGAGTAGAATCGTCAGCGCACAGCCGTCCACCATCACCCAGAACGCGAGCAGGCCAAAAGGATCAGGAGAACAAGAAGGGCCAAGAGCAAGAGGGAGAAGAGCAAGAATCCTGACCAGACGTGGTTTTTACGTCCCACCTCTGACGTCATTGGCGCTTCTATTCCAATCAGCCAGTGCCAAAACCACAGGCTCAGCTCTCTACCACTCACACTCAGTCCCGGCTCTGATGTCGTCGATCGTACTTTGCCAATCACAGAGTCCCTTCTTACCCCGGCCTTCCTGTTGGTCAACTCCCACCCAATCACTGTCCTTCTGGGCGTGGCACTCGGCCTGCCTTTACTGATGTGTCCCTGCCATTCGGGATTGTCAGCCCTCGTGCTTGATGCCTGGCTTCCGGTTGGTTTTTATTCTTATTTAGTGCAATTTAATGGGCACTTCCTGCACTACGTGTCTAATGTGCTGCCATAAGGGACAAAGGATAGATCACAGGGGTTTGACGAACAAGGTATAATTTACCTAAGTTCGTTAACATGCCCCATTCCTCGTAATAGGGACAGATATACACTTATCCGACATCCGGCCTAAACAAGTACTCATTACATCAAGGTTCTTCTTTTTCATGACAATCGGAGCAGGCTACCTATACAAATCTACCTGGACTAAAGTCATCACTACCCCCATCGACATAACAATACTTTCTGAAGGCACTGTATAACCCATGGGTTATTTGCATGAAAATACAGAAGTAGAATATATCAGGGAAATTTAGACAAGTAGAATATATCAGGGAAATTTAGACAAGTAGAAAATATCAGGGAAATTAAGACTAGCAGAGAATATCGAAAATGACACTGGAAAGTGAATTTGCATATTTTACCATAACTTATGCAAAAATTGGGCTAACGTGTCACCCAAGGAATGCACAAATTGAATCTGGTTGCACATCCTACTGTATATGGTTAGCTTGGAAACACCAATGAATGGCATCTCCCCTTTTAACAAATTAAATATTCAAAACTAAGTTAATCAAAAATTCCACATTAGAATTGACATGTCCATGGTTATTTAAATTTTAATAGCTGCCATCATTTTGAAATTGCCCTCATTTGTGGCTTTTTTTTTGTCATGTTGCATCAAAGCGTCCATTTTATTGGCCACTTATTTCTCAACATAATCTCAGGTTCGTGGAGAAGTTCGTGCAGTTATTGTATGTAGGACAACAACATAAGGAAACATCAGCATACTTCAACACGAATTACGAGGACCATAGTAGACAATGAATAAATCAACATGGATTTGAACCTGGCATCATACAGAATGTAGTTCGGCGGCTAACACAACAAAAACATACACATTGTGATACAAGCATGAAACTTGGCAGTTTTGTTCTTTTGTCGTTCCTATTTAAATTCAGTTGATTAGCCAACTCGAAAATTCAAATTCGTGTCCATTGGTTTCAAAATGGCTGCCAAAATTGCTAAAAGGATTTTTTAATATTGAATTTAGGACGTACAAGTATCGATACAAAATCACTGAACCACATATTTATCTATAAGAGGTAGTTGAAATTTTCAATTAATCCCATTAGATAAATATAAATTTCCATATTTACGTTTTGGATAAAATTTAAAAATAAATCGGAAAAAAAAAACTTTCTTTCATTTCAACCCATAACGATTCTCATTTCGATTGATTCCACAAACCCCTCGTCTTCTGCTGCTGGTTCTACATTCCCCCACCTTTCTTCTCTCCAAACAGAATCTGCATCAAATATAAACACTTATTTAAAAACAAGATTTTAAGCTTTATTTCTCCTCCCCAAATGCTGCACATGTTCTGCGTTTCCACTACGATATATTACGTTTCGTCTTCTTCTTCAAAAGGATTATTTTTCTGAGGTTTTTGTCTGCTCTGTGCCTCCTCTACAAAGCCCCCCTCCCGCCACCTGTTAACCCTTCCCTCCTCACCCACGCTCACACAGCGCAGCGTTTCTCCATGCAACCCAAGCGTTCTCATCTCCCATCCCAAGATCTTTATCTCCATCCATCAAAATTGGGGATATGGATTCAGCAAAAGCAACCACCCACACCCTACCTCCTCAAAGCTCCATGTCCCTCCTTTCTGCCTCCATCCTGACCCCACACACTCAAACCTTCCTCCGCACCCCACATACTCAAGCCTCACCCTCACCACATGATTCACTGAACTGTCCCAACACACACTTTGTTGACAGAGTCATCAGTCGAAGACTACCTGTAGAATGACCTCACACTCACCTGATCCGGCACCACTTTTCCCTGTCAAATCAAAGTGTGCTTGCGGTGCCATGATAAAAATTTTGAGTACGCCATTTAAGCACAGTTAATCACAGTGCGTTCTCACCTATTCAAGGTAATCTCTTCCAATAATTGTGCCATTCGAGTGATAAATGAGGATTTTATATTAAACAGAATGGGTTCTGTTATTTTGGGTCACCCTGTACAATGATGCTGAGAAACTGCTTTGTATTCTGTCTTTGTAAAAAGCATACCAGCTTGGACCCATGACGTCAGCCACAGCCAGGTGAAGGGCTGAGCTGTCAGGTCCTGCACATTAACTCATTCCTGCCTCTCCGTGGGGAATCACCAGTGTGATCAATGGACCAATAGGATCACCAAAGCCTTGCATAAAAAGCATTCCCCATCATTCAAGTATGAACCGAAGAACAAAATCGGCCTGAAGCACTGAAGAATGCTTGGGCCCTGTAGCCCACAAAACAGCCTAAGCCCAAAGGGAAATTGTTCCCAAGTCAGAAAGCGAAGTTATCTAACCAGCGTCTGCCCGTAACACCTCTCTTAACCACACTCTTAGCAGTCACATGGTCTTCACACACTCACATAATCGACCTCTCTTTCCTTGCTCTGATTTTCCAGTCACTAATCTCCTTCAGCACATTCTCACACTCATGTCCTGTGATCCAGGTGCACCCTTGCTTATCAAGGGCCCTGCATGCAGCTACTGCATAGCCTCCAAAATCCAAGGATTGCAATTCTAAGGATTTTGGGGCATGCTTTCACATGCCTGAGCACATCTTCGCTTTGATACCCAGCCGTACCATTTTCCAATACAGGATGACTGCTTCTGACCTTCATGGCGAGATGCAAGTCAAGTGATAGCTCTACTTGTTGTACACCGCTCCTTTCCTATTCCATCTCCAGGCAGCATGACATCATCGCCAGGCACCGATGTGGGCCTGGCGATGACCCGTGATGAAAAGGAGTACTCGGCTTTTACTCCGTTTGTTTTCTTGTTTGTTTGTTTGTTTGTCCGGGCGATATCTCAGCCATCCTTTCGGCTAGGAAGCTGAAATTTGGGCGCAATAAGTGAGCACGTGCTTTGGCAAGAACGGTATTTTTATTTTTTGATTCATCAATTGATCGATTGATTAATTTATTGATTAATCAATTAATTATTATTATTTTTGATTAATGACTTATTTAATTAATTTCAAAAAGTTACCGCTTCGGATGAAGCACTGGTGGTTTAGGCACTATTAGCCAATTCATTAATACATTAATTATTTTACGATTATTGGTTATTAATTTCATTATTAATCACTTAATTATTTTCTTTCTCATCTGGGCAATATCCCAGGCACCTTTTAAGCCTGGAAGCTGATATTTGGACATGACAGTGACCAAGTGATTTGGCTATGAAGGATATTTTTGATTTATTGATTAATCAATTAATTATTTATTTATTTTGACTAATTAATTATTTAATAAATTTTCAAAACATTATAGCTTCTGATGAAACACTGGTGGTTTAGGTATGCTATTAGCCAATTCAATTATAAATTAATTATTTTATGATTATTCTCTATTTATTTTCATTACGCGATTAATCAATTGATGTACATCTCTCTCTCCCAATACCGTCTCTATGTGCCGTGCACTGGCGATGCTGTGCGCTGGAGGATGTGTTTTATTTATTTGCCATGGAGGCACGGTGTACTTTGAATGCATCTGTACTTGTATTTGTTTTTGCTTCGATTTATCATCCTAGCTCATACTTCACTACTCTTTAAATTACAAACTTTACAAATAATTTGATAATTTCTGTGAAAACAGTAATATTAAATCGTGCATGCTTTAAAAATTCAACATCCCATAGGAACAATAATTACATCATCAACTATTCTACTCAGTCAAAGCAAAACATCACGACAAAATACAAATAGTCCAAAATTCTGTAACAACATGCAAATACTTATTTGTTAAGAAATAAAAAATAGTTTGGTGTTTCTTCAACCAATAGTGATTAACTAGTTCATAGAACATTTTTGAACACCTCCGTAAAAGTAGAATGATGTCTTGTACTTGTCTTGTACTTGTCTCATAATGTACTTGGCGAATAAACGGTAATAAATCACTATTTAAAAAGAATTTCACGATACTGTAAGTATGCAAAGTTGAAATTTTATCAAATAAACTCCGGTACCATAAGCATTAAAAGCACGGGTCCTGAAGCTCATTTGGATCACGAGCAACAGTCAATGACATAAAATATCGAATAAAATAAAGGGAACGGGAGACAAGATGGGGAGAGAGAGATGGAAGCACACAAATACAACAGCAGAGAACAGGGACATCGGAAGATCTGTGGGAGGGAGAGGGCTTGGGGGGAGGAGGCACGGGAAAGGGGTGGGGTGGGGGTGGGAGAAGTATAAAACACCTGGACACTGCTAGGACTTCCAGGAAAGAAGTTGGTATTTCAAAAAAGTGGATCTGGGGTGAAATTAATTGGGGTAGAAATGATTAAGGTTTTGGATGGGGGAAGATAAGAGATGGTGTTGAACAGCTGTTTTATAGACCTGGAGGGAGGAGTGGGATTGAAGAGAGTGAGGGTGAGGGAGTTTGTTCCAGAGGTGGGAGAAAAGAGGAATGAAGGAGTGAAGGTGAGCAGAGAGTCTTGATTTTGGCAATTTCACCAGAAGAGGGTTGCTGGCAGATCTTGTGCGACCTGTAGGAATATTTGGGGGACAGAGCCCAGAGAGAGCTGGGGGGGCAAGGCCAGAGAGGAGTCGGTAGAAGACGGAAAGACCAGCAACCTGCCTGTGGTGAGTGAGTGAGAGGCCCTTGGAGTTAGCTTCACCGCGGGAGATTCCAATAATTCTGAAAGCTTTGGTTTCAACCGTGAAGATGAGATAGGTGTGAGGCAGGAGCACCAGCCCAGAGGGGAGAGCAGTATTCCATTGAGCTGCGGATGAAAGCCTTGTATGTGGTGAGGATCTTGTAAATTTTGATCATATACAGAAATCTGGGTACGTGATTGGTTGAACGGAAGCCGTCTTGATGCTGATTTCAGCGATACATATTTACAGGTCATGTTTTCGGCTGAGGGCATGGCTGGGCCACTTATGCAACACCCCCTCCCCTGTAGGTTAGTGCAAGATTTTTTTTTTGGGACATCGGGAGATCTCAATCTAACATTTCACGCCTAATTTAAAACCGTTGGAGAGTGCAGATTTTTATGCGGCAATACACCTTTGTTATGCATCAGATATGATCATGTTTGTGGCCAAGTTTCATCAAAATCGTTTGTTTGGTTCAAGTGATAATGACTGAATTGTATTTACAGACTCACTCACTCATTGACTGACTTACCTTTGGAACTTATCTTTACAAACCCTAACTAACCTTTGGGACTTACCTTTACACACTGCTTAATCATATAAGCTCACCGGACTAAAGTCCAGGTGAGCTAAAAGCAAATATTGAATAGAATATTTGCAAATTCCACAAATACAACAGTAATTATTATTTTATTCCTGGTTTTTTTGCACTCGATTTGTAAGTACCTGTAGTTAATCTAACATGTGACTTTTGTGGCCAACTAGCTGATTGATCACTTCATGATGCTGAACTGCATGTTTGCCCTGTCGAAGAAATACAGATTAAAATCAACACAGTTCAAAAACGAGCTTATATCCATGTATAGTTGTCAGGTGTGGATCCATGCTAGAGCTGGCCGTCCGACCAAACTCAGCAACCGGGCAAGAAGGACCCTGATCAGGGAGGTGACCAAGAACCCATTGACCACTCAGACAAAACTACAGGGTTCCTTGGCTGAGATGGAAGACCCTGCCGGAAGGACAACATTCTCCACAGCACTTCGTAAATCTAGGCATTATGTAATGTCGTATTACACTGCCACTCAGACTCATATACAAACTAGGGGAAAGATCAAAGAAAATAATATGATTTGGTAATCGGCTGGCACTCAGCTCTGCATCCCCAATTGGCTGGTAAGGCTTGCTGGTCGCTCGTTGCCTCCAAACCACTGCACTGGGAAGTTCACAAAATGGCGCGGAGTCGTGCTCCCTGACTTCCCAATGTGAGGTACTTCTCGCGATGCCGACCGTCCCGAACCTCTCTTGCTCAGCCTTTCTCCACAAGCGCACATGAGCCAAATATGTGCCACCGCCTGCAACCAAGCCAGAACAAAGAGGAAATGCAACTGCCTCCAACGAACGCCAGGACAAAGACCATGATGGCGAGAGGCCTTTTTTTCTTCTTTTTGTATACAAGATTGAGGATTCTGTAAGATCTAACATTAATCACAAAAAAAAAACTGACACATAAAGGGAACAGGAGACAGATGGGGAGGGAGAGGGAAGCACACAAGTACAACATTTGAGAGCAGGGACATCGGGAGATCTGTTCTTGCTCCAGCTCTCGAATGTTCCACGCTGACGTCACCCTCTGTCCAATCATCGAGCGCTCCTCAAGCATCCCATCGTGCCTCCACCAATCACGAAGGCTAGGGCGTGGCCTCCTCGTTACAAGTCGTGGGGTGGGGGGGGGGGGGGGGTCGGAGTCTAGTCGTCGTTCGGGAATGTTCAGAAGAGGTCGGTTAATCATTAATCATTTCATGAATAAACACTGGGCAACAAAAAAAACTTTTCGTCTGCTACTAAGGGAAATGCAGGTGTTCTTGGCTAAATCTGGGCTGCTGGTTTCAAATCTGTAGTCGGAATTTAGCCAGCACGTCAGGTTTTCAAAATATGTATATGTATTAATGATACCCGGCATGCTATATTAGATACTTTATTATTGTAGATCGCCACATTGTACATCTAATATCAGTACTTAGTAATTACTTTCACGTGGTATTTAGATAACAATGATTGATCTCCATGTATAATGTGTAGTATACAAACCAAGAACATAAACAAGTTGCAGAGCAAGAAGTTAATAAAACATTAGAACATGGTAATCTTAGGAAGGGTGTTCACTTGATATAGGCCTCAAGCTGACACCGTGTATCGTTCAATCCCGTTCCGAGGTCAGAGAGACTAAAAAATAATCACTGGTAATCTGAGTACGTGCCGAGTTGTAGCACATACAAAAAGTTTAACTAACAGATCCTGCCAGTTTGAAAGTTTTCCACGCGTTGATGTCGCACTATTTTGTCTTGCATCGAAGGCACTAATTTTGAATCTAGGCCTATCAGAACACTTGCTTGGGTCACATGACATACAAAATGGCGGCGCCCATGTCGCGCTGAATGTTTAGTCATGGCCTCGGGAAAATCGTGTTTAAAGCGCTTCATGCACTTTGAACACGTCGTGAATGACATAACTTCGCCGTTTACGCCTCTTAGATGGAGTAAATATCGCGAATGCCTGCAGACGTGGCTGCAATTGGACGGTGAGTGTCACAATCTTGCCAACAGACACCAGCATCTGGTCAACGTCGAGTTCACCAACACCTCCACGAGTCTATGATACACCTCCACGAGTCTAGGATCTACCTCCACGAGTCTACGATACACCTCCACGAGTCTACGATACACCTCCACGAGTCTAGGATACACCTCCACGAGTCTACGATTCACCTACACGAGTCTACGATACACCTCCACGAGTCTACGATACACCTCCACGAGTCTACGATACACCTCCACGAGTCTACAATCTACCTCCACGAGTCTAGGATCTACCTCCACGAGTCTAGGATCTACCTCCACGGGTCTAGGATCTACTTCCACGAGTCTATGATCTACCTCCACGAGTCTAGGATACACCTCCATGAGTCTAGGATCTACCTCCACGAGTCTAGGATCTACCTACACTGCTAATTATACCCCTGTGGTGCTATGCACACACAGCTCGTTTGCCAAGAAGGTAGGCCACCACACATTGAACGAAATCAAACCCTTTTTTCAAGGCTCGCACGTAAGCACTGGGCGGGCTCGACTTTCGAGCCCGCATATATGTCCCGAGGCCACGCCTTGCCCTCGGGCGGGCCGGTCGGCCGAAAGGCAGGGCATCTATTTCAGTTCCACCCTGCGCCTCGTGACGCCTTTGCTCCGGGCGTGGCCCGAGCCGCGCTTCCACGCCCGGTCACTCGCGCCACCCACTGGTGCGCGGAATTATTGCCCGCTGGCATTGTTTCTGCCACACCCTGCGTTATTGTGCAGGTTGGGACGAAACGAGCTCTGTTGTACAATGTCTGCATCGGTGGGTGATATTGGATATGCGTCCGCCTGCGTTCGATGTCAACCCACTGTTTACGTTTGATCTCGATTAAAGGTCACATGACAGAGGTAAAACCTCAGATGTTTCAAACTCGAGTTATGATCTGAAAAAATATTTTCAAAGGGCACAAGTCCTGTTACACCCAAAAATTTAATCTGTCCATCTTTGCACAGCAGGCGATTGTGGTGTCAAATTTGGTTGTTGTTGTATCACTTCGGACAGTTCTCTCGAACAAGCCCTTGACACAAAGACAGCGGATCGATCTCCCAGAAACGACCCAGAGATCCCCCACATCGAGGATGGTGTGACCCACCTTCACGAAGTCAGGGCCACGTCAGAGTTGGAGAAAGAGAGAAACAGGGACAAGAGGGAGAGGGACGGTCCATGGGGACCAATCGGCACTCTGACCCTAATAAGCGCTGACCTGACGAATCCGGGCAGCAGGACAGAATGGGGAAGATTTTGCCCCAGAATTGCATTGGGGGAAGGAGGGGGAAGGGTTCGACCACCATGAAGAAGCATCCGCGATATTTACTGTCAAGTTTGACTGAAATCCCTTCTCTCGTCCACAAGTTGTGGCAACCAAGATTTTAAATTAAAGGTCACATGACCATGGTCCCTTTGACCTTTTCAACCCAAAATCGAACCAGTTTATCTTTGCATTACAGTTCATACCAATTTTGTTATCATACCAATTATTACAGTTCATACCAATAAGCCAATCCCATAAGCGGTTATTCTGGAAGCGAAAGTCTGGTACGGACCGACAACCGGACTGACAACCGTCCTGCGGAGGCATAAAAACGTGCACTGTATACTAATTTTAATAATAAAATGCTCACGATCACCTTGCTGTTCTACCTGAGCTAAATAATTGCTGATGAATTCTACCTGAGATTTTTCAAGTATATTACTTGATCTTGTGCGTTATTCTGTTTGTCTGTCTGTCTGTTTGTTTGTCTGTCTGTTTGTCTGTCTGTCTGTTTGTCTGTCTGTCTGTCTGTCAGGCACCTACAGGTCACAATTTTCAACCGATCTTCACGAAACTTCACCAAATGGTAGAGTTGATCATAAGCAAGAAGCTTATTGTTTTTGGGATCAAAAGGTCAATAGGTCAACATAGGCCAAAGTTCACCAACTTTGTCGAATTTCTAAAATCCTCAATTTTCATCCGATCACCTTGAAATTTTAAGAAGATTTGTGCTACTTGAGCCGGTGGACATTCAGAATTTTCGCATACATCGAAGTCTGCATCTTTGCGTATTGACACGACGGTGAATAAACTATCATGGGATTTACTTCAGGTGTGTGCCTTATTATTATCTATGGATTGATACTTATTGTATCAATGGATTATCATGTATTCATCGGATTCATACCGCCGACCATAATACCAAGCTTCCCTACTCTACATTCACGATGCTATCCCTGGTCATCATGCAGTCCCCATATGCATCTGGAGGCATTTTTAGTGTCGCCCCCTTCATCCGTTGTTTTCCAGACAACCACGAAACGTCGTCAATAAGCAGTATCCCTTCCATATGCCAAGCTTACCCATTTTCGAGAGGATATCTCTGATAGTTTCGAAAATATTTTGGGTTAATTTCGGAGAAATTCATTGAATTTTACAGTAGGTACGTACGACAAAAGTACATTTTTTACATTTCCGCTGTATGATGCGCGCGTTAGTAAGAGCCTTCAAAACTGACAGGGCCACAGAACCATGGGAGGTCTGTGCCGAGCATAAATTCCTAGGCTGAATTATATGTACTGACGGAGATACCAGGCCGCAAAGTCGGCACCGGAGCTAAAAATCCTCCTTTTTGACTCCACATGACCCAGTTTGACGTGGTCGTTCATGGAAACTGGCAGGATTTCAGAGTTAAACTTTTAACACAAGGTCAGGCATGTTGTATACAATAAAAAAAATGCATAGAAATCGTAGTCCCACGAGTTCGGAACGAAACTCATTTTTTTGGCACTATTTCAGGCCTCAGCTTGAGGCCTAATAGGGAAATCTGCCCCATTCAGAAACAACACTTCAAGTTTACACTCTTCCTTGCAATATAGTCAGCGTAGGCCCCACTGTTCAGACTTGTTCAGAGGTGTGTGAGACACCTGCTCTTGCGCTTGTGTGTGGAATTGGTCTCCCGTTGCAGGAACCAGCAGTAATCACCCATCTTGTTTGGGTTGAAGCGGCCTTGATACCTAGTTTCCATGACTGAAATGTCTTGGCGTAACCTTTCGCCATGCTCATCGCTTACCTGACCCAGATTAGGTGGGAAGAAACAAAGATGAGAAGGCAAGAAGTGCATTTTAAGAGCCATCCTGCAGCCCATTCGCTGATAGGCCTTGAGCATGTTGTTCACTAATTCAGCATAATGTTCAGCTCTATGGCTCCCAAGAGAGTTCTGCACAACCAACACAAATGCTTCCCATGCTGCAAACTCAAGTGGGTTGAGTTTATTTTTTAACTCAACTGGACTATGTCCAGCTGAGTTTTTGTCGACACCCAGTGTCCGTCGTCCGTCTGTCATCTGTCTGTCTGTCTGTCTGTCTGTCGTCTGTAAACAATTCGATGTCTACGCTCTAAAAGTCACAAATATTGATTCAATTTGATGAAACTTGTTATGCAGCATCTTCAAGACATAAACTAGTTTGGGATTGCATTTGGGCGTTGCACGCCCAAAAATGGGCGCGGCAGGGCGGCCATATTGAAAAATCAATTTTTGTCAATCTGGTACTTCCTAATGTAGCTAGAAGGCTGAAACCTGGTGTGTAGACAGTACGTAACAAACCTCAACACATAATAAATTCAAGTCTGAAATCTGAGAAAAGTAATTGGAGTTTTACTTTTCATGCCTCACTTAAAACTCGAAATTTTTCTAGTTTCCTGTTTAAACATGAGATACCTTCAACGTTACTGTACCTCTTTAGCACATATAAACTATATAGTTTGTGGTTCTATTATGCATATTCTAACCATATTGATATAGACCAGTTGAGTTCAGGTTCCCTGGAACCTCTTGTTGAACTCGGGATCACGCATCAGTTCTCGGATCTGCGGCCCAATGAAAATGCCTGCTTTGAGTTTAGCATCAGTTTTCTCTGCACCAAACTTCTCTCTGAGATATTGGAAGCCATTACCATCGTGATCCAATGCCTTTACAAAGTTTTTCACAAGGCCAGGTTTGATGTGAAGCGGTGGAAGGTCGACATTTTGTGGGTCTACGAATGGCTTATGATGCACATGGTACCTGCCAACTATGTGTTCCTACCTTTCAGGTCAGTCTTTTACAACATAATGATTTCTGTCATCACGGCTGTTCCATAGGCACAAGAAGCACATGTATTTTGTATACCCCAGCTGCAGTCCTAGGAGGAGAGAAATCACTTTTAGATCACCACAAATGTTCCACTTATGTTCTGAGTAATCACTTTGAGAAGGATTTCCATGGACTCGTACGTCTCCTTCATGCCGACAGCATGAGCTACAAGAACAGAAGGTTTTTTGTTATCATTGTGCAACAAAACAGCTTTGAGGCTCACTTTGCTGGAGTCTATGAAGAGTCTCCATTCATCAGGCACATGTTTGTTCCCTAGCTCATGCATTAGGCCATTACCATCAGCCCAGAAACAAACATCATTTTCTATCTTAAAAAGGCAGCTAAGTTTGTGTGGCGATCACAGAAGTTGGAAATTTTGGTTCCTTCCTCGAGGCGACTCCATTGCTCTAGTCTGGAGTCCAACACTTCAGCCTTCTCCTTTGACAATGACAGGTCTCTCAGTGGGAAATTTGGGTTCCTTCCTCTAGGTAGGAGATTCCATTGCTGTAGTCTGGAGCCCAACACTTCAGCCTTCTCCTTTGACAATGACAGGTCTCTCACCAGATCGTTGAATTCTTCTTGATTTAGCAAGTGTGGCTTATTTTCTTCAGACTCAGGTTCGTACAGTTCATCCATATCACCCATGGCATCAGAGTTGTCATCCCATTCATCTGCAGCAGCTTCTGGTGGAACTGGCACAGGAGAATCCAAGGCATGGGGGACCGTCTTCAGTGTAGACTTACAATCTGGATATACGATTTTTGACTTGTTTTTGGTTGAGAAACAGCAATATTTGTCATACAAAAGTAGCAGTCAGTGATGATTCGTTGGGTCACCCCATATCGTTGGCACAACAAAAGGACTTCCCTTCCTTTTGCCACTCAACCTCTGCGTAAGCCCCGAGTTACATACGGTGCAGAAAACATGAGGTGCCCAGCTCTTGTCTTGGTCTCCAACTTTACATTCAAAATAATACTTGTAAGTAGCTTTTACCCTCTTAGTAAGGTTCTTGCGCTGGCTACGTGGAGTATATTTCCCACAGATATAACAAAAATTATCAGGGTGATTCACACAGCCTCGCCTATTAATGATGCCTGTACGTAGTAACATTTGCCTAACCTGAAAATATACAGAAAAATATATTATGTTATAACATTAAAACATATAGATACTTTTAGCATGATATGAATTCCAAACTTGATACATTCCTAAACTAGATGGTATTCATAGAATACTTACCCGGCGCAGTCAACTTGTTGCGAGACAACTCTTCTGTTTTTGAACATTTTTTTCTTTGATCCAATATGGCTGCCAGACCACGTGAGCGATGACATCATAAATTTATATTCTCTAATACAATTGTTGCAGAGATCACGCTCAATACATTTCAAACTGATCAGTCTAAGTGTTGTCCCTGTTGAATTATGACGTCATAGTTATGGCACCAATGACGTCATAGTTATGGCACCAATGACGTCATCGTTAACAACACCTATTCCCCATATATGGAGTTCTTCACATTGAGCCATGTTTAAATTTTTTCCATGCAGCGGTTTTGGAGATATAGAGGTGCAACATTTTTCGGTTTTTCCAAGATGGCACCTGTACCGTGACCATGACCGGACCAATCCGTGACCAATCACGGTCCACATTGTGGACATTGTGTATGTGCCAACCTTCACGCACGCTCGAAGTTAAGTAATTGTTCACAATTGTATTTTTGTCGAAACTGTATTTATCTTACGTGTGTGTACCTACCTTTAGTTAGCCTGGTGTTGGCTTAGTGGTTAGTGTGCCGGCTTGGGATCCTAGGATCCTGGGTTCGAATCCCGGTCTGATCCGCTGAATTAACACCAGGGGGGTTGACTCAGCCTGTCATCCTTCCGAGGTCGGCAAATTGAGTACCAGCTTGCTGGGATGAATGATCCCGGTGTGAACCCCGGTTTAGAATAGGTACACCGTATCCCTGCGCATCGTAAGAGGCGACCAAGGGTTGGCGTCAGGAAGGGCACCCAGCCATAAAAACATTGTCTCAAACAGGGAACCATGATTGTCATGTGGCCCGCAAGGCCAACCCCTGCTCTAGTGGGGAAAATGGCCTTAAAACGATCATTCATTCATATTCATTTTTGTGTACCTATAGTGTGTCCCTTGGAAGATTATTGGTGTTAATCTTTCATACCTGTATAGAGTAGTCGAGTATTTCGTGCTGCGATATATTGCGGCCTTGTTGTTGTTCTTTAAGCTTCCTACCTGGAGGCTTTGTTTTCTCTCAGTGGTCGATTGTGGTCCAGCTACTCTCGTTCTCTCAGTTTTTTCCCAGTCTTTTCACCCCATACTTCCTTGTTTAAAATCTTAACTAAAAACAAACAAACAAAAAAAAAACATTTCCTTCTTTGTTCTTTTCGTTCGTTCGTTCGTTCTTCAACCATGTGTTTCACCCCCACTTCACCCCCATTTTCGCACCATTCCCCAGATCTGTTTTGCCCTGTTCTTTTTGCTGACATATTTTGCCCTGTTCACGTGACTCGTGGTTGTCCCTCTAGGCTCCCTCTCCCTGTTGGTATTTTTGTGAATATAAGATTGTTCTTCACGGTTATATTTAAATATGTTTAAACTTTCCGCTGCAGTGTTTTATTCAGTGGTATATTACAACACGCTGTTTTTCTTCCTATTTTAAAAGGCTCTTTTCAATTTCCTCTCCAACTCATTCCACTTCAAACAAAAATTCAATCTCTTATAATTCTAAATCACTACATGCTCTAAATTCACATTCATTCCACCCTTCCTCTATCGTTCTTAAACGGATCGCTAACTTGAAAAGCACAATAAACCCAATTTGTTATAAATGTTCGTCTTTCATTAATCATCCACTTTCTAAACTCCCCCCTTGCCCCTACCCTCCAAATCTCCCCCTTGCCCCTCCCCTCCTAAACTCCCCCCTTGCCCCTCCCCTCCTAAACTCCCCCCTCACCCCTCCCCTTCAAAACTCCCCCCCCCAACCCCTTCCCTTCAAATCTCCTCCCCTACCATCCTTCTCCAATTCTCCCCCCTTCCACCCCCTTCTCAAAGCTTCCTCCTCCCCACTTCGTCTCCGTTCTATCTCATACCTCCACCTCCCCCCAACCTTCTACTTTCCTCTGCCATCCTTCAAAGAACCCCTCACTATTCCTCAACCCATCACCATCAAACCTTTCGTCCTCATCCTTCCCTTTCTTGTAACTCTTCTGTAATCTCTGACACACTATTAACTGCTCTTCCTACCTCCCCCGCCCATCCTTAATCTTCCTACCTCCCCCGCCCATCCTTAATCCCCACCCCACCCCTCTCCTGCACCCGATGCTCCCCCTCTCTCCTCATTGACGATATGGACCTCAAACATCCGGGGCCTTCGCTCAAACCTGATTGATCTCTCCATTCAGGTTGCTTCTGACAATCCAGACTTGATCTGTTTCACAGAAACTTTCCTCCTTCAAGATGTCTCTGATTCCTTAATATCTCTTCCTGGTAACTCCCTCCTCCGGTATGATAGACCTGAGCCTCATCCTGGTGGTGAGGTTGCTATCTTTATCAAAAACTCTCTCCCTCACTCTCCTTGCACTGTCCTCTCTCCACCCCACCCCCAGGAGTACCTCTGGCTATGGCTTCCTCTACGCTCCCACCTTTTGTTCATATGTGTTCTGTACCGTCCTCCAAACAGTGATGACTCCATTTAAATGTCGCTGTCTGACAACATGGACAAACTTCTATCAACTCATCCCAACTCTCTCTTCCTCATATGTAGCGACTTCAACTGTCATCATGTCAGCTGGCTGGGTGTGGGTTCCTCTCTCACCAGCCATGGCACCTCAGCAAAGGACTTCTGTGACTCATTGGGACTGACACAATCTGTCAATTTCCCGACCCGGATCTCAGTCAATGGAGTATCTTCTCTTCTAGACTTGGTTATAACAAACTTCCCTGCAAATGTGTGCTGCTCTTCTGCTCCAATCGGTTCTTCTGATCATGGGGTTGTTGAAGTGGACATCTCTCTGGCCATTTTTTTTTTCGCTGAGCCTCCTCAGCGTCGACGAGTATGGCATTTCACTCAGGCCGACTGGCACGGTCTGCAAGCAGCCATCAATCATCTGGACTGGTCTCCCATCTCTACTGCCTCTGACATCAATTCTTCCTGGGGATTCTTCCAAAGCAAACTGTTCTCTCTCATGCACAGATTTATCCCATCTCGTCTTCATTTGCCTTACCCTTCCTCCCGTCCATGGTACACTGAATCTTGTGGTGAGGCAGTTGCCCTGAAACAACTTGCCATTGCCTCTTGGAAGGCAAATCCAACTGAGGTAATCTCAGTTCCTTCCACCAAGCTCGGAACAAGTGTGTGTCTACCCTCAGGAGTGCCAGGAAGCACTATTTCTCCACACTCAATAATGAACTCTCAAACCTGTCTCCTTCTTCCAAATCCTGTTGGCATCTGGTCAAATCCGTTTCTGGTGTTTGTTCCCCACCCATCCCCTCCCTCACCTCAAATGGCTACACAGTTGACACCGCACGTGACAAAGCCGAATGCCTCAACTCTGTGTTTGCCTCAAAATCTTGTGTCCCAAACCCATCTCTCTCTGTTCCCACCTTACCCAGTCGAACCCAACTGCTCCTGGACTCTGTGTCCTTCTCTCCTGACAAGGTGGAGAAGTTTTTGTCAAACCTCGACTCTGATTCTGCAACTGGACCAGACGGCATCAGCCCACGGGTCCTAAAATCCTGCCCTGCTGCTCTATCTCACCCTCTTTCTGTTCTTTTCATCCTCTCTTTTGCTCAAGGTCATCTGCCAGCATCTTGGAAATCAGCAAACATTACCGCTTTACACAAAAAAGGTGCAAAAACAGATCCTTGCAACTACAGACCAACCAGCCTGCTCCCAATTGTCAGCAAAGTCGTGGAATCCATCATTGCTTCGGATATCAAATCCTTCCTCTTCTCCAATGGCTTGATCTCCGATCATCAATTTGGATTCAGACAAGGTCATTCTACTCTGGACATGTTGCTTCTGCTGTCTCAACAATGGATAGAGGTCCTCAATGCCAAACAGGAAATCAGAGCTGTCTCCCTCGACATATCACGTGCCTTCGATACGGTCTGGCACCCAGCTCTGCTCACCAAACTCTCCTCCTGTGGTATCCATGGAAATCTCCATGCTTGGCTTGCGGACTTCCTCTCTGGTCATAGTCAACGTGTGACCCTGAATGGATTTCTTGCATCGCCCCTTCCTGTTCTGGCTGGAGTTCCCCAAGGTAGTGTTCTGGGCCCTGTGCTTTTTCTGGTCTTCATCAATGATCTCTCTGACTCTCTGGAAAATCCTCTCTATCTCTTTGCTGATGACTCCACTCTCTGCCGCTCCATTTCTCATCCCTCAGATCGGCAGCCTGCAGCCTCCTCACTCTCTGCAGACCTGGACAAAATCACAGACTGGTAAAACAAGTGGAACATGTCTTTCAATCCTGACAAATCTCACACTCTTACTATGTCTCTCCGAAAAGACCGACTTGGAAACCCTCCCATCGACTTTCTCAACAATCCTCTCCAAGAAGTTCTTTCGCTCAAGCTTTTGGGTCTCACTATCTGCCATGATTTTTCTTGGGAAAACCACATTTCCAAGCTGGCCTCCAAAGCCAGTCGCCGACTGGGCATCCTCCGTCATGCGAAGTCCTTCCTTGGCACACCTGAGCTCCTCACCACATACAAGGCTTTCATCCACAGCTCAATGGAATACTGTTCCCCCCTCTGGGCCGGTGCTCTTGCCTCACACCTAGCTCGTCTTCACGCTGTTGAAGCCAAAGCTTTCAGAATCATTGGAATCTCCTGCGATGAAGCTGACTCCGAGGGCCTTTCACTCACTCACCGCAGGCAGGTTGGTGGTCTTTCTGTCTTCTACCGAAACCTCTCCGGCCTTGCTCCCCCAGCTCTCTCTGTGCTCTGTCCCCCAAATGTTCCTACAGGTCGCACAAGATCTGCCAGCAACCCTCTTATGGTTAAACTGCCAAAATCTAGGCTCTCTTCTCACCTTCACTCTTTCATTGCCCTTTTCTCCCGCCTCTGGAACAAACTCCCCCACTCCCTTAAATCCCACTCTCCCTCCAGGTCTTTAAAACAGCTGTTCACCACCATCTCTTATCTTCCCCCATCCAAAACCTTGATCTTTTCTACCCCCGATAATTCACCCCAGATACACTTTTTCGAAATTCCATCTTCTTTCCTGGAAGTCTTTGCAGTGTCCATATGTTTTATACCTCTCCCACCTCGCCCCGTGCCCTCTCCCTCCCACAGTTCTCTCAATGTCCCTGCTCTCAAATGTTGTGTTTGTGTCCTTCCCCCTCTCTCCCCATCTTGTCTACCGCTCCCCTTATTTTGTGTTTTATGTGTCGGTTTGTGTCGGTTTGACTTTTTGTGTGATTAATGTTCGCTCTTTCACGAGCCTCGATCTTGTACACCAAAAAAAAAAAAAAAAAAAAAAAGGAAATGGACAATTTCATGTATCAATGGCACCTTTTTATTTTTTGGGTGGGATGGATTTTGCAAGTGTCACGCCTTGCATGAAATCTTTCTTGTTTGTTTGTCTGTGAGCAGGATATTTGAAAAAGTTACGGACGGATTCGGCCGAAACTTGGTGGACAGGTTGGGTGAGTGACAAGGACGAACTGATTCGATGTTGGTGAATATCTGAGTCCTGATCCGATAATTCGGATACGAGTGGGATATAACTTGTGCTTTTTTCTGGGCCCTGTGCTTTTTCTGGTCTTCATCAATGATCTCTCTGACTCTCTTGAAAATCCTCTCTATCTCTTTGCTGATGACTCTACTCTCTGTCGCTCCATTCTTCATCCCTCAGATCGGCAGTCTGCAGCCTTCTCACTCTCTGCAGACCTGGACAAAATCACAGACTGGGCAAACAAGTGGAACATGTCTTTCAATCCTGACAAATCTCACACTCATACTATGTCTCTCCGAAAAGACCGACTGGACAACCCTCCCATCCACTTTCTGAATAATCCTCTCCAAGAAGTTCTGTCACTCAAGCTTTTGGGTCTCACTATCTGCCATGGTCTTTCCTGGGAAAACCACATTTCAAATCTGGCCTCCAAAGCCAGTCGCCGACTGGGCATCCTCCGTCGTGCGAAGTCTTTCCTTGGCACACCTGAGCTCCTCACCACATACAAGGCTTTCATCCACAGCTCAATGGAATACTGCTCTCCCCTCTGGGCTGGTGCTCCTGCCTCACACCTAGCTTGTCTTCACGCTGTTGAAACCAAAGCATTCAGAATCATTGGAATCTCCCGCGATGAAGCTAACTCCAAGGGCCTCTCACTCACTCACCGCAGGCAGGTTGGTGGTCTTTCCGTCTTCTACCGACTCCTCTCTGGCCTTGCCCCCCAAGCTCTCTCTGGGTTCTGTCCCGCAAATATTCCTGCAGGTCGCACAAGATCTGCCTGCAACCCTCTTATGATTAAACTGCCAAAATCAAGACTCTCTGCTCACCTTCACTCCTTCATTCCTCTTTTCTCCCGCCTCTGGAACAAACTCCCTCACTCTCTGCAATCCCACTCCACCCTCCAGGTCTTTAAAACAGCTGTTCACCACCATCTCTTATCTTCCCCCATCCAAAACCTTGATCTTTTCTATCCCCGCTAATTTCACCTCAATTCCACTTTTTTGAAATACCAACTTCTGTCCTGGAAGTCCTTGGTGTCCTTGTGTTTTATACTTCTCCCCCCCCCCCCCCTTCCCACGCCTCCTCCCCCCAAGCCCTCTCCCTCCCACACATCTCCCTGCTCTTAAATGTTGTGTGCTCTCAAGTGTTTGTGTGCTTCCCCTTCTCTTGTCTTCCGCTCCATCTTTTTATATATTTTGTTTGTCTGGTTGATTTGTTTGTGAAGTGAATGTCAGCTCTTTCACGAGCTTCGATTCAGTCTACAAAAAAAAACAAAAAAAACTTTGTAAACTGGTCAGCCTGGTGGAGGTATGCTCTCTACCGAGTGCCGTCCCAGTATAATCTGTGTTGTAATCGTTTTCTTCTTTATTGCGATCAGTTGCATTGAGTGCAGAAAGGATCCGAGGTGTAACAAATAGACAAATTGACTTAACGTTTTGCGTGTTGGAACATAAACACTCCCACGCTTTGCTTCATGGATGCAATTGATAACGCAGTGCGTGCCTTTCCACTACTATTTCTTCAATACCCCGAATTAATCCCACCTTATTTTGGGGTCACGTGCTGGAGGTAAGTTGGCTCAAGTCTTTCACGAACCAGCTGGTCAGGATGGGTGTTTGACTGCATCGAGTGGAAATTTTGAATTCATTCAGGGTGCTGGTGATAACTGGCTTATTCTTTTCTCGAAAGACACCAAAGGATCTTTAACGTGTATTAATAATGATGGCAGACAAATCACTCGGCTTCACGATAATACAAAGAAGGACGGCGTATTCTGGGATGAAATTTATCCTTCTTGCGAATCACTAATCTGACAGTATTGTGGTCGAGTCGGGAATCAAACCCAAACCAGACAGCGTGCTATCCGTTGCTGGCAACGCGAATGGCTCGATGATATCGAACCAGGTCCATCGGCGGCTGAGCTGCGCGAAATAGCAAACCCGCTGATAAATTGCGCAGCCACACCACGTACGCACCCACATCACATTCGACGAATTATTTCAAAACCGCCTGTGCGAGTAAATCTCCGCTAGGTCTTCGAGGAGTTAAGTCGCTGAAGGCATGCAAGCTCATGTGGATCCACAAGATGAGTGAACCTTGATGGATATGAGGACCGATTCACGGTGAGAGGTCACATTCTTTATGTTCTGAGCTCTTCGAGGAGGGGGGGTGGGGGGCGAAGGGGTTCTCTGGTGAGAGGTCCATTTAGGTAAATCTACTTTCCACAGGTCGACTATGTGAAAGTTGTATTTTATTTTCGCTACAAAACGCAATCTCAGTACTTTGTGTCTCAATCGTGAAATCTTCTAACTTGGAAGAGCGTCAATTTTCTACAGATAATGTGGATTTAGTGGATTAATGCAGTGGGTGAAACTGATTATAGATGTGTTGAGGCTTCAGAACAGCGATATATAAATATATATATATATATATATATATATATATATATATATAAATATAATATATATTGTTATGGAACCGGAGTACGGCACTCCTCTTAACAAGGGGGGGGGGGGGGGGTTAATCCCCCTTGTCTTGTTAAGCTGGCCGTCTCCGTTCCTGGACCCACCCCACTCCTTTGTGGGATAGGATTGGCCAAGGTGATTGGTCAAGGGATTCCCGGACACCTCCGCCAATCCCTCCACAAAGCAGGTGGATGGCCCTGCTCGAATCCCGGACAAGATGGTATTTGCCGAGCGGTTTAGCAATCCGGAATCCAAGCCGTTAGCAATGGACTAAACCCGATTATAAAGTGGTTCGGCCAAAATCGTGCCACAGGTACTCAATTGAAAGAAATCACGAAAGCGATCGGACGAGAATGAAACCAAAGTAAGGAGGAACAGGTATTTATTATTAACTATACAAAACCCAAAGGAAGAGGAGAAATAAAAGTAATATACAGGAAAAGAAGACACAGTGCAATGCTTAAACAGGCTTACTTATACCTACAGGACAATACAAACAGACTCACACGAACAGGGAATTGCAGGCAGGAATGACTGGAGGGATGAGAAGGGTAGTCGGTCCACACAGCTGGCGGCAGGGAGGTCCGGGGATCGCGGCACGACGTCGGGGTCCCGCTTGAGCGTCCACGCTCCGGTTCCGTGGCGAAAAGCCGGTTGTCAGTGCTGGTTGGGATCGCCCACCAGCGTGCCGACTCTCACTCGCCGCTGGATGTTTGCGCCAAGCAAATGACGAAGATGAATGATGGACGATCCTCTCAACTGGTACCTTCTCACCGTCTCTCTCCCTCTCTCTCTCCACCCTCTCGCGCCAAGGGTTTTTATTATCATTACCACGCCCTTGGAACCTTCTCGATTTTACCAGACGTTTCTTTGCCACGCCCTTGGAACCTTCTCGATTTTACCAGACGTTTCTTTGCCACGCCCTTGGAGCCTGGTTGGTCGTCAGGGGCTCTCTGGCTCCACCTTTGATGACGAGGGCTCTCTGGCTCCACCTTTGATGACGAGGTGGGGCCACGCCCTTCTTCTCCGATCCTGGCCTCGTGGGCAATGGAGTTTTGGCGCAATGTGGAGCCAGTAAACACAGCCCCATGCAACTTACTGGCACTTTTAGGAGGCCATTGGGGATATTGAAAGGGATCTATCTCATTTGATTGATGCAACGTGGAGTCGACTATTGGAAACACAGCCTTACCTGAAACACATAATAATGATATAACTATGAAAAGGGCCTATGATTCGCTACGTGTTGCAATGTGGACTAACGAGGGTGCAATTATTTCAATTAACAGCCAATCAAGGGGAAATGTACACAGGGGTTATTTATAAGGGAATTTACTACTAAATTTACATGTGAAGGTTCTAAAAACCGTAACAATATATATATGAGCGGAAGTACCTGGCGTTGCCGGGTGGGGAATGGAGGGAGCGGAGGTGGAAGGGGAGTGGAGGGGGGAAGGGGAGGGGAGGAGTCAGGGAAGGGGGGAGGGGGGAAGGGGAGGGGAAAGGGGGGAAGGTGAGGGGAAGGGAGGCAGGAGAGGAAGGCGGTTCATATATGCTGGTGGGTGAATGTGGCATTCATCATGTTTCTGAGTTGAGTGTGTTGCCATAAGCCATACTATAAGAAGAAGCCATACTAACAACTTTGTACACTTCCGGAATTGTTTGATTTATTTGTATTCAAATGTCTGGTGATTGTTTTGTATTTATTTATGCGAATGTGTACTTGTATATAACTGTCATTAATGTTAAAAGGCTTTGGTACTATCGAGCGATTTTTTTATATTTTTATTTTTTTTTATTTTTGTTAATAGCGTACAACCCCCTCCGAGGCACTTACTGATGAACCTCTGAAAGTTTGATGAAGATCCGTTCAGCCATCTCTGAATAAAACGTGGACACACAAAAACTGGACACACACACACACACAAACACACACACACACACACAAACACACATAAACACACACACACACACACACACACACACAGAAAACTCACGTTTATATAAATACTAGCTGAGGTACCCGGCTTCGCCCGGGTTGAATAAGAATAAGACAAATATATGATGAAAAGAACATGTATATTTTAGAGCAATATCACATAACAGTACATATCCTACATGACGTTTTGTCAATTTTCAATTTCTCAAAACCTCTGGGTATACAACATTTCTGGTTTTCTTACTTGGTGCCAAGACATAAAGATTGCTTGGTTTTCCAACCCTCGAGCAGCCCACGCACAGCTGGCCATGGGCAAACACTGGTTCTGTGAAGTTCAGGCCTACCACCTTCATTGATTGCCCCTGCGCCTTGTTGATGGACAAAGCAAAACATAGCCTGATGGGGAACCGAATCCTCTTGAAGGAGAATGGAAGGTCAGGTGGAATAAGTGGTATCCTTGGAATGAATACTTTCTCTCCTCTGTATTGTCCTGAGAGGATGGTTGCCTCTAGGACATGCGGCATCATTTGCTGGATTGTCAATCGTGTTCCATTACACAGCTTTGGTGGATCAAGATTCCTGAGAAACATGATTGGTACTCCCACCTTGAGAATCAACCTGTGTGTTGGGAGTCCTTGAGGCTGACGACTGTTGAGAAACTCAGTTGGGAAGTTTACTGCCTGATCTTCATCTGTCACTTTGTCAAGAGAATTCATAATTTCTTTCATGACCCGGCAGCGAACGTCATTATGTGCGACTTTACGTCACTCCTATGGACGTGATGATAGTGCATAGACCTTATCACGAATCGGAACCGCAATGTGTCATGGGATCAGAAAGGGGCAATAGCGCCGCCACAAACTACAACATGGAAGAGCTGACCACATTAGTAGAGCAGAATGTCCCAAGAATGGTTGAGGACCAACAACAAGCCTTTAATTCTATCCTGAAGAGTGTTGATGATGATGCTGGCAAGATATTCTTCCTCGATGCTCCTGGCGGGACACGAAAAACATTCCTATTTAATATCATCCTGGCCAAGGTTCGTCAAAAGTCGGAAATTGCTCTGGCTGTGGCCTCAAGTGGAATTGCAGCTGGCCAGGTTTTTTAAACCATTGATATTGAAATAAAAAGTAGCCTATAACCACCGGGATTTTATGCTGATTCCGAATCTTTGTCTAAAACTTTTCTCCGATGTGTAGTTCTTGGGTTATAAGCGGACAGACAGACAGACACACACACAGACACTCCTCCTTTATTTATTTATATATATATATATATATATATATATATATATATATATATATATATGTATATACAGACTTGGCATTTAATATGGAATATTTTTTTTTTCTTGACTTGGGTTTACTTTCTGAACTCGGTATATCAATCTGGTGAGTTTCTTTTATGCTTCGGTGATTTCTTTGTTAAAAGAACCATGTCACTGATTGTCGCAGCAAGAAGTCAATAACAGGATTATATCACAGGTGGTGTGACAAAATGTACGGACAGGTACATTTGACGATTGGCTTCACAATCGGGTATATAAGGGTTGTTGCGTTCTGTATTAGTGGAAAACAACTGCTGCACGTCTACAAAAGTTATTGCCGCTTCCCCTGGAGATGGTCCGTCAACTCGACAATGCTGTATGTCATTTAGTGGTGGCTTTACGAAATTCTGGCATGAAACAGCGTGCTGTTGCTTGGCAGTATGGCATCACTCAAGGTCAGGTGTCAAAGATCCTGAAACGAAATGCTCAGAGGGGTGTCCCTACTCCAATACCGAGGCCAGGACGTCCCCGCAGAACCACAAGAAGGGATGATCGCCAGCTGCACCGGTTAGTCCGCAATGGCCGTACCAAGTCAGCTAATCGGCTTAGGGCTGAGTGGCAGCAACTGACAAATGTGCCTGTATCCAGAAGGCTCGTCAACCAACGACTGGTTCAAGCAGGCTATCGTGCCAGGCGTCCCCTGAGAAAGCCAGGTCTGACCAGACAACACCGCCAGCGCCGATTGCAGTGGGCCAGAGAGCACCGTCAATGGCAGCCAGGACACTGGAATCACGTGATCTTCAGTGACGAGTCGAGATTTCTGGTCTATCTTCAAGATGGCCACGCCCGAGTGCGCAGACAAGTGCATGAAGCCTACAACAAAGATTGTGTAGTGCCAAGAGTCCAAGCTGGAGGTGGTGGGGTGACCGTTTGGGCTGCTTTTCATGCAGGGGGCAAAACTGACCTGGTTGTTCTGAATGGAAACCTGAACCAGTTCAAGCACAGGGCCATTCTGGAAGAAACATTGCTTCCATTTGTTCATGCAGCCTTTCGAGGAAACTTTGTCTTCCAAGATGACAATGCACGGCCTCATCGTGCTCGCATGATCCAACACTTTCTTGCTGATCATGGTGTAGAGCATATGGAGTGGCCTGCCATGTCCCCGGATATGAATCCGATAGAGAACTTGTGGGCAGAATGAACGCATCAAATCGACAACTTGGACCAGCAGCCTGCCTCTGTGCGTGAATTGCAGCAGGCTATTTATTGTAACTGCATGGCAAGCGATTCCTGTCCAAATCTTGGCAAATCTCGTGAACAGCATGCCTCAACGTGTACGTGCTCTCCTGAATGCTCGTGGGGGTTACGCGAAGTACTGAACTGTAAGTTTACTGTCCGTAATCTCAGTCGTAATTTAACTTTTGTTATTTGTTAAAAAATTTTTTGTCTAATGTGCAAAATAAGGAGATACTTCTGGAAAACGCACAGAAGTTTAACACAGTATTGTCCGTGAATTGAGTTCGATATCAGTTTACATCACTTTCAAGGATCAATTTATTTGCTTCGAAATGTCAAATGTGGTTTTTGTTTCTTTTAAAGGTCACATTAACAAAATCTAGATTTCAACTCGATAATTTCTCGATAATTCTAGATAATTTCTAGATATCTAGATAATTCTAGATAATTTAGATAATTCTAGATAATTTCAACATAATTCCAATGAACTTTTGGTTGTAAGTCATCTTGAAATGCAAGTTCACCCCCACAAAAAAAATATTCCATATTAAATGCCAGGTCTGTATATGGAAATGATGCATGTATAAATAAATTGTATACATATAACCTTTGTACATTTAATATATGCATATAATGTGTTGTGTGTATATATATACACATGCATGTGTGAGGCCAAAATAAAATGGATCACTGGGATCATCCCAGTGGTCGATTTTATTTTGCCAAGTATGGTTCCTGGGATACAAGCCTTTTCACATGCAGTGCAACAACAACAACAACACAACATGCATTTCAAGGCCATTTTCCCTGCTAGAGCGGGGGTTAGCCTTGCGGTCCCCATGACAATCTTCTCCATTTTGCCCTATTTTCTGCATCTCTCCTTGTTAACCCCCTTGCCCGCATTTCTTCTTCCACCATCTTTAGCCAAGTCTTTCCCGGTCTTCCCCATCCTCTACTTCCTTCTACATTCATTTCCATCACTCTTCTCAACCAGTCACTTTCATCCTTCCTCAACACATGACCAAACCATCTCAACCTGTTCCTCTTCACAGCATCAATCACAGGCTCTATTCCCATCATCTTTCGCAATTCATCATTTGTCTTCCTCTCTCTCAACGACACTCCACACATCCACCGAACCATTCGCATTTCCACCCTTTCCAGCCTTCGTTGCTGCTCTACATTCATGACCCATGTCTCACTCCCATAAATCATAACACTTCTCACACATGCAGCATACACCTTTCCCTTCAGCTTCAACGACACTCCCCTCCTCATCAGCACACCACTTAGTTCCCGAAACTTCTTCCATGCACATCTCACTCTAGCAACCGTTGCCGAGTCTAATCCACCTTCTCCATTCAGCATTCATTTCACATGCAGTGCGTATCAACAAAAAGGTAATCCGAATTCAAGGGGTTAATATGCAAAGGTTATTTATTTTGACAATTTACATGTGGTTTACTAATTAAGAGGAGATGCTCAGCTTTCCATTGATACCTTCCATGCATCATTGCTGTCACACATGACCGAGTACATGTTCATTGAAAATGACAATTTCAAATCGCATTTCTACAAGTTTGGCTTATCGATGCAAGTCAGGATAATTTGTGCAAAATGAATGTCAGATGTGAACTTTTCTCAGGAATGATTGACCTTTATGCACCCACACCTTCAATATGTCCACCTCCCCTTTCAACACAAAGATCACAGCGGCGGAGCATGCCCTGAACTGCTTGTCTCACCATAGCCGGGTCATTGCGCAAAGCATCCACTTCATGTCGAATACGGCCCTGCAATTCGTCAAGATCACGGGGAGGAGTTACGAACACCTTGTTCTTTAAATGTCCCCAAAGGAAATGATCACATGGTGTGAGGACAGGTGATCTTGGCGGCCATTTCACTGCATGGTTGAGGGCGATGACTCGGTCTCCAAAGAGTTCCCTCAGTCGATCTCGGACAGCAATAAGAAGATGTGCTGGGGTGCCGTCTTGGGCCCACCAGAGATATCTGAAGACACCACGAACCTGTCGCTCAAATTTCTCCTCCAGCTGCGGTAAAACTTCATCATTGATCATTTGCAGATACCTGTTACCATTGACATTCCTTTGAAAGAAAAATGGTCCGATCACCTGACCACTTCCACAAAGTCCCAACCAAACAGCCCACTTTTGTCGATTCATGTTGGTGTCAAAATTAAATTCCGGGGGTTGTCCTGTCGGTGCATATTCAAGAACATTATGGGTATTGACCTTGCCGTCCATGGCGAAAGCAGCTTCGTCGCCGATAACGAGATACCGCAGGAAATTGACATCTGCTTCGCAACGTGCTATCAACCATCCAGCAAGCACCAGCCTCCTGGCAAAACTCCCTGGCGTAAGTTGATGCCGGATGTGAATCCGATATGGATGTTGGTGGAGGTCAAGTCTTGTGATTCGGTTTAATGTTGCCGAAGGCAATCCCGTCCCATTTCGTCTTGCGCTGGTATCCCTAGGATGCTCCAAAACTTGCTGCCTTACTGCTGCAATGTTCATTTCCGATCTCCCAGTGCACCTCCTACCAGAATTCCCCTTGTTGCCGTTGAAGCCAGTGCCATGCTCTTGGTATTTTCTAACATTCGCCCAGATGGTTTTGGCTGCTGGAGGCTCCCATTTTGGGAAACGTTGCCTGAACGCATCACAAGTTCGCTGCAAACTTCCAGTTTGGTGAAAGGTTGTAACCACGAAGGTCCGCTGTTCAGTCGTAGGTTGAACCATCTTTTCAATGACTCAGACTGTCTCTAAACCCATACACTGTAGGCCCATCTTAAATACCCATCTTAAACAAAGGATGACGCAACCGACAATTACCAGACCAGCTTAACAATTTTACATAATCAACTTGGCAGTCGACAAGTAATGCGTCTATTTAAAACCGTCTTGCACCGATTAGTCAAACTTGTAAAAATGCGATTTGAACTTGTCATTTTCAATGAACATGTAGTCGGTCATGTGTGACAGCAATGATGCATAAAAGGCATCAATGGAAAGCTGAGGATCTCCTCATAATTGGAAACCACATGTAAATTGTCAAACGAAATAACCTTTGCATATTAACCCTTTGAATTCGGATTACCTTTTTTTTGATACGCACGTATTTGTAACTGTATATATAGATGTATAATATATATGTGTGTATAGAGCTGATCCTATACTGTGAACGCTGAACTTTATTTATTTACGCACCTGTTGAACCCGACAGCTATACTCGTGAAGCTTACCTGGATTTTTCTTTTCCGCAAAACTTGCATGAGATCGGTCATTTATTCCATCGGTGCTGAACGATTCTCTTTCTCTCTGGATGAGTCTCTTTTGTGACGCTGTAAAGGAACGTCCTTTGGGTTACACAGCCTCAATCACCGCGCCCTGATTATTGTTTAACGCGTTTGCTCAGAGTCAGAAGCGAGACCTTGTTTGCACCTTGGCATATCTTTTGTAACCGTGCGGCATCTTTGCATTGACTAGGCACGAACAATTAGCCTACATCCCAACACGCCCCGATACATTCTCCTCCCCTAGGGCTGCGCTATTTGGACCCGCTGCGCCCATCAGGTCCCACGTTTATCTTGCACGTCACCTGCTTTACAGCTACTTCACGCAGGCTGCCTCGAGGATGCACTTCTTGGCACAGCAGGAATAACCGAATAATGAAGATAAATCTCATCGGAAATCCTGTTATTTACTGCCAGTCGACTAATATATAAACGAGGACTCCACAAGATTTGTCACCGATCTTTATTGCTGTCTTGTTCCGCTGGGCATCCTGTCCGACGCTTACCGACTTGTAGAGACATATTAATATTGGGACTTGTACAGACAGCCCCGGACATTGCTCCATCATGAAGAACGATAGCGTAATCACCTGCCCGACCGAAGAGAGCGTCTGCGGCAACCTCAGCGTATTGAAGAACGCTTCGCTATCGAGTCCGGTGGCGCCAAATTCCACGGCGGATCTTTCCAACCCCTTCGTGCAACCTGGTTGGCAGGTGGCGCTTTGGTCCATCGCATTCACCGTGTTGGTCGCGGTGGCCATCTCGGGTAACCTCGTGGTCATCTGGATCGTCGTGGCGCATCGGCGCATGCGGACCGTCACCAACTACTTCCTTGTAAATCTAGCGGTGGCCGATGCGTCCATGGCTGCTCTCAACACGTCCGTTAACTTCGTGTACGCGATTCACAACGAATGGTACTTCGGAGCAGGGTACTGCCGTTTTCACAACTTGTTCCCCGTCACCGCAGTCTTCGCCAGCATCTACTCCATGACGGCAATCGCCGTGGACAGGTGCGTAACGTTTGTATAATATGTACTTTGCAGGAGTTAAAATGTTGAGCGGCTTTCCCAATGGGTTATCTATTTATTACGTACGCACCGATGTCGTGCGCAGTGGTGAAATCAAGAAAGATTCATCATGACAAGAGGAGTGGAAAAGGGTAAGGGGGGAAAAGGGAAGCGAGGTTGAGACCAGATAGGGGTCAGGAAAATTAAGGGAAACGATATTTATAGGGGTCAGGGGGGTTAACAAAATATCCACCATATGCTGAGAAGACGAAACGCTTATCTCTGAACACTCCACGACAAACCACCAGGTTGATTTTCCCAGGATTTTGCTTTTCCACGTCCCTCCATCCTCGAAATGCTGCGAGTTGATATAATGAAATAGCCTTTGTCATTTCACGAATACTATTTGAGAAAAGAATAATAATTCACAAACCGAATGGGAAAAACTTTTTTTTGCCCATTTTTAATCAAAATTCGTCAAAATAATGTAACAATATACGTTTCATTTATGAGGAAATATTGTTGCAGTTTTTTCACGCACACACACACACACACACACACACACACACACACACACACACACACACAAACATGTGCATAAACATACACACATACACAAGTTATTCCTTTTACAAAACGCTTCAAAGCCAAACATATGACACGTTTCTCTCATATCAAGGAAACTTACCCACTGTTGGGAAAGTTGTGTAACACTTGCTGAAAACGATGTAGTCGGAAGGGATAAAATCTGTTAGGTTTTGCTGGTGCAGGATAATCCCTTCAAGACTTCCTCCTCGTGTATAACGATTTTGAAGTAATGTGTTAATTTATCAATATGGAAGTGAGTGAGATGATGTGCATGTGATGATGTGAAGTGCATGGAAGAGGTTAGATGTGCATGGAAGAAGTTTCGGGAACTGAGTGGCGTGCTGATGAGGAGGGGAGTGTCGTTGAAGCTGAAGGGAAAGGTGTATGCTGCATGTGTGAGAAGTGTTATGATTTATGGGAGCGAGACATGGGTAATGAACATAGAGCAGCAACGAAGGCTGGAAAGGGTGGAAATGCGAATGGTTCGACGGATGTGCGGGGTATCGTTGAGAGAGAGGAAGACAAATGATGAATTGCGAAAGATGATGGGAATAGAGCCTGTGATTGATGCTGTGAAGAGGAACAGGTTGAGATGGTTTGGTCATGTGTTGAGGAAGGATGAAAGTGACTGGTTGAGAAGAGTGATGGAAATGAATGTAGAAGGAAGTAGAGGACGGGGAAGACCGAGAAGGACTTGGCTAAAGATGGTGGAAGAAGAAATGCGGGCAAGGGGGTTAACAAGGAGAGATGCAGAAAATAAGGGCAAAATGGAGAGGATTGTCATGGGGACCGCAAGGCTAACCCCCGCTCTAGCAGGGAAAATGGCCTTAAAATGCATGTTGTTGTTGTTGTTGTTTGTTAATTATCAATATGTACAATAACGTGTTTCCTCATTTAATGCAGCTAGCTCAATCAGCATTCATATGCATCTGCAGCCTGTAGGTTCGCAACAGCTATTACTGGGGTGAGGCGGTGATGGTGATGCAGTGCCCCCTGTAGGTTAGAGTAGGAATTTGGAATTTCACAAATGCCAGCTACAACTTGTTTACTCTTCACGAAGAGGACTATAGTAAACGTCCACCAACGCTGGCATTAGCTGCAATAGGCAGTCTAGTTATCCTAATAATAATATAGATGTATATATATATATAATTATATATAATTATACAGTCATGTTTGACATGACCATATATATAGTGTTGCAAAACATTTTACCTTTTTTTCCCCCGAGGCATGCTTCCTTTGAAGCACGTTAAAATAGCCGAGAATAGAATAACGCACATGCGATGGATGCGTTGTTCAGTCCGCGACAAAACCATCACAGCAAAGACAAGCGAAGAAAAAGTGATGACGTGGATGCAAGGTACACACACGGCACCTACGCACGCACACATGTCCGAATGCGTGCACAACCGTAACGGGTTCTCTGGGGGGGTGGGGGGGGGGGGGGAAGGTAAAATGTTTTGCAACACCCCTTATATATATATAATAAAAGGCAGTGTCCATCCGTCCATCTGCATGTCTCCTCCATAACTCCAAAACCATGAAACCTAGTGGCCCCAAACTTTGCATGCATGCACCTGGACCTCCGACAGATTGCAATGATGAAAACTGGGTGTTTGGGTGTGTTATAACACCTTTTTTGAAGATGATTAACGAGGTGCTCATAAGAAAAAACCCGAAAAAGCCTTACCATTATGACGGCCCACCATCTTGGTCAGCCCACTGCCACTCGCTGGGTTCTTAAGCCGCCATTTTGTTTCGGCCTATTTAAATGTGCCTTGGAAACACGATTGATGATCATTACATAATTTAAGCATATCATCAAAATCTGGATCGGATATGAAATATCATCACATATCATCAAAATCTGGATTTGCTTCCTTTGGATCCTGTAGACTAAATAAATGTCCAAATCTGGAGTGAAATCTGACAAAATTTACCATATCAATCGATTTTTTAAACTAAGTGTATATTGAAGGAGTCCGGGCTCCAGCAGAATACCGACAAAAGGATGGCAAGGCATAAACTCGTCCGAGAAGATATTTATTCGTAAAACCAACTCGGGAACACTGTAAAGCCCGTTTATCGGACTGCATTATAAAGCACAACCCGAAACCAAAACCGAAACCGAAACCGAAACCGAAAGCCACGCCTCTCAAGCAAGGCGTGCTTCGGTGGTCACGTGATCAACAGGTGTAGCTGATTATACCCGCATGCGCGGCACGCTTTGGTGGTCACGTGACCAGCCACTCTGGCGCCGTGGTTCCCCGCCGGTGACGTCACCGGCTGGAGCAAGGAGATTCTGATGCTGGTCTTGCTTGGGGGACCCATGGGTCGCTACACACGCCCCCCCCCCCCCAGAATGGACTTGGTCCAGGGAGGTCAACCTGAGGGGGGTCCGGATGACCGACCGAAACGACCCCTGGCCAGTCGCGGGGGGGGGGGGGGGTCCGGTGTGGTGGTGGGTGGTCGGACGGGGGGTGCAGGCAGGGGGGGTCCGGTGTGGTGGCGGGTGGTCGGACGGGGGGTGCAGGATGGGGGGGGTGGCCGAGGGGCCGGGCCAGTCCTCAGGGGAGGCTGCCGAGGTTCCTCGTGGGCCTCCCGAGGTTGCAGTTCGCGGGTGCAGTGCCGAGAAGGCTCGAGCGGTGCACGCGAAAAGCGGGTGAGCCAACCGAGGGGCTGGTCAAGGCCTCGGGGGAGGCTGCTGAGGTTCCTTGCGGGCCTCCCGAGGATGCGGGGCTGGTCAAGGCCTCGGGGGATGCAGTGGATGGGGGGCGGCCGAGGGGCCGGGCAAGTCCTCGGGGGAGGCTGCCGAGGTTCCTCGCGGGCCTCCCGAGGTTGCAGTGCGCGGGTGCAGTGCCGAGAAAGCTCGAGCAGCGCACGCGAAAAGCGGGTGAGCCAACCGAGGGGCTGGTCCAGGCCTCGGGGGAGGCTGCCGAGGTTCCTCGCGGGCCTCCCGAGGTTGCAGGGTCGGAGAAGTAGTTGCGGTTGTAGTTGTAGGTGCGCGAGGGTGACGAAGCGGCCGTGCCGCGAATGTCAGTGCACGCGAAGGTGACGAAGCAGCCGTTCTGCCAACGTCAGTGCGCGCGAAGGTGACGAAGCAGCCGTGCCTTCGGAGGGTCTTGGAACAGCTTCGCCCCTCCGGTCGTAGAGGAGGAGCCGAGCGCGGTGCGCGAACCTCATAGTCATGGCCGTCGTCATTTCCGAAACTCCGGCATTTCAAAACCACGTTCGAAACTGCGCCCGAAACCGTGCGGGAGAAGCCGGCGTCACCAGCCTAGGTGGCTTCCCTGGCTAGGGCGTGCTCGCTGTGTCCGTTCGCAGCCCCCGCATCCGTGCGGGGGCAGTCGGGGTTGCGTGTTCAAATTTGGGGTTACCAGTGAAGGAGTCCTGGCTCCAGCAGAATACGGACAAAAGGATGGCAAGGCACAAACTCGTCCGAGAAGATATTTATTCGTAAAACCAACTCGGGAACACTGTAAAGCCCGTTTATCAGGCTGCATTATAAAGCACAACCCGAAACCGAAACCGAAAGCCACGCCTCTCAAGCAAGGCGTGCTTCGGTGGTCACGTGATCAACAGGTGTAGCTGATTATACCCGCACGCGCGGCACGCTTTGGTGGTCACGTGACCAGCCACTCTGGCGCCGTGGTTCCCCGCCGGTGACGTCACCGGCTGGAGCAAGGAGATTCTGATGCTGGTCTTGCTTGGGGGACCCATGGGTCGGTACAATATATTCATTTATTTAAGTGAGGCTCGGATTCTCCTTGGGGGTTTTTTTTTTTTTTTTTTAACTTAATAATATTTTTTAACTTAATTTATACTTCCATGGGATAGGGTATCACTCCACTGTACATGCGATCTGTTTTTAAAATTCCTCGGCCATTTCAACCAGAAGAAATCAGCTTGCTATCGCTTGCCAAGCCAGCCGTTCCTTATTACCCATTTTGTTGGAGTGCTTGCTGGAGTGCTTAAGCCGCTTTGCAAGGGCTCATAATGAATATTAGTCACAAGGCCGGGGAAGTTTGGGTGTGTTGTAACACCCTTTTTGATTTTGATGAACCACCACTTGGTGAAAGCTATTCAGGCTGCATTTGCAAGCCATGGCATTACAGTAGACAGAGCTCCCTTTTTGTCCCCCGTCGCACCGCGAAGCGAAAGGGGGACCATGGTTTTCCCCTCTGTCCGTGTGTGCATCCGTGCGTCCGTGCGTGCGTACGTGCACTGCAATATCTTTATAAAAGTAAGCGAAGGACCGAATTCTAATTTGGTGTGTGGTTGCAACTAGGCATATGGAAGAAGCCTATTGAAAATTAGGTCTCCCCGTCAAAATCCAAGATGGCTGTCAGTCTGTCACCATATCTAAACCTTGTGAGCGCGATATCTTGAAAAGTAAATGTCTGAACCTTGTGAGCGGAATATCTTAAAAAATAAATGAACTACTAACTTCTAATCCGGTGTGTGGGTGTATCGAGGCAAAAGGAAGAACGCTATTGAAAATTTGGTCGCCATGTCAAAATCCAAGATGGCCGCCACCATATATATGTCTGAACCTTGTGAGCGAAATATCTTGAAAAATAAACGAACTACTAACTTCTAATCTGGTGTGTGGGACTGTGGGTGTATCTACGCATAAGGAAGAACGCTATGGAAAATTGGGTCGCCACGTCAAAATCCAAGATGGCCGCCTTGCGTCTTCCACTTTGTCAACTCATCACTTCACCGACGGGGGAACTCGGCGTAACGCTTGTTGTTTTTATTAAGGCTGCTTTTGCAAGTCATGGCATTACAGTCGACAGAGCTCCCTTTTTCTTTTTACTTACCCATTTTTTTATTGACTAAAATTTTTGTACAATATACTAACCCTCAACTCCAATATACTATTTATATATATTTATATATATATATAACTGTGAGAAATAGTAGAAACTCCACAGTACCAGCAGGGCATCTTATTAGGGAGATTAAATCGGACGTGGACGTAGCTTCAGGACTTCGATCTTTAATTCTCGACAAGCTTTCTATATTATAATAGGCAGAGGTGATCCGTCTGTCCGGGGGTGTGGTTTAGTCCGTTTGAAGAGTAGCTCCACCCATAGCTCACCCCATAGCTCCACCCATTCTTGGAGAGGCTTCATGGAAACAAATATCCACCATTTTATTAACTCGAATAGCTTTGAGGCCTGTTTACTTAGGCCCGTGCTGTCTTTCTCTCTCACACAGGTTTATTTCAACTCAAATTCGATATATCATTTCATTTTTAACAGTCGCTAACATAGTTTTAGACTCGGTTGAAAAAAACGGGAAGAAAATCCGATGAAAGTTTCCGTTTATAGAACGAAATGAATTCTCAAGTCAAAGGCCTGTAAAATAAAGCCCATTCATTGTCACCCTCACGATTTTATCGAATTCACCATCTGATTTAATTTTTATCGATGGTTTTAGACTCGGTGTCAGAAATAATTGAGAACATTCACGCACACACGGGGAAATGCAGAGATATATATATTAAAAATTGCGCCACGATGATACATGAAAATACACCGCCTAAAATAACAGCCAGGGAAAATGTCGACATATATTTAAAATTTGCTTTTTTCTTTTCCGTTAAGATATATTACTTTTCCGTTTGATGACGGTCATCACAAAAAAGTCAACAATGATGCCGACATATATTTCTTCGTTCTTATTTCATTCAACATTATTATCCAGAATTAAAGGTTTGTAGCGGTTACCGCTGGATGCACACAATCGCCTTGCACCGGCCAGAACACGGCCAGACGCGCCTCTCCCGGGCATGCCCAGACTCACTGTTCCCGGGCACGCCCGAACCTCCCGGGCATGCCCAGTCTCGTCTTTCCCGGGCATGCTCACTCTCGCCTTTCCAGGGCTCGCCCAGAGCGTCTGGGCATGCCCGCTATCGCCTTTTCAGGGCTCGCCCAGAGCGTCCGGGCATGCCCGCTATCGCCTTTCCAGGGCTCGCCCAGAGCGTCCGGGCATGCCCGCTCTCGCCTTTCCAGTGCTTGTCCAGAGCGCCCGGGCACGCCCAGCCTCGACTTGCCAGGCCGCAGCCAAACACGCCCGGGCAGGTCCAGACTCGCCTTTCCAAGGCTCGCCCTTGACACCCGGGCATGCCCGGTATAGCTTTTGCCGGGCAAACTTCCCGACATAAATGTGTATATATATTGCTGCCCGATAAACGGGCTTGTCAGAATACCTGAGCTGTTTTGTTTCAATAAAGCAACTCGGACGAATTCCGTCTTTGGTCGCGTCAATTCTTTCGACTCGCGTTGGAGCGCAGTTCCTTCATTGGTGACCTACCGACATGGATACGGCAGTGACGCTTAAACTGCCTACCTTCTGGGAGGCTCACGCGGCTGTTTGGTTCGCTCAGGCGGACTCTCAGTTCGCCCTGCGAGGCATCACCGCGGATGACACCCGCTTCCACCATGTTGTGGCGGCGCTCGGTTCCGCCACCGCGGCCCGCGCCTTGAGCCTCCTCGAGCACCCGCCGGCTGCTGACAAATACGACGCGCTGAAGACACTCCTCCTCGACGCTTTCGCCCTCTCACCGGCAGCACACGCACAGCGCCTGCTCGCTCTGCCCGAGCTCGGCAACACGCGCCCGTCCGAGCGCATGGACTATATGCTCTCGTTGCTCGGTGAGCACTCTCCGGATTTTCTGTTCCGCGAGCTGTTCCTTCGCCAGCTGCCGCACCCGGTACGCCTCGCCCTGGCTGGCACGTTGATCACGGATTCCCGCGCCCTCGCCAGGGAAGCCGATAAGATCTCCTCGGCGGGCCAGCACATCGGCACGGTTACCTGGAGCCCGCCGCCGTCCGAGGCGACGCCCACGACGCCCGAGCGCCCTGCGCGGTTGGAGGCCGAACTGCTGGTGCAACTGGCGGCTGCCACGCCGCACCGCCCGCTTCCGACACGACGGCCGGGGCCTCCACCTGACCGGGCGTGGTGTTATTACCACGCCAGGTTCGGACACAAGGCTCGGACGTGCCGGCCCCCGTGCACTTTCGGCAGGTCGGGAAACGGCCGGGCCGGCGTTCATTCCCAGCCATGAGCGCCGGCCACTCGGGCAACTTGCTTTTTATTCGGGACAAAGCATCTGGGCGGCGTTTCCTGTGTGACACCGGCGCCCAACTGAGCGTCATACCCGCCTCCGAGCAGGACAGGCGGGACGCCGTTTGTGGCCCTGCTTTGGTCGCTGCTAATGGCTCGGCCATACGCACTTTCGGCCCACGCGTCGTCACCCTCTGCTTCGGCAGCCAGCGTTTTGAATGGACTTTTGTTACCGCCAGCATCCCCGTGGCTTTTCTGGGCGCCGAATTCCTCTGCGCGCACGGGCTGCTGGTCGACGTCAAACGACGTCGCCTTGTCCACGCTGAGACCATCAGCTCCCTGGCATGCACAATGAGCAGCTCCGCGCCGACCGAACTGGCGTGCACCCTCCCGGCAGCGAACGAGTTCGCTCGCCTGCTCGCGGAATTCCCGGCCCTCACGCGGCCGACGTTTTCGGCCGTCGTGGTGCGGCACGGGATCGAGCACCACATACCCACTATGAGCCCGCCGGTCTACGCCAGGGCCCGCCGCCTCGACCCGGCCAAGCTCGCCGTGGCGAAGGCCGAGTTCGACGCGTTGGAGCACCTCGGCATCGTGCGGCGCTCCGATAGCGCGTGGGCCTCGCCACTGCACATCGTGCCAAAGCCGGGGGGTGGATGGCACCCGTGTGGCGACTACCGCCGTCTCAACGACGCTACCACCCCCGACAGGTACCCGATCCCGCATATTCAGGACTTTTCCGCCCGTTTGGCGGGACGGGTCATCTTTTCGAAAATTGACCTGATATGGGGCTACCACCAGGTACCTGTCCGGGCGGCCGACATCCCGAAGACGGCCGTCATCACGCCGTTCGGCCTGTTCGAATTTTTGCGGATGCCGTTTGGCCTCAAGAACGCAGCCCAGGCGTTCCAGCGCTTGATGGATTGCGTGCTGCGCGACCTGCCATTTCTTTTCGTCTATCTGGACGATATCATCGTCGCCAGCACGTCCCGCGCCGAGCACCTCCTCCACCTCCGAACACTGTTCGGTCGCCTCAGCGAGCACGGCTTAATTGTCAACCCGGTCAAATGCCACTTCGGCGCGACGACCGTTGACTTTTTGGGCCACCGCATCACCAAGACCGGGGCCGTGCCGCTGCCGACCAAGGTCGAGGCCATCACCACGTTCCCGCGTCCCCGTTCCATCAAGGCCCTCCAAGAGTTCCTCGGCATGGTGAATTTTTATCACCGATTCGTGCCCCGCGCTGCTCAGCTCATGCGGCCCCTTTACGAGGCCCTCCGGGGCAAGCCGGCCAAGCATGACATTGTTTGGTCTGCGGCC